>NC_081303.1:40578246-40881277 GCF_030435805.1 Mustela lutreola
AAGAAAAATGCCCCAAATCAGGGAGTAAATCGCAGAGCCGGACTTGGGAAACCCGTCTACCAGCGCCACCACAAAACCTGTTGCCTCTTTCCTGGAGGTGATTATTTGATTTCACTTACCTTGCTTCATCTTTAGGAGGTTTTCCTGCAACCCCAGCACCTGACCGAGTCCTCCTGGAACACGTGACTTGGATGCTCTGAGAAAGGCCCTGAGACCAGGCCAACCACTGCTTCTCCTGGCTCCGACCTCAGGCTTCTTTCCCAAAGTTTTGCCCTGATTTTCTCAACAGAGCTGTTCATACACACCCGCACCCAACTCATCCCTCCCAACACACTCTAGCTATCTGTAGTGTCATGCAAAGGTCACTGATGATGTCAGAAGTCTTGGGTTCAAATGCTCATAGAGACCAGCCATATCCAGGTCTGCAACCCTCAGCATTCTCTTTGAGTAACTGTGGTCTCATCTATACGATGGGAGAAATACTATTCGCCCTACCAGCTCAGTGGGCTTGTCCTAAAGGCAACTGATTAGAGGCACATTAAAAACTGTAACTGCGGTCCCCATATCAGGTATTACTAAGCACTTTGTGTTATGGACCTATTAGATCTCATCTTTGGCCCTGGTTAAGGCTGGGTCAAAGGAACTGCCAGGAGCTGGGCTGTTTCCGGCTTCTGCTCTGGGAAAGATCATCTCCTTCCCCAGGAGAAACCTGCCTGACTCTTTGACCCTTCTCAGAGGCTTTCCTCATGATCAATTTATCCAGCTCCAGAGCGAGCAGCTGGCCAGCCGCGCACTACCGCCAGACCAGCTCGAGCCCTGGCAGCTGCCTCTGGGAGCCTCGGGGTTAATGCTTGTGCGTCAAAGTTACGTGGAGAGAAAGGGCCACAGTGCTCATGGGGGTGGTGGAGAATCCAGACCTCCTTTTGCCATCTTCACCTGCCAGCAGAACTGGGGAAGTTTAAAGACAGGAGGGAGCTGGACGAGCCCGGGGAAGGTGAAGGCGCGGTCTTGTGACTGAGGGCAATGAGTCCTGCATCCTCACGCAGCCCAGGCGGGGCCCTGGAGCTGGAGCCTGTCCAGGGCCCCTTGCCGGGAGGGACCGAGACTGGTCCGTTTTCCTGGGGGTTACAGAGCCACAGGCTGTTTATAAAATGCCCTTTTTGCCCACTGGCTCTCTTCATCCTCCCAATAACCCAGACAGGTAGGAAGAAGGGCATTGCTCCTTGCCAGATGGGGTCAGAGAGGTTAAGAGATGAAGGATGGGCGGGAGTTAGGGGTCCAGGCACGCTAGGACAGGTCCTGGGACAGCCCCTCCCAGCCTCAGAGCCCTGAGGATTGCCCCAAGAATGCAGCCTGCAGGCAGGCATCGCAGGAAGGACAGCTACCGATATTTCGCTCCCCTCTCCCTCCTCAGAAGTGCTAACGGTCCCCACTCACGCCAGCCTTGAAGTGACAGCAGATGGCTCTAGGTGGAGGTGCCACCGGGCCCCCATTCAGACTTATTTTCCAAGGCGGCTACAACTTACCCTTGATACCACACGAGTCAGGCAAGACTGGAAATGGGGTTGAAATGAACAAAATACCCAAGTTCCTTGCAAAAGTGTTTCTTCACACACATCTCTAGGTGCCGCCTGCCTCCCACTAAGCCAGGAAACCTCCCCAAAGCAAGAAAAGAATGAGACTTTCTTACCCAGAGACTCAGAAGGAATGGTGCTCCTGGTGCTCCTACTCCAGCTCCCACAGGTCTGTGAGGATTAGCTGCTCCAGTGCCTTAACAATAAACCGAATTAAAGGGGAGGAATGCAGGGGTTTTCTTTCCCAGGACCGTAACCAGGCAGTCTTAAAGGGGAGGAATTGCATCTTCTGCCTTTTTCTCTGCTTTGCTTTCCCTCCCTCCAAGCAGCATTAAGCCTGGTCCAGAAAACTGCTTTTGCAAAGGTCCCTTTTATGCCGTGTGTGTGTGCGTGTGTGTGTGTGTGTGTGTGTAATTGTGTTTGCACTGATGTGTGTAATGGAAAGAGAGGGAGGAAGAATAAAAAACAAGAAAACAAAAAAAGCCTCATATTACAGGTTTCCATTGGCCTGAATGGGGTGATAACAGAAAATCAGAGAAGCTTTTTAGGACTGCCTGCCTCAGTTTCTCTTTTAACTACTCAGTTGCTGGAGTGTATTGTGTAAAAACACCATCTGAGGCAAGAGGCTATCTCCATTGGTTGAAATGAAGGGATTGAAGACCCTTCTGTGTCCAGTTGTCTCTTATAGAATGGGAAGAGAAGCAGGGGGACTCTCTGTTGGGTGGTTCCTCCCTCCATCTCTGATAGGTCTCCTCTCTCCTGTGTCTAGAAACATAGCATCCTGATCCCCAAATTCACCATCCTCCTGTCAGTCCTAACCCATTAGACCTTAGGAGATCACTGCCCTTCTTCTGGAAGCTCTTGCTGACTCTGCACCCCTGTACGCACCTCTCTATCCCACCCTTGAGCATCTCAGCCTCTTCTTGGCTCTTCCTTCAGTACAGGGTCCTTGAACTTCTGTCTTATGTGTCCCCTTGCTTTCACTTTCGTTACTCTTTCCTTAATCTCTACATCCACATACAGGATCTGTTATTGTCATTATGTGAATGTCCCGAATCAAACTCCCATCTGGGTTGTTGACCTTAACCTTAACATCCAAATGTCTGCTTCCATCCACAAATAATTCTGAACATGTAATAGTTTCTTTTAAACCACCCTTCTCCTGTTTTCCCAGCGAGGCTGCCGAGCTACCCTCTTCCCAAACACTCAAGTTAGAGAACCAGGGGTTTTCTTTAGCTGTGTTGTCTCTTTCACTGCCTTCCAAATCCAATCAGCTGTTAGGCACTTTCAGTTGTTTCTTTGAATTGGCTTTTAAATTGTGCCTTTTCAATGTTTAAAAAATTGTTTGTGTTTTTTGAATAAATAGCATGTTCACATGGGCCAGAAATCAGAACTATATTGAAAGACATACACTGAGGTGCCTCACCCCACTCCACTTCCCATCCACCCCTTCCCCTCCCTGCCCTGCCCCCTATAGGTGGCCATTCTTATTAGTTTCTTGTGTATCCCTCTAGTAGTTCACATGGATGCGAGGGAATGAATAGATACAGACACGCAGATACAGATAGCTATCGATAGATATATATGGATATTCCCTGCCATTCTTTTTTACACAAAAGGCAGTAAGTAAATGCTGCCTCTTTTATATTTTCATCACTACAATTTTAATCCAGGCTCTCCTCCTCCTCTCCCTGGTACTATTGTGATGATTAGGCTCTAATTGGTCCCCAGGGGAGGTGGTCCATTGGGATAGCTAAAAGTGGCTCTGGAGAAGTTTTCTAGGTTAGACTCCTGGATGACTGGAGCTGTGGCCTTGGACAAGTGACTTACTGTCTCTGTGCCTCATTTTCCTATCTGTGGAATAGGATAATTCCTGAACGTACGTCATAACTAGAAGGGAGGAATGAGACAGAACGCTAGTTGTTTAGAACAGCAACTAGTATCTGGTAGGCAGTCAATATTACTGTTTTGTTTTTTTTTTTCTCCAATCCAGCTTTAGTTCTTGTTAGAATTATCTCAATAAAACATATTGATTGCTCCCACCTCAAAAAAGGATCTGTCACCTACAGAATAAAGGCCAAACACCTTAGCCCATCACTGGAGGCATTCCAGCACCTGGCACAAAACTATAACCTCTCCCCTGAGTCCTTCCATTGGGACTCCAGGGGAGCTGACAGCCCAGCCATACCATCGAAGACAAGGATTTCTAACTCGCCATTTTTCTCAGAGTTCCTGACCTTTGCTCGTGCTGGTCTACCAATACAGAATGCCCTTTCTTCATTCTCTGCCTATGAAAATGCTACAGATTGGAAAAATCCTCATCAAATACTATCTCATCCATGAAACCTTCATGATTTCCCGACTTCTTTATTACTAGTCACTCTTTCCTCTGTTGTGTTCCCCAAACTCTTTGTCTACAGCTCTCTTCGGTTCTTTATGTTTTTCTGTCTTGAATTTCAGCCTGTGTTGCCAGTGCTTAGATTCCCTGGTATAGCATCCCCAACTAGCCACTGTCCTCCTCCTGTTTGAACGCTGGAACTAGGGAGTTTATCATAGCCTGAGACAGTCAAGTGGTGCCCACAGGCAAAAGGTATGTCAGAAAGTTTATTTCCATAGGGAGCTGAATGCCACCAGCACACACATATACACGCACTCGTTTCTTAAGTATTTATCAAGACTGACTGTGAATTAGGTAGTGGGGGAGACAAAACCAGACCCAGATTCTACATTCATAGAACTGCTGTCCACATCCATAAATCAGCCAAGATTCTCCTCTGTAATGTGCCCTAATACAAGTTTGAACTGGACAATGAACTGTCGGTCAGCAGCAACCCCCTGGAACCCTCTCCCGCCCCTCCCCCTTTCCTTCCATCCACCTATAGGCTGCTGGCCTTGGTTGAGCCACTGAGCCAGGGATGACTTCTCAGCTGTGGAAACGGAAGTAAGTTCCACGTTGGGTGCCAGGGGAGAAAGTGTTACCTCTTTATGCTGAGTTCCAAAGGCAGATGCCCTCACAGATACTGACCAGGCCATATGCTGGACATCAGGGGCCAGAGTAGGGACAGAGCGTCCATTCCTGGAGTAGTAGCATGGGTGTTTAGAGAATTGGGCGGGCATTCCAGAACATGCTCCAGGGAGCTGGAAGAGAGCTTTTAGTATGACCACACATGCGCACTTGTGCATAGAGACACCCATGTGCACTTGAACCTAGACGTATGCATGAGCACGTTTATACTGTGTGTGCGTTTTCTGGTTCGGGTTCTTTTAATGGCTTTATTGCTATGATTTCCCCAATTAACAATCAACCGAATATTTATTCAACATCAACTATGTGCCCAGTAGAGTAGGCAAGACACAGAAAGCAAGTGGAGGTGAATCAATAATGAAATCAGGTACTGTTAACCCACATCGTCACCAGAGACGGAGCGCTGGCAGGAAACTGTGTGTTGGAGGCATCAGGAGTGGAACGTGGAAGGCTCATGGAAGTCGGCCTGGGCTTTATGGATGTTCTAGGACCAGATTTAGAAGGTGTGGTGGGCGAGGTGGGATTAGGGAAACGCAGAGGAGGGAATAGCTAAAATGCGTGTTGGACGTGAGGAGGCGGTGGGGGACAGGTCTGGCCAGGCAGGACTTGGGACTGGGCTGTGAAGGAAGTAGAGGCACGGCAGGTTCCCCAGCACGGGTGTTTGTAGGAAAGCAGTGGCAGAGTGCCTGAAGTGGGGAGAAATTAGAGACTTAGAATGGCGGCAGTGAGGCTCTGCTGTCACGGAGACACGAAGGGTTGAAGGTCTGAACTAAGGGGGTACAGGATAGGAGAAGGGGGACCCCTGCCCATCAGGGAGCATCCTTCTCTTACCTAAAACCACCTGTGCATCTGAGCCCGTCACAGGTGATGTTGGCCAAGGGAGAAGGTGTACTCACTGGGTGCTCACCTCCCTGGTCGTGCCTACCCCACAACTGGACAAAATAAAGGGGCCTCTTATGGTTTGAGGAGAGGAGGAGACAAGGGAGGTGTGCTCATGAGAACAAAACAGTCTTTCTCTTTCAAAGAGCATTGTCTTTTATATTTGATTAGCTTCCAGATTGAGCTTTTTGGGGAGCTACCTGACAGCAAGACCTGATGAGGTGCCAGGGTGGAAAAGGGAAGGGAGAATGATCTCTGTGCACCCATCCACCCATCCATCTGTCCATCCATCCATCCATCCATATGACAAGTACTTACAAAGCACTACTCTGTTTGGGGCAGTATGTTAGGCTCTGAACATACAGTAATAAATAAGATAAGCACAGTTTCTTCCTGAATAGGTCTTGCATTCTAGCAGGGAAGTCAGATTTTAAACAAATACGGATGATTACAATTGTGATAAGTACTATGAATAGTTTAGGGCACTGTGAAAATATGTGTTAGGGGGCCTTAGGCAGCCCTGAGAAAGTGATTTTCAAACTGGAATCAGAGACAAGAAGAACGAGCTATGTGAAAAGTTAGAGAAACAAAAGAACAGAATGTGTAAAGGCCCTGCAGTAGAAAGGAGCCATCCATACCTGTTGGAAAGACAGAGAGAAGTGCATTGTCCCTGGGCAGTGAAGAGCAAGAGGGAGAGAAGTCCTGAATGCAGCTGGTGAAGCAGGTGAAGAAACATCATTCAAGGCCTTGAAAGTATCATAGTCAGGGTCTTGTGCGGGGGGAAGGGCCACCAAAGAACAAACACCTCTTACTTCATTTCCGGTCTGGAGTTGGGTAAGAGAGAATGAACGGGCACAGAAAGTGAGGGCGAGGGGGAAGAAATGGAAATTATAGGACAGTAGAGACAGGCAGGCATGAATCAATGCAATACTTGCTACTTTAGTGTTTATTTGTTTTAAAAATAAGACACCAGATTTCTAGTACTTCCAGGAATAGACACCACTATGTCTTGGTCTGCATTGTCCCTGTAGGCTGTGATGTGCTCATCTTTTTGTTTGAGCAGTTTGAGTCTCTCCTCAAACCCTGTCCACTTCTCAGCTGGGTCCACAGGCAAAATGGGTGACCCTCTCTGTTCTCCCAGAGCTCATCTCTGCAACAGCACACATCCTGCTCTGCTGGCTGGAAACTGGTCTGCCGCATGCGAAGGGTGCCCGTTAGTGACACCTAAGCATAGAAACCGTGCTTCCATGACCCCTATGCTATCATATCACCTCACAGAAGGCATGTTCCACAAAGTTCTGAGAAACTGAAGGACAGAAAAAAACCCTAAAAGAAGAGTTTTCTGGTGTGTCTGAAGTATGACACTTTTCATAGCCGAGGGAGGAGTTCAGTGCTTCAGTAATGGGTTTACCGTGGGCTGCCCCTGAAACATGAAGAATCCAAAAGAAAATATTAAAACAGCCATTTCTTCAGGTTTGTGCTGTAGCCTCCAATTTCTTTAGAGGGTGCTGAGCATCGGGCATTGTTTGGCTGGTCAGTCAGGACCTCTGGCTACTTCCACGTGACCCCTCCATCTAGGGAGGGAGGTATCAGCTCATTGCATCCGGACTTTCTCTTTCTTCTCCTTTTTTCCCATAGCTTCTTTGTTGTATATACCGTGTCCTTAGCTCTTTTTATCCTTCTCTTAGCCCCTGCCAATGTTTAGTAAACATTCAGCTATATCTAGCTCTGCCTTGGGCTTGGGTGGGGCGTAGGGGGTGGGTGTTGGCATTGGATCATGCAGGTGAGATGTCTACAAGGTGAACAGATTTTTACCAGCTCCCCTTGTCATGGGTTTGCTGTGTGTCTCTGTGCTGAAAGAATCTATCACCTCCATTGCCCTGAGTCACTTTCCCAAACAAGCCCAGCCTTAGTGTATGCCGTATTCCAGAAATAAGTAGGGGACAGGACAAAGCCCACCACTCTGGGCTTCAGATTTTAGGCTGTTGACCTCGTCTGTTCTCTTGTGAGAACCTGGTTCTGGTCCCCAGCAGAGACTGGAGAACCTTTCCCTCTGTGTCCACCATTATTTGTATGTATTTCTCTATCCACAGCTGGAAGAATCAGTCCTGACTCTCCTTGGTCACCAACATGTGACCTTGAAAGACAGTAGGGGTGGGAAGGGGTCAAGTGCAGGGAGGGGGTGGTCGTATCATTGGCCTAATCCGAACTTTTATCAAGGCTACTGACAAAGTGCCTGATTGTCCAATTTGATTTTAATTTCCTTTTTCTGTTTCTTCCTAAGCCTCCAGGGAATAAACAAATAACAAAAGAAATGGCCTACGAAGGAAAAATTATGGTGAGAATTTCAATAAAGAACTTAGCCCACATTATTCTGTTCTAGTAGTGAGGCCTTGGAATTGGCCCCGAATTGGGGTCTGGGGGATCTAGCATTTGTTCCTGCACAATCTTTATTAGCCAGGCAACCTGGGGCTAAGTCTAAACCTCGGGATTTTCCTGCTCTGATCTATCAAATTGGGCTAATGGTGTCAGCCTTCCCCAACTGTTGGGGTCACATGTAAGGAAAGGATTGTATGAACCATGAGAAATAAGGTTGCGTTTATTCCCCTTTGAAAATCATACGTCTACCTCCAGGTCTGGCCCCCACATTGGACAGAGTTCGAATGCTGCCCGATTGCTCTTGGCCTTGCCTCCGGAGAAATGGGAATCTGGGCTCCTTCACTCCCAAGAGCAAGCTGCTACTGCCCTCTAGTGACAGCATCTGCCCAGACCTGGTCCCCGTGGCCACCCCGAAGGCTAATGGTGGATGGAAAACAGATCTTTTTCTTGGCAGGACCCTTTCTGACCAACCTTTTCTCAAAAAACAAAACAAAACAAAACAAAACAAAACAAAACCACCCCGCCTTCAGACTTCTCCATTTTTTTTTTTTTTTTTTTTTTTGGTTGGTGATTTCTGCTCTTTTCTAAATTATTCTAAGAACTAACAGATATTTTTCACGTGTCTGCTATGGAGGATGGGCAGTATGCCAGCACTGAGGTGACATCTTTCCCCTCCCCCCACCTCCCTTTGCCGCCCAGTCTCCCTTAGGAGGGGGACGTCTCAGACCAGTCACAGGACGTCAGCCTTCTGGAAACATTCCAGAGATGACGACTGAGCCTCCTCCCCCCTCTTCCAATGGGAAAGACCCAATGGGCTAAGGACACTACCTACTAATCTCCTCTGTCCTCATGGTGCTTAGTGCGGAACAGCCATTCTGGGAGGATTTACCTATTGAAGAATTTGTCTGTGGAATGAATAGTTGACCTTCAGAAGTGACTCCTGGTTGGATCCCAGACGTCTACAATTTGTAAACATCTTTGAGAGTTACAGTGAAGAGGCTAAGAGTCAGACAGGAAAGCAGACTTGGGGTTGAGTTTCTGGTGCTATATCACTGGTAGGGTGATCCCAGACAAGTTTGGGAGTCTAGAGTGAAGGCAGCACACTGAACCAAGGGAGAGGCAGTGTTTGCAGCGATGGGCAGGTGTGTCCCTGCGAGCGCACCCCTGTAAGCCAGGTGTCTGGGACAGAAGGTTTCCATGTACAGTGAGGTCTTGGCTTAAGAGCTTAGGGTGTAGAGGAGACAGGTCCTCTCCCCTCTTGGCGTAACTGTCTTTTCCAGGAAGAGGAGCGGTCCTGAGCACTCTAGCACAGGGAAGTCCGAAATGTGCGCTAGTTATGGATTTAGTCATAAGTGGGGAGGCAGCAAAAGACAAAACCTTTCCTTAATAATGGGAGGGTTGTCACTGGGACTCTTGGACAACTGGGGATGCTAGGACCTGGGAGCTAGACAGCATTCTGGGGTCATATCCACCCCCAGTGTTCCTGGGGAAAGTAGCCGCAAGAAAATCCTTTTTCCTCCTCTCCCTGGACACCTACCAAAGGCAGGTGAACCCCTTCTCTCCTTCCTCTCAGCCCCCGCCCCAGTCCAGGCTTTCAGGGGGAGGAAGGCTCCCGAGGCTGCCAGCAACATCACTACTCAGATGTTCTCATCCACTGTTGTTCCTGGGATGGAACATTTAAATAATGGAACTGATGATAAGCAAAATTTAGCAGAAATGATTTGCTTCTGAGGAAAGAAAAATTGCTTGATTTAGACAGTAGCTCTCTTGTTTGACTGTTCACAGCTCTGTGGTCCAAATTTGACCTTCAGAATGGATTGGCAGAACCTGGTGGAGGGAGAGATGGAGGCACAGTGTCTCCAGGGTAAGGTCCGTGGGCTGAGAACAATGGCTGGCTCCAGCTCCGTGCAGTGCAGTGGGAACAGACACGATATACGCTCCAGAGCCAAGGCTGCGTCCTGCACTTCTGCGGGAGGCGAGGCTGCAGTGCGCAGACGGGAGCAGGCTGCTACCAGACACTCGGCAAAGGGATCAGTGCGAGCTACCCCCAGCTGGTGGGAGGAGGCAGAGAGAAAGTGGAGAAACCTTGGAGAAAGCAAGCACACTGAAGGATTTCGAAGAGGACAAGGGCTTATCTTCTTCTTCAGAAAAGTACTGATTGATCCGGGGCTCCAGAGGACCTGCATTAGCCTACTAAAAGGGTCGTGATTGGGGGCCAGGCTTGCAAGATGGGGTGTGGAAGAAAGAAGGGGAAGACATTTCTCCCATTCATCTGAACTAGAGCATTTAGATTCCAGGGGCTGAGGAAGAGATCAGCATTACAGGGAGACAGCGTTCCTTTTACGGCCCTAAGAAGCTTTCGAAGTATCTGCCTCGGATACTGAATGGCCAAGCCATTCCTCTATAATCTGAGGTTGGCCTTATCATAAAACCTGGAACCCAGATGAGAATGGAAGGATTAGGGGCTGGGTGGGGCTCAGTATCTGGAGAGGGTTGGCAATAGCAATGGCTAGGATGGCCACAAATCGTCACATCCCAGAGTACCTACGAGAGAGAGGTCATGGGGCATCACCAGTGAGCGGAGACCCCCGCGGTGGAGGGTCTAGGAGAAGCCAGCGTTCTGAGATTGTTACACACGGGGGCTTACTGGGCTCCCTTCTCGTCCTGGGGTGTCCTCTCACTTTCTGCTGAGAAGCTTACTAGCCAACCTTCCAAAACAACTCACATTTGACTCCTCCGTGAAATCCTCCAAGCCAGAATGACTCGCTCTTTCCACGGTATTTGGCAGTACCTTATTGTTTCTTCTACTATATTCAACCTTTATAATTATGACATTAATTTATTTCACTACATTTGGGGCCCTTAGAGTAAGAGCGGTCTTTAAGTACTTTTTATGCATATAGAAGCTAGTAATTTATTCATTCACTCAACAAGTATGGATTAGGAGTCAGGAAAGTAGGCTGAAAGACAGCATGGGGGTAAGATTTGTGGGAGATACCAGGGTGAGACTCCAAACCCGGGTTGGAGGTGGAAACAAAAGCAGGAAAGTGTCCTTGTCCCAGAGGAACTGAGCACTGGGCAGAGTTGTAATGCGGGGATCCCAGCCCAAGCATCCAGTTTAGAAATGGGGTTCAGGGAGGAGCCTTGGCAGCATGAATGGTCGGGGACTCTGTCCGAGAACCTGGCACGGCTTACCAGCCCAGCAGAGCTGTGGCGGCCACCAGCAGGCTGGACTTGTTCAAGGGCAGATGTGAAACAGCCACTGAGGACCTGCAGAAGTCCTTGAGGGAAGTTCAGAGAAAGCTATAGGAGTGGTGGAATGGGAGGGGTGGGGTGGAAGAGACAAGGCCATTTGGATTATTCCTCAGTGAGGTTTCCAAGCTGTGCTGACAAGCGAGGAAGCTGAAGAAATTAGGTCTAAAATCTAATTCATGAGTGATTTCTTCTTCTCTTTGTTCCCTGGGCATTTGCACCCCCATTGGCCTGACAGATGGGATGGTGGTTGGAGGGGCACATGCTTTGCTGTTACGAGTTGCATTGTGTCCCCATTGAATTCATATGTTGGAGTCCTAACGCCCGAGCGCCTCAGAGTGTGATCTCATTTGGAAGTCGGGTCCTTGTAGTTGTAATTAGTGCAGATGAAGTCACTAGGATGGGCGTTAATCCAGTATGACTGGTGCCCTCACTGAAAAGTGAAGTTTGGATACCATGGGAGGAGGAAGGTGGAAATTCGAGTGGTGCTTCTTTCTGCAAGCCAGGGAATACCGAAGCTTGCTGGTAAACCAGCAGAACTGAAGTGAGAACCACAGAGCCCCTGGAGGAACCAGCTCGACCAACACCTTGATCTTGGACTTCCAGCTTCCGGATCTGGGAGACAGTTCCCTGTGGGGTTTAAGCCATCAGCTTGGGTTCTTTTGTCACAGCAGCTGTAGCAAACTCACACACCTCCACAGGGATGGTGGGGAGTGAAGGCCGGGGGTGGGAACCTCGTGCGCCGGGACAGGGCAGCAGTGAGGAAGCATCGGGTTAGCCTGCCTCCCCTGCACACAGGCTGGGATGAGAGCCACAGAAGACCCCAAGTCAGCCTTTGCTGCCCCTTCAGGATATGCATTTGCTGACAGTGTGAGACCCTCAATCTCGTTTCTGCTCTTCCAATCTGGAGGCAGAGCCCAGGGGGTGCCCCCCCCCCCAGTGGTGTATGCAACACACTTTCCATGTCAGAATTAGCTGAGAGGTGAGTATTTATCGCCCTGTTTTTCAAAGCACAGTTCCCATTGCTGGTCCATCTGACAGGGAGTCTGGAGAAAAGGGAAGATACGTTTCCGTGCCTTTACCCACCTGGTGGCTGATCAGAAAAAATTGCTGCAGTCACCACTTGGCAGAATTATGCCTTGGGAGGGCGAGGCACACCCCTGCGCAGGTTGGAGACCCTTCCCCGTGCAGATCTTCAATGCAGAATATCTAATCTGAGCACCCCGTTAGTAAGTGCCAACCATCCACCTCCTGGGTCAGATCCTGGCTGCAGGCACGGGTTTGAGCTCTCAGGAGAAAACGTGAAGGTTGAGTGAATGAGGGTGTGTGTGTGAGAGAGAGAGACAGAGATGGATGGAAGCAGCGGACCACAGATCTTTGATAGCTGTGTAAACAACACAGCCAGTACTTTTCAGATTGCCTTGAACACTGTTGTGTTTCAAAATCATTGCCAAAGAGATTTTGACCTTCTATTCAGAAAAACAGGAAATGAGAGGATTGTAAACCCCAGGGAAGAAATCTGACATTTTGAGGCCAAAGACCGACTCCCTTTGATGCACTGACAAGGACCATTACGTATCCTGTGTTTTGGTTTAAACAGATCCCTCTTGGTGACCTAACATTCCCCCAGAAATATGGAGGGACCAAGAGAGGCCAAGCCGGAGCTCCGGATCTGAAACTCTTTGAGACCCTGGACCAGCGCCCTCTGCTGGCCTCTTTTGGCTCAGCCAGGGGCCGTTTCCACAGTTAAGTCCTACCAATTGCATCGATGAGTTAAAAACCAAACTCATTGAATCCAAGGTGTCCAGGTAGGACTTTTCTCTTCCCCCTTCCAAGTATATTTTTTCTAACTCCTGCTTTCCCAGTTCCCTGTGGAGTGGTGGGAGGGGGAAGCTTTGATACAACAGAATAAATAGTTTTTATTCGCATTAACCCACAAACAATTTGAGCGCCTCACTGTCCGTGGTAGAAAGGCTTACTTTCCATGTCGATGCTCTAACTGGAGGGATTCAGTCCTTCCTCATTGAGGCTGTGTCTCAGTTACGCTAAGACTTAAAGCCTCCTTGTAGGACTGTCAAGTGAGAACCTGCCCTCGCCCACCAGGGTATAGTGAGAAGAGATGCCCAGATCTTGGGGGTGGGGACACTGCAGCTTGAAGCATCTCTCCTTACAGAGTGGGGCCAAGGGGAGCGGCCGGCAGGTTGGGGGAGGGAAGGAAGGCAGGATAAGGAAGGCCGGGGTCCCGTTTAAGGAGGACATCTATGATCTGGGAGGCAATTCTAAGAGAAAAGTGGAAAAACGTCTTGTTCCATCCTCCTGGCCAACTACTGGGAAGATTGTGTTCCTTTAAGGGACCAGACACAACCTGCTTGGTCTTCTAGCCTCTGTGGGGCACCAGCGAGGGCCTTTGAAAACCCCCTGTGGGAACTGGACCCCATTTCCACATAATTGGCTCGAGTCAACTCCTTCGTGTATCAGGAGAGCTGCTTGGGCAGGGATGGTCTCTGCAGAGCTGTTTAGATTTAGAATAATTAGGTCTAGACTTATCCAGAAGCCAGGTCTTCTCACTGCAGCCTCCCCTACTGTCTCTTCAGAAATAAAGCAAACCGCACAGTGGAGGATCAGACAGTCATGAGAAGCACGGACTCTCGTCGGGCTGGCCGGGTGACTCTTACTACCTGGGTGTCTCTTACTACCTGTGCGATCCGGGAAAGCCTCATAACCACCCTTTGCCTCAGTTTCCTTATTTGTAGAGTGGGAATATCAGTGGTGCTCACCATAGGGGAGTCTCCTGAGGGACAAGCGAGTTAAGACACAAAAGCACTGAGAAGAGTTCCTGGCGCCTGGGAGGGCCCCGCAGCTGTCTCCCACCACCGCCGTCATCACTCTGTGACCGCATGGAACAGATGGAGAGTATGTCCCCAGGAACCAGCACCGTCTTTGTACTTGACTGCCTGTGTTCTCAGGACTGGAAGGGGAGATGCTTGGGTGGTGCGTCTGTCAGCACAAAGGGTCACCACCGCCCAGTTCACCTGCCCTCATAGGGACACGGAGGCCTTCTACTTGGAACATGCACAGGGCCACGTGAGATGTTCTGGTTGACGACATGATTTCTGTCGTCACTTTGGGGCTGAGCAGTTAAAAACCCAAATATGATTCTTCACTTTCTCTTCCTTTGTCACAACGGCTATGCAGGTCAGAGGCTATCGAAGATGCAGCTACAAGATGGCGGAGACTCGGGTTGGCCTGGGCCCTGCAGGGACTGCATGGAGCACGGCCGCACTGACTCTTTCTCCATACGTGGCATGAACAAGAAATGCACTTTTGTGGTGTGAAGCCCCTGAAATCCAGGAGTTGTCACCACAGCACAGCTGAGTCCAGTCGTTCTCCGTCTGGTCCCCTTGCTCGGGGACTGTTAGAAATGCAGATTCTCAGGCTCCACACTGCACACAGTGAGTCAGAGAGTCAGAAGGTGGGGCTAGCAATCTGGGTTTTAACAGCTCCCCAGAATTCTGACACAGGTCAAGTTTGAGAGCCATGCTCTAACTTATCCAGAATGCTTTTTGGGGGGCCCAGGCACATGGGGACTTTGCCCCCATGGGTGACCACTGCTTGGGATGATCAGTTCTGCTTTACCCCTTTCCATTGGTCGAGATACTTAAGCCCCAGCTACCTCAGAATGGTGAGCATCGAGCATGTCAAGGCCTAGGGTATCTGCCTGAGGTCAACAAACCACCTGGAAATGGGTTCCTTGTTGCTTTAAGAAGGTGAATGCCTTCTGGTTCTTTTCAGGTGTGTCTGAAAGCACTGGGTTTATTGCACTCCTTTTTACTCTGCTTTAGAGCCCTTCCTTCCCCCAGGGAACAAAGAGACTGATGATCCCTGTTTCACCAAGGAGGAACAGGAGGCTCCGAGCGGCCATGTTAGGTATCCACAGCCTGGGGCTAGGTAGCTTTGCCCCACGCACAGCCCTGGCTCTGGGCTTCACACACACACATACTCAGGAAGTGGTCGTAGAGAAAAATGAAGACACAAAGGCATTGTTTGCCCTGATACAAGGTTTACTTGTCTGAGCTTAGCTGGATGTCAGTCCTGGTGCCCACTGCTGTGTCAGGGTGGGGCCCGCCACCATCCCGGGGGGCCTAGGCCAAGGGTAGACACAGGAGGGACAGAGCAAAGGCCAGGCCCAAGTCTGAACCTGCCTTCCTGAGACTTTGGCCAGGCAGAGCCGTCCCAGAGAAGTGGCAGCCTGTGGCCAGCAGAGGGCAGTATTGCTTTAACAACCGCTCTGATTCCTTCTGGGAAAAGACTGCTCACGTGGGCTTTGACAATACTGATGGAAATGACAGAGGCCAGAGGGTCGGTGCATTTGAAGAACAAAAACAGCAAAAAGATGGAGGCCTACATGCCCACCACCTGTATTAGACAACTAGCGTTTCCTTATTAAAAGGTTAGTAGAAGCTCCGCCACCTCTGCCCTCCGGCTGGTGGGGCGCTCACCTGTCTGGACCAGTCCCCGAGCAGCTAGGGGTGTGCGGTGGTGTCAGCCTTCATTAACGGTCTTATTCATCATACTGTTGCTGTTCGGAGATGCGTGCCCGACCAGCTCCCCTTCTCACGTGCCCTCTTTCCTCCCCTATTTTTCTTCCTTTTCGCCCTCTTCCTTCACTCTCTCTCCTTTACCTGTGTCGAGGCATGGGTCTAAGTGGGTAGCTGATGGCTTCGCAGGGCCGGGTACTAGGAAATGGGGTAGGTGTGAAAGACACAGTATATCCCTTCCCTTAAGAATTTATAGTCTTGGAAGGACAAGTCCACAGGAGCAGAACTTAGAGGAGAAAGGCAGGAAAACATTTAAATCATGTTCTCCAAACCATAGGAAAAGTGCACATTTGAGCCTCTAACTTAGACCTTAGCAAGAGGTTCCAAAGTTTTTTAGGACGTCTTCATCATGAG
This sequence comes from Mustela lutreola, assembly GCF_030435805.1. Taxonomy (NCBI): domain Eukaryota; kingdom Metazoa; phylum Chordata; class Mammalia; order Carnivora; family Mustelidae; genus Mustela; species Mustela lutreola. The sequence continues at coordinate 40,594,308 of NC_081303.1, forward strand.
CTTTCTAGAATGTATCTCTTCCATGGCTGCAAACACACTGCAGGGTTTTCCAAGAGCCCATTCCTATACCCAGGAGAAAAAGGGGACCGATTCCTGAATCTGGCTGAGAGAGGGCGGCTTGGCACATCTAAGAGGTTCCAGGTAACCCTCCCCCAGGTAACTAGAACCCATTCTTACAGTCACCTGAATCATGGGGTCAGGCTTCTTACGACCACTCCAGCCAGGGGCAGGGCTTAACCAGGTTCTAAATCAGCCTGGCTCTGTGTCCCTAGACACTGGCTTAGCCTTCTGAGAAGGAAGCTATTTCCTACTGCTGTGCTGCCAGAGGGACCCAGGGTGCCCCACTGGGACCTAGGTGCTGGGAGGTGAGAGGCACCATCAGCAGACATGGCTACACTGGCATTAGGAGATTAATGAGGCTTTTTGAAGAACGAATGTAGCTATAGCCAACTGTTGGCAATTAGTTAGAGCAAAGCCATGCTGTGCTCTGGATCTGTCAGCTGGGACCTCTGGAGAAGCAGAACAGCAGAACAGAAGAGCTCGACAGAGAGGAAGGAAGAGTTGAATTCTACCTTCCTTGTCCTAGGCCAGCACTCTGGGTCTGTAATGATCCTGAGTTAAGCCTTCCATAACCATATGAATCTGATACCTCTTTGATTTGAAAGACATATATAAAGCAGCGAGGGGCCTTATGGGGTCATCTTGTCTACCTTCCTGCCTCTGCGTGGGACCACACAGCGGCGCTTCTCCAAGCTTATTCTGGGTATAGTTCACCTGGGAGCAAGGTTTCCCAGGTGAACTATGATTGCTGATGCTTCTGATTTGGGGACTACACACTGAGTGACAAGAACCATAGCTAGAGGTTGGGGGTGGGGAGGAGAGGGAAGAGAGAGACAGAGAGAGAATTTATTTCATTAAGTTGAGACCTTAGTCTTTCTACTTCATCATTGGTATGTTCATTCATCCAGCAGTGCTAGGCAGCCGCATTCATATGGATTGGTATTGAGAGGGGTAAAGATAGCCTGGAGTAACCAGAGAGTTGCCCTGGGGCTAGGAAGAGACGGCTGGGGCTGGGGCAGAGTGGGTACAGGACCGAGTCACACTGGAGCAGCCGAGGCCTCCGGGGGCCTGTGCTTCTCCTCCCTTCCGAGGGTGCCCTTCTAAAGCAGCAGTGACAGCCGCCAAGGGCCAGGGCAGGCAGTGGGGAGAGAGAAGTATTGCTTACACCATCTTCTCTTTAAGAGAGAAAATGCATCTTAAAAGCAGTGGGAGCTAATTTGCTCTCCCATAATCAATCACCCAGTACAGCCAACAGAAACACACCGCAGCAAGCCTGCAACCGCGGAGGGGGGCTGCGAGGCGGGCGGGCCGGCGGGGGAGGCCTGCGGAGAGGATCGGTTTCTCCTTACGGGTTTAAAACGAATCTTAAAGACCTATAGCATGTGTGTGCATATGCGTGGCTGGGCGGCTGTATACCGGGATCATGTCTGCAGTGGTGCCAGTCTCCGGTTGGCACGCAGCTCCAGCCTGCCCTGTCCTCCTGCCTCGTTCTTTGATGCGTATGTGGCACCCGGGGAAATGATGACTTCCGTTAAGGCTTCTCTGCACTTCTCCCTCGGGAAAGGGTCCCCAGCAGCATGGAGCTTCCTCTTTCAAGGGCTTTCTCTCTTCAAACTCATCCCTGAATAGCTGCTCTTCCCTCCCCGGTCTGAGTTCCCTTCTCTGTAGAATGGGGAGCTTCACTCTCCCTTTCCCGCTGGAGTGAGGAAAAGCGGACGTTGCTAAAACTGATGTGACATAAACCGCCAGAGAAGCTGTTGCTCGGGCTGTTTCTATCTGGGTCTTGGGTTGGGGTGAGGAGGACAGCCCCCGCTGGTCTTAGAGGTCATGGCGCTCAGAAATGCCATGCGGCACCCTGCGTGTCTCTAGCCGCCCGTCTCACTGTTCAGAGACGTGTCCCCAGGCAGCTCCCTTCCTCCCTTGCTCTCTTTCCTTCCCTGTCTTTTCTTCTTCTTTCTCCTCCTTCCCCTCTACCCTCTCCTTTCCTCCTGTATCTAGCATGACCATATTTTTTCAAATTAAAAGTTGGAATCCAGCCTGACAGTGGGTCAGAGTATCTGAAATCTGGATGCTTACACATTCTAGAATGTACGATCATTCTAAACACCCTTCTTTTTTTTTTTTTTTTAAAGATTTTATGTATTTATTTGACAGAGAGAAATCACAAGTAGATGGAGAGGCAGGCAGAGAGAGAGAGAGAGAGGGAAGCAGGCTCCCCGCTGAGCAGAGAGCCCGATGCGGGACTCGATCCCAGGACCCTGAGATCATGACCTGAGCCGAAGGCAGCGGCTTAACCCACTGAGCCACCCAGGTGCCCCTAAACACCCTTCTTTATGCTTCTTCCTTCGCCCTACTGCTGCTCTGGGCTCTAAGGACATGGTCATAAGACAAGGAGTGGGGGTCACCAGGATGCCAAATATCCAGATGTTTAGAAATGTCCAGATGGTAGATTTAATTTTGCAGTTTTGTTTACTCTGGGTGCTTAGTGCCCTGTGGACACAATTCAACAAAAACAAAATAGCTGAATAAATAAAGATGACCTCTATGGTCTAAGCAGTGAGTTGTTTAGCATCTTGTCTTCAAAACAACTGGTAGACAGACTAGGAGTTTTTTTCTTCCTGCTGACATTGTTTGGGTGGTATGTTGTGCAGACGTCACAGAACCTGTCCTTGACCATGCTTTCTGGAGACCCTCCCAGGAAAGACACTCTTTCAGTGAAAGAACAACCTGAGAAAGAAAACCAGGGCTTGGTAATAGGGTCTGTGTAATAGTGAGTGGAGTCCCTATTACATTATCCATCCACCATCCATCCATTCATTTACCCATCCACCTACCCATCCATCTATCCATCCATCCATCCATCCATCCATCATCCATCCATCCACCATCCATCCATCCATCCATCCATCCATCTGTCCATCCACCAACCCATCCATCCATCCATCCATCCATCCATCCATCCCATCCACCAACCCATCCATCCATCTGTCCATCCACCAACCCATCCATCCATCCATCCATCCATCCATCTGTCCATCCATCTGTCCATCCATCCATCCATCCATCCATCCATCTGTCCATCCACCAATCCATCCATCCATCCATCCATCCATCTGTCCATCCACCAACCCATCCATCCATCCATCCATCCATCCATCCGTCCGTCCATCCATCTGTCCATCCATCCATCCATCCATCCATCCATCCATCCATCTGTCCATCCACCTACCCATCCATCCATCCATCCATCCATCTGTCCATCCACCAACCCATCCATCCATCCATCCATCCATCCAGCTGTCCGTCCATCTGTCCATCCATCCATCCATCCATCTGCTCACCCACTTCCTCATTTACCCCCCTCTTCTTCCTGTTTTGCTCCCTCCCTCCTATCCTTCTTTTCTTTCCTTCCTCTCTCCTTCCCTTTCTCCTTCCTGCCTGCCTACCTTACTTTGCACCTTTAAAACTTATTGCCTAGTATTTGCCCTGCACTGAGCTAGATACTAGTCTCGGCCTGCTATCACTGAGTTTATTGGGTGAGACAGATGTGCACACAGCTGTTAGAATGAGGTTGTAGAACAGACAGGAGTGCATTTCTTGCACTAGACCCACCCCTGGACATTTCCACCTTCTCCAGGCTTTAGGTTTTCCTCCTCCCCAAGGTTGGGGGCATTATGTCTAGGAGTTCCAAGAATCATAGAGCAGGGCTGCTCCTTTTGGTAGGCAGGTCTCATTCCAGACAAGGAGGGTGGCTGGAAGAAGCAACGATTTGTATATAAAAACCTGAATGATATCCTTTTATTTCTTCTCCCTCTAGAGCTCTTAATTCACGTTTCTTCACAGAAAAGCCACCCTCTAGTCATGGGAGCAGCAATCCTCCAATGAGCTGGAGGACGTTTCTTCCCTCAGAACCGTCCTGCTGGAGCATCATCACCCCCTCGTGGGAGCAGATGGACAGGGAAGCACAGCCATGTATTTATTTCAGTTCTGGCTCGTGTCTGGCCTGGTGGGAGAGTGTAACCAAGAAGACAGAACGCTCATGGCATTTGGAGCTTAATTAAACATATTTACAAAACCCAGGCCTGGTTAGCTAGTGAGGCACAATGAGGCAGAGGCTGGTATTGTGTTGTAAGAATCATAAACCAATTAAATAAAGATTGCAGCAGCTTGGCAACCCCCATTGGGGGCAGGAGGTGATTTTGACAGCTGATGATTGCCACAGATTTTAGGAGAAAAGACAGCTGGGCTTCCCCCGTTCCATGAGAGAACACCCCAGGCTGTTGTCCTGTCTAACGGCTCACGCTGCAAGTCAGGTTGTTTCCCGAGCCTGTGGGTCGGATGTCATGTTTAGCCAACTGGGAAAGAAGAAAACAAAAGCTATTTCTTCCCTTCTAATCCTTTAAAAAATATCAAACCCCACCACTAGGAGACCATTTATTTCTCGCTGCAGTGTACCATTTTCGGGGGCAGGGGAATGGAGTAGCAGGGGAATTGTGGGAGTCCCAGCAGGAAACTGGAGAGGGGGGTCCCTGTGGATGGAGGCCCAGCTCCAGCTGGCCTGTCTCTTGTCCGCTTTCTCTCAGTGTTAGCAGGCTCCCTCAGAGCTCTGCTTCTCTCAGAGTCAAAGCACTGTTTGGATTTTTACAAGTGTTATATTAGGTTCAAATGTGCCCCCCAATCATTCCCCGGGGTAAAATTAGTAAAAAAAAAAAAAAAAAAAAAAAAAAAAGCCCCTTTTGCTAAGTGCAACGAAGACCTTTCTTTTGTGAAGCAACAAGTAGCCTTATTCAGGGAATGGCAGTGAGGAGCGAGCCCCTCACACTTTTTCCTCAAGGTATGCCCTTTTCCTGCAGGTATGCCCTTCTCTCTGCTGGGGGCCAGGCCCAAAGGATTTCTGCTTAGAACCCTGAGTGAGACTGTGGCCAAAGAGGTCTCCACCTGATGGGACATGTCAGTTATGAGCCCTTGCCTTCAGGGATATCCAAGGGCATGAAAGAAAGAGTGTTAGGAGCTTCCTACCCTGACCCAGGTGTGGAAGCCTTGTGTGCTTTGCGGGGCCTGGTGTCACACCAGCTGCCTGGGCTTCCTTCCCATCGCTGTCATAAGCACTCTAGAGGATCAGGACTTTGGAAAACGTTGACGGGGCTGGGCAAGTCAGAAGAGATTCTGAGCGTTGTAGTTTCCTCATTTGCAAAAACAGGGGGGAGGGTTAGTAATTATGTAATAATAATAATAAAATCAATTATAATAAATAATTATAATAAAAAATCAATTCTGTCCACTTTATAAAATTGGCAAAGAAGCAAGGCTAATAATGGACTTGGAGAGTTCTAGATAAATGTGAATATTTATAGATAGCTGGCAGTCCTTTGATTCCTTTCTGGAACAAAATAGAGAATGAATGAATCAGACTCCTCTGATATGTTCCAGTTACGATCTTGCTCAGTTGTTTAAACTCTGAGAGCTTCATTTTAAGTGGGTGTGGCTTGAGGCCCAAAGTGTGGACTTTGGCTTCATGATTAGACCTTACTTACTGGCTGTTTAACTTTGCAAGATTTATTTGCGTCTCATTTTTCTCATCTGTACAATGGGAATGAGCATAATTCCTGTCTTTATAGCGTTCTTGTAGAAGTTCATTAACATCATTAATGTGAAGATTACAGGTCAGGGTCTGCTACTTAGAGGTCAATATAATAGTAATAATAAAAACAGCAACAACAGCAATCATGTAGGATAACCTTAATTATTCTCATTAAAAAATGAGATGATATCTGTAAAGCACAGTGTCTGGCACATAGCAGATGTTCAATATATAAATAGGCCCCATCTCCTCTCTTTCCTAAATGAACAGTCCAATCCATGCATTTAAAAAAAAATAAAACACCAAGCTGGCCCAACTGTGTTTCCTGTTTAATAGAAAGGCTGTTATAATGTAGAGTGAGTGGATAGAGCTAAACAAGGTCCCATGCTTTTGAAAACTTCCGCCAACAAGGTCACGGATTTCTCCAGGAGAAAGAAATGCCTTTCAGGAACAAGCTGGGGAGAGCAAGCATAGAAGAACACAAGTCCCAGGTAGCCTCAGGGTGGCTGCTGAGGTCAGGATACCCCCCCCCCCCCATGGCAAAGGCATTCCCCCCACCCCCGCCCCACCCTTGGCAAAGGCAGTGAGTGCTCTGCAAATGTGTTCACTTGCCTCCCACCATATCCTAAAATCTAGGCAGCCCCTCAAGCACCCTTAAGTTAACATCTACAGTTTTCTCCCTAAGTTGAAATCATTTCAAGATGTAATTTCAGGGTATTATAAATATTGACTCTCTAAAGTGAAACCATTATCCTTTGTTAAATGTATTCGGTGGAATCCAGAAACCACCGTGATTTGATATCCATCATCCTCCAGTTAAAAAGTGTACGGCAAACTGTTTCTTTAACATCAGGAGATTTTATTTCATTCTCTTTCTTAAACTCATCTTTCTCTTCTATCTCTCACAGAGAGATGCTACTACATTATTCTCATATTGTATGTTTTTTTGTTTGATAGTTCTTGAAAGTCACCAAATATGCATTTTCTAAATATTACTCATGAAATTATATTATGTATGCCATATATAATATTATATAAATACTATTATATTTATATTATTATATATATTATATTATATATAATACATTATAGTATATGATACTATATATTATAATATATAATATTATATATAATGTAATATAATATTAGTATTATATATTATGTACTATTATATATAATATATAGTATATACATATACTATATATTATATACTATTTTATACTATACTATATATAGTATTATATATAATATATTATATACCTTTATACTATATTATTATATAATATAAATACTATTATATTTATATTATATATAATATGCATATTAAATACCATTATATTATAAATATAATAAATATTATGTAAGTTATGTTAAAAAGTTTTTTTTTAATTTAAATTTTAGATCACATACAGTGCAATATTGGTTTCTAGAGTAGAATTCAGTGATTCATCACTTACAAACAACACCCAGAGCCCATCACAGTAAGCACCCTCCATCATACCCATCACCCATCTAGCCTGCCCCCCCATCAACCCTCAGTTTATTCTCTACGGTTAAGAGTCTCTTATGGCTTGTTTCCCTCTTCCCTTTTTTTCTTTCCCCCCTTCCCATACCTTCATCTGTTTTCTTTCTTAAATTCCACACATGAGTGAGATCTTACGGTATTTGTCTTTCTCTGACTTATTTCACTTAGCACAATACACTTAGCTCCATCCATATTGTTGCAAATGGCAAGATTTTATTCTTTTTGATGGCTGAGTAATATTCCATCACACACGTGCATGCGCGTGCACACACACACACACACACACACTTACATACACCACATCTTCATCTGCTCATCAGTCAGTGGACACTTGGCTCTGTCCATAGTTTGGCTGTCACTGATGCTGCTGCTGTAAGCTCCAGGGTGTGTGTACCCCTTCAGATCTGTATTTCTGTATCCTTTGGGTAAATACCTAGTAGTACAATTGCTGGATGGTAGGATACTTCTATTTTTACTTTTTTGAGGAAACTTCAAGGTGTTTTCCAGAGTGGCTGCACCAGTTTGCATTCCCACTAACAGTGCAGGAGGGTTCCCCTTTCTCCATATCCTTGCCAACAACTGTTATTTCTTATGTGAATTTTAGCCATTCTGACAGGTGTGAGGTGGTCTCATCACAGTTTTGATTGGTATTTCCCTGATGCCAAGTGATATTGAACATATTTCATGTGTTTATAATATGTCTGGATGTCTTCTTTTAGAAAGTGTTATTCAGGGTCCAGTTCCATTCTTTTGCATGTCGCTGTCCAATTTTCCCAGGACCTTTTGTTGAAGAGTCTTTTTTCTGTTAGATATTTTTTCCTGCTTTGTTGAAGGTTAGTTGACCGTAGAGTTGAGAGTCCATTTCTGAGTCTTTATTCTGTTCCATTGATCTGTGTGTTTTTGTGCCAGTACCATACTGTCTTGATGATGACAGCTTTGTAGTAGAGCTTGAAGTCTGGAATTGTGATGCTTCCAGTTTTGTTTTTCTTTTTCAGAATTGCTTTGGCTATTTAGGATCTTGTGGTTCCATACAAATTTTAGGATTGTTTGTTCTAGTTCTGTGAAAAATGCTGGTGATCTTGTGACAGGGATTACATTAAATGTGTAGATTGCTTTGGGTAATATAGACATTTTAACAATGATTGTTCTTCTAATCCAAGAGCATTGAATGCTTTTCCATTTCTTTGTGTCCTTTTCAATTTCTTTCATAAGTGTTCAATAGTTTTCAGAGTATAGATCTTTTACCCCTTTGTTTAGTTTAATTCCTAAATATCTTACTGTTTCTGACTCAGTTGTAAATGGGACTGATTCCTTATTTTCTTATTCTGCTGCTTCATTATTGATGTATAGAAATGCAACAGATTTCTGCACATTGATTTTCTATCCTGCAACTTTGCTGAATTCATCTATTAGTTCTCACAATATCTTGGTGACATCTTTTGGGTTTTCTACATAGAGTAGCATGTTGTCTGCAAAAAGTGAAAGTTTGACTTCCTCCTTGTTGTTTTGGATGCCTTTTATTTCTTTTTGTTGTCTGATTGTTGAGGCTAAGACTTCCAGTACTACAGTAAATAGTAATGGTGAGAGTGGATATACTTGTCTTATTCCTAACTGTAAGGAAAAGGCTCTCCAGTTTCCCTGTTGAGGATGACATTAGCTGTCAGGCTTTTATGTATGGCCTTTATGCTCTTGAGGTATGTTTCATCTGTCCCTACTTTGTGGAGGGTTTATATCAAGAAAGGATGCTGTATTTTGTCAAATGCTTTTTCTGCATCTATGGATAGGATCATATGGTTCTTATCCTTTCTTTTATTAATGTGGTATATCACATTGAATGATTTGTGAACATCGAACCACCCCTGCAGCCCAGAAGTGAATCTCACTTGATCATGGTGAATGATTCTTTAATGTGCTATTGAATTCCGTTTGCTAGCATTTTATTGAGAATTTTTGCATCTGTATTCATCTGGAATATTAGCCTGTAATTCTCCTTTTTAGTGGGATCATTGTCTGGTTTTGGAATCAAGGTAATGCTGGTTTCGTAGAAGGAGTTTGGACATTTTCCTGCCATTTCTATTTTATGAAACAGTTTAGAAAGAATAGGTGTTAACTCTTCTTAAATGTCTGTATATCAGAAAATTTTAAAAAAGTATTTTTAACTATGGTAAAAAAAAAAAAAACACATAACAAAATTTATCATTCTAATGATTTTTTTTTTTTTTTTTCATTTGGCTCCATACCCAATGTCGGGCTTGAACTCACCTCCCTGAGATCAAGAGTTGCATGTTCTACCAACAACCATTCAGATGCCCTTCCATCTTAACTATTTCTAAGTGTGTAATTTAGTAGTGTATGTACACACACAATGTTGTATATAATGAGAAATGTTAATATTGAAACATTTCCATATGGTTCAGATGTTCAAATTACTTCTTGAATGGGTGATCATTATAAGTATATAAATAATCAAAATAACAAATATAACATTTTAAAATACTAAATTAAATAGAAAAAATGTATTGGGACTATATTTCTCAAGAAATTAAGATGATCCTCCCAATTAGATAATAAATATCACTTACTATAGAATAAGGAAGTGTCCAACATCACATCTATTCTTTTTGGAAAACTTACCTGTTTTGTTTTTATAGATGTGAACAGTGACCAATCCTACCTGAACAAATTGATAGGAACACAGAATGTTCTATTGTGATAACTTTACTAATTATTTGAACTATCTTTGGGTTCAGTGCCCCAGATCACACAGTGGCCCATCATCAAAAATGATTTTTTTCCTTCAATTTCTGGAATATCCAAAATGCCTTTTGTAAAATGTATTCGGAGACCATTAATTGCATTTTTTATGTTTTCACCTTGTCTAATCCAATTTATGAAGAAAGGGTTGGAAAATTAAAATAGTGTTAATTTCAATCCACTTTCCCAAGGCATTGAAAAAAAAAATAAAATGCTTTTATTTTATTACATGCTTAAGTATCGTTTTGTCAAATCTTAGAACTCAGATTTAGCTCATTCAATTTATGGAAAATGCCTGTGCATAATCCATTTAGCAAAGCTAGTCTTCCTTGTCAAACCAGTTTGCAAATCAGACCGACTTCTCTACGAAAAAGTCTGACTTAAATTTTTAATTTAGATCAACATTACAGTGTATTTTGAAGAATATTATGAAAACCACCATAAGAAGGATTACTTCTAATCTTATAAAAAAGATTACTAGAAGCAGTGAAGATTAAAATCATGAAAGATATAATTAATCTATTTTATGACAAGTTGCAAAAGCAAGAATAAATCTATGTTTCTCATCACTTAGTTTCCATAATTCAATGTTACATACAGCCCGAATTGTAAGCTGTTTATGGAACAAAAAACATGATAAAAGATATGTCATTTTTAGGAGAATGTGCACACATGCGTGTACTAAATCTTGGGAGTTGACTTTTGGGAATAATCAAATAAGAACCTTGTATGAAAACACAGAACTAACTCCTTTAATTTCGTTAGACATCGAGATAAGCTTTCCCACATATTCCCGAAAGAGAAAGGTATATCCTGCTGACAATAAGTGTCTAGCAGCTAGTATTTAGTTTGCTTTTTTGATTAATAGGAGGTGTAGGAGGAAAAAAATTTTAATCATTTCATGAGATAAAATAGTTGCAGAATTGATTGTAATTGGAATCCATACCTCGTTATTTGATAAAATAGATTTTAACTACCTATTGAATAATGTATATTGCATTCAAAAGTAATCACATAAAATTTTTATCCGTGGGTTTTATTCGGTACAACTTGTCAAATTTAGTAGCCCCTGAAAACATTTCAGTGGTGTTTAAAAGAATTAGCAAACCCATCCTTGTTTGACTGTTCAAAGATTTTTTTCTTTTCTTTTTTTTTTTTTTTTTTGTTCCTTCTAGGGTTGCATATTGTGAAGAGCTGAAAAGGATTGCTTATGTTTAGCATGGGGAGGCGTTTTTAGTCTTTATTATTCCTTACAGTGTTGTCTTTTCTCTCCTCTCCCTAGATCCTGTCAGAAGCAATGAATTCTTTGACAGGACCTGAGGAATGCAGACATGACATCCTTACCAGAAAATTACCACCAGGCCCGCTGCCCGTACTCTGTAATATATTAAAGACCACTTCTTTGAAAGCCAATTAACTAAGGTTGTGGCTCTCTCCTAACTAAAGAAGGAAAAACAGGAAAGGAGTGGAAGTCCCAAAGTGGGCTAATTGCACCCTAAGTCATCAATCGGGAGACTCACCCCAAAATAATTTTAAATTTTTTCATAGGGGTTTTGTTTATTAATTTGAGAGATAGAGGGAGAAAGAGAGCCTGTATGAGTTGGGGGGGGGAGGGGCAGAGGGAGAGGGAAAAACAGGTCCTCCGCTGAGCAGGGAGCTTTACATGGGGCTCAATCCCATGACCCTGAGATCGTGACCTGAGCCAAGGCAGACACCTAAGTGACTGAGCCACCTAAGTGTCCCAAAACAATATTTTTAATGGTCCTTTTTGTTTGGCGCCCTGAACGGTTTTACGTCCTAGGATAGTACACCATAGTAAGGTTGGGAAGAGGAAGGGAAACATCTTTCTTTTGTAACATGGGACAAGGGCAGTTAAGAGGGGGCAGAGGGAGAAAAGGAAACTCATATGACACCAGGAAGTAGCCTGGGTAGGATTTGAGAGCCTGAACTTGTTAAATTAGCCCCGTCCGCAATCCCCTTGGAAAGTTCTACTGTATGGAACGTCTCTGTCCACCATCTACACCCCACACCCACACCCACGCGCTCACACACACTCACAAGCTCACACTTGCCAGGAACTCCCACTCTCATACACCTTCACACTCACACTCTTGCACCTACACTCACGTATGCCCTCAGAGACTCCCACAGCATGTACCTTCACACACCCTCACCCTTACATACACTCAGCAAATCTCCCATGAGGAAACTTACATGGCATCCACACAGCCCCGTGCTCGCTCCCACACTCGCGTACTCACGTCTGTACGCACCTACAGCCACTAAGTCACACACATCGCAGAGGTTGGTGGAAGGCTCAGAAATGATTTCTAGTTGCTTGGGTCACACAGTACAACTGCGTGTGTTTAGTTTTAAGACCACTGCTTTAGGGCAGTATCTATAGATTCCTGCACTCAGCCTGCGTGTCTTGCTTCCCTTCGAGGAGACGAGGGGTGACCTGATATCTTGTGGAGATGTCCTGTCCACTGCTCTTCTGGGATGATGAAGTGCCGGGGCCTTGCTAGTGCCCACAAATTCCCCCACTGCTGTGTCAGCAAAGCTCTGCCTGCCCTGGGGATCAGCAGTAATTCTCTCTGAGGCAGCCAGGAAGCCCTGTCCTAACAGCGTGCAAGCCCAGGAATGCACTTAATTCATGGTTGGTTCTGCCATCAGCTGCTGGCTGGTGGCAGACAGGAGACGTTACTCATGAGCCCGCACACATTTGTTCCCTGTGTGGTCCTGCCTGCCCAGGGAAAGGCAGCATGGTTGCCTGCTGGGAACAGTCACCTTGGGATATAGTTCCAGGTCTTCCTCAGTTGTGCTGTGTGACCTCAAGCAAATAAAAGACCTCTCTGGGCCTCCCATCAACCTCTGCAATGTGTGTGAATGCAAGTTATGTGTGAGCGTGTGTGTGTATGCTTGAGTGTGTGCAGGTGTACATGCGTGTGAGTGTGTGCATGCATGTAGGCACGAGCGTGTCTCAGTTGTGAGTGTGAGGCTGTGTGAGAGAGTTCCAGTGTACGGTGAGCGCACACATGGGAGGGTTTGAGTGTATATGTGTTAGAGAACAAGAGTGTTTTTCAGTCTGAAGGTGTTTGAGCGTGTGTTGTGTGCGCACATGTGTGTACATGTGGATGGTGGAGAAAGGGAGGGTGAGGCAAGAGGGAATCTTCAAAGGAATGTTGAAAGCTTCTCAGTATCTCCCAGTGATGAGAGAGGACACATGAGATCATGCTTCTTCCTTCAGCAGACACTGGTGTGGTACATATGGCCTGTGTTTGCTACTGGGCTCTGTGTTGGAGTTTAATGGCAGACAAGACCAACATGGTCCTTGCGCACATGGAGCCTACAGTCTTGGATTCGGACTGGAACACAGGCTTTAGCAACCGAGATGAGAGTTAGAACAGAGGCTGGGAGTACTGAGGAGAGCACCTGGTCACAAGAGGTAGTTCCCTTTCTGTCCGTTGGGGCCTGAACAATGGGCATGGAGTCCTGCGTGGAGCTGAAGCAGAATGTGCTTGGCCGGTGCCATCCAATATGGCAGCCACTCGCCGTACGTGGCTGTTGAGCACGTGAAGAGATGGCAAGTCCAGATGGATCAGCGCTGTAAGTTTAAAATACACATGATATTTTGAAGACTTTGTCTGAAAAAAGAATGTAAATGATCTCAATATTTTAATCGTTAATTAGGTGCTGAAGTGATAACATTTTGGACAGAACGTGTTAAATAAAACACATTGTTAATGATAAGAGTACCCATTTCTTTCCACCTTTTTCCAGTGTGGCTGCTAGAAAACGTGAGATGGCTTAAGTGGCTTGTACTCTCCTGCCCTTTTCCTATTGGCTGGTGCTGTTGGAGGCAAGAGCAGCTGAGAGCCGTCTGTGCAGAGGCCCAGAGGTGGGTGCGAGTTTGGGTGTTTGGGGACCGGGATTGCCGAGCTTAGGGTTTGAGGGAGGGCTGGCGAGAGCTGGGCTGGAGAGGTCGCCGTGCAGCGGCAGGAAAGGCCCACTGAGCCCTTGGAGAACATTGCTGATGCCACAGGAAGGATTTTAAGCAGGGACGTGGGTTGAGCAGATTGATGTGCATTACAAATTCTCCTCTAGCTTCCTTGTGGAATGTGGAATGAGAAGTGAAGGCAAAACTAAGACCAGGAAGACCAGGCAGAAGATTCTAGCAGTGGTCCAGATGAGAGAAGACAGTGGCTGGGCTTGGGAGTGCTGGAGGGGTTTGAGAGACGTGAACCTTCAACAGGGGTCCGTTTGTAGTAGACACACAGGAATTGTTCCAGCAAGGAACCAGTCTGCAGTGTTTGCCTCTGACAGTCATGGAATCCCCAAACCACAGACTGACGGGCAGGAAGGGAGCTTGCACGTTACCTGGGCATTCTTCTTTAGGGGTTCTGATAGATGGGGCCACTTAATCCCCAAACCCCCAAACCAGATGAGGTAGGTGTTTTGCTTCCTTGACTCGAAAGAGGAGATTTTCTTCCCTACAGGGGGGGGGGGCATGTTAAAATAGCAGCAGCTTGAGTGCACCCCAGGAAGCAGGCCAGAAAGCCTAGTGGGCCCATCTTGTATGCCACGTCCTAAAGGAAGCTCTGGATGTTTCTGTGCTGCAGAACATGGGCTGGTGGCTTTAGGTTCCCTTTCTGCAGAGCTCTGTGGTTTGGCTGATGCTTGGGAATTGATGGGTGCCTGTCAAGACTGGCTCCCGGGTGCAGCCCACTTTTCCAGCCTCTGGCATTTGATGCACTTGACTTAGAAAATTAGACACTGCTTGGCGGCTGTCCTTAACAGTTTCCCAACTGCTTCTCCCATGCGGATCTTTTTTTTTTTTTTTAAGATTTTATTTACTTATTTGAGAGAGAGAAAGAGCAAGACGAGTGGGGAGAGAGGCAGATAGAGAGGAGGAAGCAGACATCCCACTGAGCAAGGAACCTGATGTGGGGCTCCATCCATGCTTAACAGACTGAGCCACCCAGGTGTCCCTCCCATTGTGGATCTGGTTCATTGTTCCCAACTTCTGATTCTTGATTTGTGATGCTGATTCTAATTACCTTGTCCCTGCCTCCAAAATCTTCCAAGATGTCCCAGAGATGGAAGCCAGCACTCCTTCGCAGGCTATTTAAGGCTCTCTACCACCTGGTCCTCTTTCCTTCAGACCTAGTCTCCTATTGCTCTTTCCAAATCTCTAACTCTCTGATGATGCCAGCCACCTGCTAGGTGCAGAGCACACCACACCTTGATTCCTGCTGTTTTCTACCTGCTTTTACCTTCCCACTTTCTCTCCCTAGATATAGGGCCCAGAAAAAATACTTTCTTCCTGAAGCCTTCTCTTCTGTCTCTCACTGTAATTAATCCCACCTCCTCTGCCCTTCCATCTATACCGCTGTTTAGCTCTTGTCCTGACCAGCCTTGTGTTACCGTTTCTCATTGACGTGTTTTCTTTCCCTATTATGCTGAGTTCCTCACAGGCAGGGATTCTGCCTTCTTTGTGCCTATAAGCTAGGGCTATATAATGAATTTTGGCTGCATAACTTTATGGAATCTTTGGGATTGTGTCCCACTCTTAGTCTTGCATTGGTACGTGGAGCATTCATTCATGGCAAGCTGGAGCAGGAAGCAGGGCTCGAACCAGGGTGAGGTGAGTTACTCTCATTACTGACCTTGTGCTTGTCTGACCCTGGGAGTTAGTACTTCCTAGATGCCTCACTTTCCTTACCATCAGCCCTGGCAGAAAGGAAAGATTGGAGTCTTGGGATTTAGAATGAGTCCATCAGGAGGGACAGGCCAGGGTCCACAAGGTCCAGTTTCTCCTTTCATACTGACATGTGGAACTATCTGGACAATCAAGCCCAGCCCATGCCCAAGGGCCCCCAGAACGATCCCAGAGCCCACTGGCACCAGCAAAATGGCAGGGTCCCAACCGATGAGAGGGTCTTAGGAATCTGTAAAGACCAATGTTTGGAATACTTTGTAAACAGGCAGAAGGACAACCCTCATACGCAGTCTCTTGAAAAGAACAAGGTAACAGTGTGTTGGCTGGAGCATGGAGCCAGATAATAGCCTTAAGATATAGAGATCATAAAAGCAGAGCACCTAGCTATTGACTGGGGTCTAGGGCAAGATCAGGTTTTATGGAACTTGTGGTACTATGGTAACTAGTTAGAACTTAGGAGTGGGGCCACATTTCCATGGGTTGACCTCAGTGCGGTTGAGGGTGTGTGTAAGGAAACCAAAGGGCTACATCCTGGTGGGAATGGGATCAGTGACTTAGCCCATGTCACTAGGAGTGCTACACCCTGTATCAGATGGTATCAAAGGAGAGTGGGTGTGTCCCATGAAACCCAGCACTCAGCTCTTGGCTCTGGAGCCCATCCCTGAGGGTGTGAAAGACTCCAGGTCAACCTGAAGAAAGGAGGGATAGAGGAAGCGAGAGAGGGTGAAGCACAGGCTATTTAAATACGGCCACGGTATATCAGGATTGGCTGGGAGAGGGGGCTTCACCAGGCTTTCACGAAGAGCAGCCAATAGGTCTGTCCAGGGCTCTGGCACTGGTCCTCGACTGCCAGGTCATGGACTAGCTGAGTCAGGATACCCAGGAACTCATGTTAAAATAGAGTCTTATGGGCTTCAAACCTTGGACATTCTGGATCTGTCAGCCTAGAGTTCATTTTAACTGGGCTCTCAGGGAGCTATGCAGCCTGATTTGGAAGCCACTGGCTGGAAACAGCGTTAAAGGAGGCAAAGTGGCTGGCAGTTCATTTGGAGTTAGTCCCGTGTTTTCCTTTAGGTCTCATTTAAGCCATGAAAGACTTCCATAGGAATACCACTGACAGATAAAGCAGAATATTAAGGGCACAATTCTGAGACGCACTAAATATTTCCAGTTGTTATACTTTTCTTTTCTCTGTATCATTCCTCTTTGAATGTCCTAGCGCTCATTTTCCTGCTTTGGTATAGTGGTTCTCAAACTTTAGTATGCAGAGGGCTTGATTAAACTTCCATTCCTGGCCCCCCACCCCCGAGTTTTTGAGTCAGCGGGCCGGGACTGGAGAGGGGCTTGATTATTGCATTTCTAACAAATTTCCAAGTGAGGTTGACACCTCTTGGTCTAGGGAATATACTTTGAGAAACACTGATCCAGTGGAACAAAAAGTGGAACATGCATGATTGAATGTCAGAAGAAGAAAGAGATATTTGAAGTAATAACGACCAGGAATTTTCTCTAAAATTAATGACAGGTACCAAACCTGTCAGGAAGCTCGTAAGTAGGATAAATATCAGAAAATGTATACCTGTGTATATTACATTCAATCTTCAGAAAATCAAATCTAAAGAGAAAATCTTGAAAGATGCCAGAAGAGTGGAAGTACCTTCTTGTAGAAGAACAAAGATTAGAATTAATAGGGAGATGTCAGAAATCACACAAAGAAGAAAAGAGCAGTGAAATAATTAAAGTGTTGAAAGAAAAGAACCCCACCAAGCTAGAAGTCTACATCCAGTGAAATTCTCCTTCACTTGTGAAGGCTTGCTTAGACAAAAGCTGAGGGTAATCATTGCCGGTGACTTGCTCTGAAAGAGATGTTAAAAGATATTCTCAGAGAGAAGGAAAATGATAGGTCAGAAACTGAATCTATAACAAGAAAGAATGAGTATCAGAGAAGGAAAACATGAAGGTAAAATAAAATCTTTTATTTTTCTTATTTTCAATCGATCTCATAGATAAGTGTTCAGAGTAATACTAGTGACAATGCCTGGGGTGATTACAGTATATGACTAACGAAATGAACCACAGCAACGCTGTAGGAGACAGAGGAGGAGTGGGGAATCTTCTGTTAGAAGGAACTTAATGCTACCAGTGAGGCGATATAGTGATATTTGAAAGAGGACTTACGTGAGTTCTAAATGTATATTGCAAACTCTAGAGCAACTGCTAAAAATACTTTTTTTGAAAAGAGATATAACTGACATGCAAAAGGAGGAGAGAATATGGAATCCTGCAAAATACTTAGTTAAAACTAAAATGGCAGAGAGACACCTGGGTGGCGCAGTTGGTTCAACTCTTGGTCTTGGCCCACGTAGTGATCTCAGGATCATGAGGTTGAGCCCTGCATCAGGCTACATGCTCGGGTGGGGGGGGGGGTCTGCCTGATATTCTTTCTCCCACTACTCTGCCCCTCTCCCCAGCTCTCTCTCAAATAAAAAAATAAATCTTTAAAAAATAAAATAAAAACTGAAATGACAGAAAAATAACAAAAAACAAAACAAGAAACAACCTGTATAACCTTTGCAAATTTGAAAAAGAGGTAAATGTTAATTGAGCTACATCTGTAATCACTGTAAATCTAAGTAGTCTGTGTAAATGAATTGAAATACAGAGATGTCAGAATGGATACAAAAAAATGCATGAGCCAATATGTCATCTACAAAAACTTACTTTATGTTGTAAGGACCTATTTAGAAACTCTCCCTGCTCTCCTTCCCCCAGGGGATTTACTTAGAGACAAGTCCCTGAGACCAGCTTCAGGTAACAAAGCCCAGATACAAAGGTGGGTCAGGCCAGGTGAAGACATCCGATCAGTGGGGGGATGCATACTGTCTCCCTGGTTACCAAGGAGTATGGGCCCCACCCTTTGGGAGCCTTTTGGGCACCAATCCCAATCAAGGTGTAACAGGCTGGTTCAAATGTCTACTAGGGCAAATTATAACTCAATTGGTCACCTAGCATCACTGTGGGAACCCAACTGGAGTACTCAATTTTGGGGGGACCCAACAATATATAAAGACACAGATAGGTTACAAGTAAAGGGATGGAGAACCACCACTGGCAAAATCAGTTCTTAGGAAGGAACATAAGGAAATTATACTTTTCGTGAATTCATTAAGTGTTCCTTTTCACAGGATGTTTTCCAGCTTAAGCTTTTTATGAAATGAAAGGACTTGTTATCTGTTATAGGAGTTTAAGTGGGAAAGATACAGGTGACTTCCTTGGAACTCTTGAAATACCCAAATCAAATGCCAAGGCTGAATTAGCCAGGCCTTGGGTGCATGGACACTCATACCTAGTTATCATGAAGGAGAAGGTAATGGCTGGGTGATTTGTACTCTCCTAGGTCTGCCAGAGAAATGGTTTTGTGAACAGAGCTTCATTCTGAAAGCTAGTTCTTGGGCAACTCTGATTTTTGTTTGCATTTCTAGAATCCTTCCAGGTAGTGGGCCAAAGTGAGAAAACACAGGTCGGTAACACATCGTGGAGCTGAGAGCAGAAGACAAGCTGGGGGCAATGGACAGCTGGAGGGAGAAAACTCACTGTGGCCATTTTGGGTTTGGGTTGTTGGAGGTGCTTCTGAGCAGGGCACTTATAACTTTGACTCTTCATGCACCAACAACTAAGTAAAAAAAAAAAAAAAAACAGCATATAATGGATTGCTCTGTGACATCTGATATGAAACACTTGATGGATGTTTTGTGTTGATGCTCAGATGTTAGGCATTCTGGAATTCAACTGGTGAATATTGATGCATTCGTGTTAGAGATTCTCAAACAGTGCACTGAAAAAGATTAGTTTAATGCAATATTAAGAGATGCTTTATGTGCTATGCTTGAGTGTATTATGTGTTGTGGGAGGGGCATGCGGGGAAAGCCAGGTCTTGAAATGCCAGGTGAGGTAAAGTGAATAGGTTTCTTTGTTAGGAACCTTTAATATGGACAAATGTGCAATGGGAGTCTTGACAGGCAAGGTGGGGAACTATAATGTGGTGGGCAGTAGTTCCCAAACTTATTTGAAGGGGATTCCCCCCACCGCCTCCCAGAATGCTTGTATCTGAGTCAAATTATCTCTGATATGTCACTTAAACAAAGTCAAGTTTTTATTTTAAGTAAAGGAAATCCAGAAGTAAGCAGTCCAAGAGACTGTGACCTCATGATATCATCTGGAATCCAGGCTGCTTTTATTTCTTGGCTCTAATATCCTTAGTTCATTATTTCCATCCTCCAAGTCACTACACAGGTCCAGGTGGCCAATGACATGCTGGCTGTCACACCCTTGTTCCAGTCAGGAAGTTGGAGGACGTGCGAAGGGCGTAAAAGATATGCTCCTGGATGCGCATCTCCCTGCTTAAGGAGATTTCCTGGAAGTTCCATCCAGTGACTCCTGTTGGCATTTTACCGGTCACATGTGGCTACTACGGAGGCTGGCAAACATGAATTTAGAGCTGGGCACCTGGCTGCCCTAATTAAATCTGAGTTTTATAACGGAAGAAGAAAGAATATTGAGTAGACAAATAATGCCTACACAAATATCTGATTGAACATTCCTTAGACCAGGTCTAGGAAATGTTGATGTGTGTTATTTTCCCACTGGCCTCTGATGTTTCATCTTTACCCACATGCTACACGTCTTGGTTGCTTGCTATGTCTGCCTTTCTCTCTCTTTATCTCCGCATACCTTTGTCTCTCTTTCTTGCATGTATGTATACACAGAAATACACATATATGTCTTAGATTGTGTGTAGAATATAAAAGACTAATAGAATGTTAGATCAGGAGGAAGTTTTAGATATTGTCTAGCTCAGTGGCTCTCAACCTTCTAACACACTTTAGAGTCCCTTGGGGGAACTTGCAAAAATATCGATGCCAGAGCCCCCCCAGTTTGCATTGTAATCTTTGGGGATAATGTCCAGATAGTCATCTTATTTTCTTTCCCAGAGTTTCCCAGTTGATTCTAATCTGGAACCAGGGCTGAAAGCCTCTGGTCTGGACCAGCTTCATCATTTTATTGGGAAATTATCTGCACAATTATTTCTTTCATGTCTGTTTCCCCCAGTAGACTACAAAACCTATGAAGGCAGAAGAAATAATTTGTATTATGTAGTCACAGTATTCATCCACAGAGCTTAGCACAACACTGGCACAAAGTTGAATGAATGAATCAGTGAATCAATGAATGAGTAAACCAAAGCACCCAGAGAAGAAGGTCCTCATGAAAGATGATAGAGCAAATACATATACAGCAAAACTCAGATTAGAACTCTCTGTTCAGGGCTCCTTCAGTTATCCCAAGACCTTGGGATAGTCAGACCTTGGATTACTTTACCCAGAACTGATGAATGTGCTTCTGTGTTCCTACAGCATTTATTGTATACAGTTATAATTATTTTTGAGTCTCAGGTTAAGAACCGTGTCTTACTTCTTCAGGCATCACCAGCCACCCGCCATGCCTGGCTCACAGTAATGACTCATGGTAATGGTGGGGTGGGGAGGGAAAAAAATAATGAAAAGCCCATGCAAGTTCAGTGCTTCCAAACACCATACCTTCCTTTCAGGGTATCCCTTGCCAAAGGCTACTTTCCTGTCTTCAACCTTCGCCTACCGTGCCCTCAACCCAGATTCTACATCTGTATCCAGTTACTCAGTTTGAATGACCTGTCCTGTTGAAAATTTTTGAAAATGAATTCACAGTGAAGTATTAAAGATTGATAAGGTTTGAGGGAACACACCTTCTTGATATGTTTGTATGTTAACTAGGGACAGTGTCCGGACCCAAAAGAAGAAAATTCTAATCGCAAAATTTTAAGCATGAGAGAACAGAACTCCTATGGGGCAATTTGGGGTGTAACCAAGGCGCTTTCCTGGAGGGGTATAATCCAGTCATTCAGAGGAAGGCAGCTGGGTATTCATCTTTGAGTAGGGCACCTGGCAGGCACTCCTGGGGAGCAAGATCCTGGGTTTGCCTTGGTTAGAGATCTGCTTTGAACATGGGGTTGTCATTTAACCCTACCATGATGGTTAAAGAGACCAGCAGCTTCCCTGGGATGCTGCGGGGACTTGGCCACAGGGGCTCTGACCCATTCCCTGCGAGGAAGAAGGGAAGGCCTATCCAGTGCCCGAGGTGGAGTTCTTAATAAATGTTAACTCTCTTCTCTCTGCAGGGATTGCTCAGCCAGCAGCCCCAGAGGGAACAATTAGATTGTTTATCCAAACCTCCGCCACTTTGCTATGTAATTGATTTTTCATTGAGTGTATTTAGGAAATGGTTATTTACATGAATACAGGCACACCAGGGACAGAGCTGCATCTGATCATAGGAAATGGGAGGGAACCTAGATCAAAGTGTGGAATCTAGCGGGGGAGGGAGGGTGGGCTTTGAAGGCAGGCAGCCTACCTACATTCTCACTCTGCTACTGACTGTACATATTTAAGCAAATTATGAGCCCTCTGAGTCTTGGTTTCCCCATTTGAACTGGGGTAAATTTACTTCCTAATAGGGCTGCTCTGAAGGTTAAATTAATGCTAGGAGCTGGGCTTTGCTCCATCCTGTATTTCAGTAAGATGCCGTTATTGCGATGAGCATTACTCCTGTTACTGCTCCTGCTGGGGAAGTTTCCCTTCCTTCCTTTAGTCCACTGCACCCCTCTCCCCCAACCCCATCCCAGCGCTTGGCCTCAGTCCTGCCTTTTCCCCAACGCCTTCCTGACAGCTCCAGTCTGGTTCCTCCCACCTCCCATGAACAGTTGTGAGATTGAGTCTGTAGCACCGTATTTTAAGCCCGAGTTATAAGCAACAGGATTTTATTTTCTTTTTTTCTGTCTAGACCAGGGGATGGCAGACTATAGTCCATGGGTCATATCTGGTCTATGGACTGTTTTTGTACAGCCTGTGAGCTGAGAACAGTTTTCACATTTTTGAATCGTTGAAAAAAAAAAGAGTAAAGTTTTGTGGCTCGTGCAAAAATATTTTGTGACACAAGAACATGATATAAAATTCAAATATTTGTGTCCATCAATAAAGTTTGATTGGACTTCCGTCCCCGCCTTTCCTTGGAAGGTCCAGTGGCTGCCTTCAGGCTGTAGTGGCAAAGCTGAGTAGTTCCAGCAGAGATTGTACTACCCGTAAAGCCAAAAATACTTACTCCATGGCCCTTTACAGGGACTTTGCTGAGGCCTAGACTCTCAGCTTCTTTGGGTGGGCAGTGTGTACCATGCTAGTCCTATAGCCAGGGCTCCCTAAATCCTGTGGGTTGCTGATTACAACTCAGTCTTGCCACAAGGGGCCTCTTGTCCATCCTTCCTCTGCTCCTCTGTTGGGGCGTG
Source organism: Mustela lutreola (assembly GCF_030435805.1). NCBI lineage: Eukaryota > Metazoa > Chordata > Mammalia > Carnivora > Mustelidae > Mustela > Mustela lutreola. The sequence continues at coordinate 40,617,322 of NC_081303.1, forward strand.
AGTGAAACATTACTTGTACAGCAGGTGCTGGTGGTGAGTTGTTCCCTGGGTGCATATGAGGTCCTTAAAAGCAGAGAGACCATTTTTTAGTGCAGAGCCCAGAGAAGGAAATGTGTGTTAACAGATATCAGTATGCACTGGGCATTTTGCCAGCTTTATCTCATTTAATGCTCATTCATTCATTCAACATATTTTTTTCAAGCACCTACCGATGGGCAAGGCATTGTTCTGGGCATGGAAATGCAACTGGAGCAAAACAGACAAAACATTTTTTTCTGCAATCATGGCGTTTACTTTCTATATTGGAGCCGGTAAGCATTCCAAATAATAAATAAGTACAATATATTGAAATATATTGCATGTTAGATGGGATTAAATACGAAGCATAAAGCAGGAATGAGGGACAGTACTTACCAACTTTTTATTTTAGGTACAAAGAGTAGGAATTTTAAATAGGGAAGTCAGAGAAGGGGTCTTTGAAAATGTGACTTGAGCAAAGACTAAGGTTGTGAACTATGTGGACATTTGGGGAGAAGGATATTATAGGCAGTCAGAACAGCAAGTGAAAAGGCCCTGAGGCCAGAGAGGACTTGGTTTGTCCAAAGAACAATAGGAAGAGCAGTGTGGCTGGAGCTAGGACAGGGAGGAGAAAGTAGTAGGAGAAGAGGGTAGAGTGATAAGAGGGAAGGAAGCCAGGGAAGGAGATAGATTATGGAAAGCTTTTCCGGTCGCTGTGAGGGCTTTAGCTTTTACTCTGAGTTGGGAAGTCGCTGTAGTGTTTTGAATAGAAGATTGAGGATATTTGATTTTTACTTCAAAGCAACAGCCGTGTGAGGTAGGTGTTACTTGTCTTCATCCCTTAGAGAAAAAAAAAATCGCAATTCAGATAGGCCAGGTGGCGCATGGCCACAGGTAGTAAGAGGTAGAGGTAGGATTTGAACCTACGCTTAGCCCATCTCTGCACTCCCCTCTCTGTCCGCCTGGTTGGCATAGAGCAGATCCTCAACAACCACTTATTAAATGGATTTCAGGGAACTTCCAGGGCTTGGGCCATGGAATGAGCTGCGCGGTTCCACACATCGCTCCATCTGCCAGCTCCGCCTCGGTGCTGGGAACAGTTGGGACCACGGTCTAGGGACTGTCCAGCTGGGCCTTCTGTTTTCTTTTAAACTTGCACCAGCCACGCAGTGGTCGAATGACAAACATTAATCAAATATGAGGCAACAACCTAATTAGCTCCTAATGGTTACATACTGCCAATTAAACACCTTGATGACTAGTTTACTCTGGAGCTTAATTAGGTATTTCTAAATAAATCTAGCCCTGTGCCACCACCTGTCAGTTTAGGAGCCAAATTTTTTCTTGGATGTGCCCTCTCCTACTTGGGAGGGAGTCGGACGGCTGGTTTGCATGGAGAAGTGAAATCAGATATTGGCATCTGTCAAAATGATTTCATGGTCCTGTTGTGCATTTCAAGCTTGGGGAAGATCACCACGGAGGCACTAGCTCACTTCCTGCCTGTGCTCCTTGCAATCCCTCTGGCAACAGGAAGCTTTAGCCAAGGGCCCTTGAGAGAGGAGGATGGTATATGCACGGGACTTCTCCCTCCCGCGGGCAGTGTGAAGTCTCACTCACCATCCTGTCTGCTGCTTCGGCACAGGCTGTCCTCTTAGCAATCAGGGAATTGGATTGTTATGACTGAAGAGCCAGAGCTAGCAGCAGCACAGGAGAGCAGGTTTTGGGCTCCTGAAAAGTTCAGTATGTGTTCGCAGGACCAGAAACTGCTGGAGACACCAGCCTGTGTCCATTGATGGAGAAGCGATGATGCCTGGTGGTGCATGGTGCTGGTCGGGGATGAGAAGGGTAGCAATTCCCAGGGAACATTGACAAGAGCAGACATTTCCCAGGGATGCTGCTCATCTTGGTAAAAGGGCCTAGGAATCAAATCAGTTAAGGAATGCTTGAGAAAAATGAGAATACTTAGTGTGGGGCTGAGGTAATTCTTGGAACGGGGCACTGGGGAAGGTAGCCATGTTCAGATGATGAAGAGTGTGTTGGGCAGAGGGCATAAGCCTGTCGCATGTTGTAGTGAGGGCCACGCAGGTGTTCATGGTGAACAGGACCACAACTGACATCTTCAACCATCATATTCTCTGGAGGGAAGGGTGGAGGTTAGGTGGGTTTCCAACCCTTACCACTGTTCCTCGCCATACCTGGCACCATTGAATCTAGGCTCTGTGACTCCTTCAGCAGATCATAGGGGAAGGAGCAGAGTGCTACCTTCTGGGCCCAGGCATTCAGAAACTGGCAACTTTCCCTTTCTCTGTCTCGGGTTGCTCCCTCTTGGGACCCAACTCCCACACTGCGAGGAAGCAGGCAGGCGTGCGACAGCCCCGTGTCAGTGTGCCAGGTGACAGTTCTAGCTGAGGTCCCAGCCGATGGCCAGCGTCAACCACCAGACACATGGCACAAGCCTTTGAGTGGTTCTCTGTAGGCAGTGGAGATGAACGGTCCCTTCCAAAGCCTGCCCAAGCTGCACATTTGGGAGCAAACTACATGATTGGTGGTGTTTTCAGCCCTGCATTGGAAGTGGCTTGTTTGAGAACTGGAACACAGGCCAAGGCAGGCCCCCAATCCTCAGAAGCAGTCCTAACTTGAATGTCAGGTGTTCCTGCCTCTGTTTCGAGTGACCTCGGTCACCACCTGCACACGGTGGTGACTCAGAGCATCTGTTACAATAATGATACATTCCAGTCACGCAAACGGAACCTTTGCCTTAGCCTGACCTCCATTCTTCCTCTAGTGTCCCAGCTTGGTGTATTTTTAAACCTGGATTTTAATAATGATGGCCCTTTACTAAATACAATTTGAAGGTATTCCAAGTAGATTGAAAAATATAAGTGTGGAGCTGCTCTGGGTGAAGCAGGGAGAGGGCTCTCAGTCCTGCCAGCCCGGCCTCCCTCCCCCGCCTCACACCGTCCCTGAGAAGCTCGGCTTCTGTGGAGCTCAAGTGGAAGCCGATGTCCTCACTCGCCTGTGTATCCTTCACCTCTGGTCCTCTCCTGAGTTCTGTCCTGACCACTTTTCTCTCCCCTGGGTAACACCACGGATTAAAACTGAACCATATTTCATTTTTTCCTTCCGTACCCCCTAAATCCTCCACTCTGCCTCTCAAATACCTCATATCAGGGAGATTGTATGGTAATTGTCTTTCTCTGATTGACTTAATTCGCTCAGCATAATAATACCCTCTAGTAACAGACCTATACCCCGGGGCAAATAATACATTATATGTTAATAAAAACAATTAATTAAAAAAACAGCTGAACCATGGTAAATGGTAACAGAGGTCTTGTTGCTGCTAAGAGTCCCGGTGAGCTTTCTGAGAGAGGAAGTTTCCACATCTCAGCCGATGAAAGAGGAAATGAAGCAAGTCCTGCATTTGGGGGCAAGAGGCTGGGCTGGCTATGGTCTGCCCTGCCGCCGTGAGGGAAAAGTGGGGAATGAGAGGGATTCCGGGCAGGTGGACGATGGCGGTGCTTAGGGAAGGGGGTCAGGAGCGCTCACATTTGGGTGAAGCTGAAGACAGGAGGAGTGTGACCGCAGGGAAAGCTGAGTGCTCACCCGATGGGGGGGGGGGTATGTAGGCGTGAACCCGGGTCCAGAAGGTGGAATGTGAGGCCCAAAGGCACATCATGGCACCATCCGGACACAGGAGGGCGGGTGCGGATTGAGGCAGAGGTGGGGGAACGTGGAGGCGTGCTGAGGAATGAGGCGAGAAGGCAGAGAGGCCTTGCAGAAGGACCAAATGAGGCAGGCCAGAGAAAGGAGGACCTGCAAACTTGCTTCCATTCAAAGGGCCTGATTGATAGGTATGTGGGAAGGAGAAGGCAGGAGGAGTCCAGTGAAGGCACCAGGCTTCCTGAAGATTCCTAAAGAAGTGCTCAGTTTCCTCCTACATTATGGTGGTGGTGGAGGTGGGGAGGGGTGTCCTGTGGCCCGTTTCTTCTTTAGAAAGTTGGTGCAGTGTAGCAGGAAGAACACCGTCTAGGAGAGGGGATGGTCTAGCTTCCTGTTTGATTTTGCCACGGGTGAGACATCTCCGTGTTCTGGGCCTTTCATTTCCTTATCTATGAAATGAGAGAGTTGATTGTAATTGGTTTCCAGGTCTCTTTCCATTCTGGAAATTTATATTCAGTTCCATAGGTGTTGGTGGTCAGGTGTAGGGTTGGGCTTTGGAGAAGCGGAGGACAGATGCCCTGCCTTCGGGGGGGATCGTGCTGAGGCGGGAAAAGGTGCCCTTTCTACAGGCGGCTGCGCCGCAGCATGAAAGGGGCTGGAACCGCTGATGCTGTTACTAGAGCCTGTTTGAAGTTAGGGCAATGCAGTAAAAAGCAGCAAAAAAAAAAAAAAAAAAAAAAAAAAAACCAAAATGGGGCCAAAGGAAGAACTGATTGATTCGGGGCAAAAGAAGGAGGTCCGGGAGCGTGTGTTCAAGGCTTCATGGCCAAGTCATGAAGCAGGCAGGTGAATATGGTAGGTATTTGGCCCAGTCCGTCCCATGGCCTGCCTGTTCTGGGAGGTCCAGGCCCTGCGCTGAGCCCAGCGGTGTAGGAAGGGAGCCCTCCTCCAGGAGTATGGAGAAGCAGTACTTGAATCTATTTCATTCCTTTGAGGCATACATGTATTTTTAGAAAGTATTTATTTTCAGTGCTAAGCGAAATAAGCCAGAGAAAGACAAACACCGTATGATTTCACTCAGATGTGGAATTTAAGGACCAAAACAAATGAGCAAAGGGGAAAAAGACACAAACTGAAAAAAACAGACTCTTCACTATAGAGAACAAACTGGTGGGGAGGTGGGCGGGGGATGGAGGAAACAGGTGATGTCAGGTGTGCACTCGTCGTCATGAGCACCCGGTAATGTATGAACCTATCAGGTCACTGTAGTGTGCACCGGACACTAACACAGCCCTGCGTGGTGACCACACCGCGGTCAAACACAAGTATTTTCATTTTAGAAAAACTAGAAGATTCAAAAGCCAGATGATTCATAAGGCCAGCAGACAGTTAACATACTATGTATCCTATATATATATACATACATACATATATGTATATATATAAGATACTCTATCTCTCTTTCAATGCACAAACATAGGCACAATTATATTAGACTATTTTGTGTCTTTCTCACTTGACAATGTGTATGAATATCTCTCCTTGTTGATAAATATGGATCGACCTTGCCAGCAGACACCTCGGACTCCAAGACGGCGCCAGTCATGCCAGTGAAGTAGAAACTCAGGACATCAAAACAAGGGAGCTGCCAAGCTGGATAATGAAGTGGAATTTCACCCCTAAGGGCACTGCTGGAGTTTTTCAAAGAGGTTAGTTACTGCCGGCATCACAACCAGTACCCCAGTCTGAGAAACGAAGCCTCACTGGGGTTTCTGTGGCGCTGGCTTACCTGCCTCTCAACTGCGGCTTCTCCCCGAAACTCGCACATAGGCAGCCACGCACACCAGCACCCTGAAGAGGGTGGGGAGGGTGCACCTTGCCAGAACCCCTGAATCCTTTCATATCCTAATTAACACCCAGTAAAAGATGACATATATATATATATAGATATATAGATATAATATATAATATATACAAATATTGTATATATATATAAATGATATATGATACGTATAGATCAACATCATCATTTTTAATGGTTGCATAGTAATTTTATTGTGTGAACATAACAAGTTATTAAACAATTCCTATTGTTTGAACTTGAAATTTCTTTCCTTTGCTGTTATAAACAGTGCTTTAATGAAAACTTTATGCAAGTTGCCTGGGTGCCTCAGTTGGTTAAGCGTCTGCCTTCTGCTCGGGTCATGATCCCAGGATCTTGGGATTGAGTCCCGCATGGGGCTCCCAGCTCAGCAGGGAGTCTGCTTCTTCCTCTGCCACTCCCCCCCCTACCCCCACCCTGCTCATGCTCGCTCTCATGTTCCCTCTCTCTGTGTCTCTCTTACAAAAATAAATAAAATCTTTTTTTTTTTTTAAAAGAAAATAGTCTTACGCATAGATCTTTGCACACTTCCCTAATTACTTCCTCGAATATGATGATTGTTACAGCTTCTGGTGGGTGTGACTGTATTAGTCTCTGGAAGTTTTGTTCCCACTTATTCCCAGTAGCAGCAGGTGAATATCCACTCCCCCCGGCCCCGCCCCGCCTCGTCAACACCAGGCACTGTTACTCTTTTTAATCATTACCATCTGAAAAGTAAAGAGGGCATACCATTGTTTTAAGTCCCATTTCTCTTGTGACCATTGAGGTAGAACACTGGCTATGTTTTTATTGTGTTTGCATTTCGTCTTTTATGATTTGCTTTTTCATATCACCCTGTGGTTTCTCCCCTGACCATGGTGTGTGTATAGTTTCCCAGCACTGCCGTAACACGCAGCTACAAACTGCACGGCTTCAACCAGCAGTCCTTCATTCTCTCATCGTCCCGGAGGTGGGAAATCTGAAATCAAAGCATCGGTAGAGGCAGGGCCATGCTGTCCCTGAAGCCTGTAAGGGAGGATCCATCCTCCTCTTTTTCGCTTGTGGTGGTTGCCGGCATTCCTCGGTGTGCCCTGGTGTGGAGCTCCATCACTCCAATTTCTGCCTCGGTCTTCCGTCTGTCCTTGTCCGTGTGTCTCCCAGTTTTCCTCTTCTTCGAGGGATGCCAGTCACGGAATTAGGGCCCACCATGATTCAGTGGGACCTCTGCAAAGGCCCTCCTCCAGAAAAGGTCACATTCACAGGGACTGAGGGGGGTAGAATCTGAACATATCTTTTTTTCTGGGGGGGTGGTGGTGAGGGGACACAATTTAGCCTACAACAGTGTTCTTGTCTCTTCTTTATTAATTTGTAACAGCTTGAGGCTTCGACTCGTAGCCCTTCTGACTGACACCAGGAAGTCTGCTTGGTCAGAGAGTGACAGAGATTTGACTGGACTTGAGGCAGGAGGGTTCTTTGGCCTCACTACCTTGTGAGTCATGAGACACATAGGTCTCAGGACCTGCTGTGTTAACCCTTTCTTCCTGGAGAAGCTAAGTGATGGAGGAAGAGAACAACGAGTTGTCTTCCTGGCACTGCTGTGAGCGACTATGAGCAGCTCTTCTAGTAGCAGGTCTTGAAGCCATTTGGTCAAGTGGCTGATGACCAGGATGGGGAAGAGGCTGAGCCACCAGTGACTGTCTCTGAATGATGGATACGTGAACGCTCGACCACTGGGTTTGGGAAGGGTGTCGTCTGGCTTCATTAGGACCTTCTGGGCTTAGATGAGGCTGCTTGGCTAATATTGGTTTATTAAAGCATGACTTGGTTTTTTCTCCTGCTTCTCAAGCTCTCAAGCATTTCAGTAGCAGCTTAGCCCTGAACTTACAGTTTCCTTGCACCTGAACGGATCACACTCATTATAAAAAGCAGAATTATTAGAAGCTAAGAAGAATCTCTGCTCTCCCAGGCCTCTGCAGTGGTCTTTCCTAGATAGGTAGTGTTGGGGTCCGTGATCAAAGGAGCAATACTGATACAAAGCGAAGGTCAAGCAAAGCTTCATTTTGCACCAGCACCGAGAATCAAACCAACCGGCCGGGGCCATCTCTTATGGAGAGAGCGACCACCACCAGCCTCACAGACTAGCTTTTATAGAGCAAAAGCCATGTGGTTGAGCCTGGCCAATGAGATTGTAATACACAGAGAAAGTTGCATAGTCATGCTAGGTCACACATAGGTGACCAACTGAATTACAGTTTACTCCATAGTAGCTATTTGAACTAGCCTATCACTCTGGTCAGAATTGGCGCCCTAGTTTGGCGCCCAAAAGGCGAGGTTTACATTCTTTGGTGGTTAGAGAGATAATATGTGTGCTTTACTGAATGGATGTCTCCATCTGGCCTGATTCATCCTTGCATTCTGGGCTCTGTTATCTCCACCTCACCTGATCCATCCTTGTATTTGGGCTCTGTTATCAGGGACTGGTTGACCATATTTTACTGGTTTCCCAGACTTGTTTTTAAGTAAGTTCCCTGGCTTGAGGTGGGAAGGCAGGGTCAGTTCAAGTTTTACTCCACAAACAACAAAATGGCTATTTAACCAAGATGGAGTCGCTCTGGCTAAGTAGGCCCCTACAGGTAGCAGGATGGAGAAGAACTGGCTCCAATTTCCAGGTGAGTTACACTGGAGCAGTAGTCCAGTGGTGAGTTTCACTGGGACCCGAGTCCAGATCCTTCCTGTCTACAACCTCACCTCTGAGGAGTGGCTCTGTAGAGTCAAGAGCGAGGCAAAGCTCATGAGAGGCTCTGGGTTTCTGAGAGTGGGGAGTGCCTTGTTCCCAGATGGTAGGGAGGCTGTGTGTCAGTCAGGCTGTTTCCCGATGAGCCCGAGGCCATAACCAGTATGGTAGGTCAGCTTGTGTCGTTCATTGGGGTGGCAAGTGGTGAGTGGTATCAGGACCAGCAGAGGCAGTGAGGGTGGATAAAAGTGTAGCGTGCCCACTACTGTACATTACTGCTCAGGGAACAATGTGAGCATCAACACAAATGGCTTCTAGAAGCTGAAAGCCTACCAGTAGAAAGTGCTGGGGTAGGGGACTCCTGAATTTCGGATAAATACAGACATAGGTTTGAATCCCAGCTCTGTAATTTACTAAGTAGTTAAGTAGCATGAGTTAACCGTCTTAATGTCTTTAAGTTTCAGTTTATCTTTTGTAGAAGTAAGACAATACTTTCTTAAGTTGTTTACCAGATAAAATAAAATAAAATAATGATGAAAAGCCCATCAGAGGGTCTGGCACATATCTTACACCATATACAAAAAATCAACTCAGAATGTTTTAGACTTGAATGTAAGACAGGAAAGCATAAAATTCCCAGAAAACGTAGGCAGAAAACTCTTGGACATCAGCCTTAAGCAATAAGAAAAACAAAAGCCCCCCAAAATAGTTGGGATTGCATCAAAGTAAAATGCTTTTGCACAGTGAAGGAAAACCATCAACAAAATACAAAGGTGAACTACGGAATTGGAGAAGATATTTGCAAATCATATATCCAATAAGAGGCTCATATTGAAAATACATAAAGAACCCATTAAACTCAGTAACCAAAAAAACCCCAAAGAATCCAATCAAAAAATGGTCAGCAGATCTGACCAGACATGTTTCCAGAGAAGGCGTATAGGTGGCCAATAAACTGATACATACAGATGCTCAACATCACTCATCATCAGGGAAAACAAAATCCAATGAGAGTCACTTTATACCTGTCAGAATGGGTTGTATCAAAAAGTCAAGAAAGAGCAAGTGTTGGTGAGGATATGGAGGAAAGATCCCTGGTGCATTGCTGGTGGGAATGTAAGTTGGTTCGGAAACTATAGAAAACAGCATAGAATCTCCTCCAAACATTAAAAATAGAGCTACCAGCAATTCCACTGCTGATTCAGTATCTATCTGAAGAAAACAAAAACACTATTCAAAAAGACATACATACCCTATGTTAATTGTAGCATTATTTACAGTAGCAAAGATATGGAAGCAGTGTAAGTGTCCATCGATGGATGCATGGATAAAGAAGATGGGGTATATATACAATGGAGTGTTACTCAGCCATATAAAGGAACAGAATCTTGTCATTTGAGACAATATGGGTGGGCCTTGAGTGTATGATGGTAAATAAAATAAGTAAGACAGAGAAAGACATATACCGCATGATTTCACGTAGATGTGATAATGATGAATAAAACAACAAGATGAATAAAACAGTAAGATGAGTGAAACTTATTGAATTCAATAAGATGAATAAAACAAAACAAACAAAATGATATAAAACCCAGACTCATAGATTGGTGGTTACCAGTGGGGAGGGTGTTTTGGGGTGAGGAAGGGGATTAAGAAGTAAAAAAATTCCAGTTACAAAATAAGTAAGTCACGGGAATATAATGTACAGTATGGGGGAGGTGGTCATTAGCGTCATACTAATGCTGTAAGGTCACCGATGGTAACTAGATTTATCGTGGTGACTATTTCTCAATGTTTACAAATGTCAAATTACTATGTTGTATACCTGAAACTATATCTCTGTAAAAAAAAAAACAACAACAAAGAATCAGTCTTTTGAAGGATTGGGCATTTTCATCACCAGGGGGAATGAGATACCACAAGGACTACTTTGGTCTTCTTCCCGAGGGCTTCATAACTCCATAGGCTGAGACTCTGGTTATGTGTATGGGGCAAGGGACATTATGCTCTGCGTGATTGAATGTGTGATTCATTTGACAGTGAGAATAAAACCAGGTTGAATAATAAGAAAATACAAGCCTCAGAGGATATGAGAGAAAGCCTTGAAATCATTGTCAAATCATAAATTAACACCCATAACAAGAGTAGAAATTTACCCTGGATTTAGGACACACTGTTTTCATTTTTTTCTACAGAGTTTAAATGTTTCCCATAAATCCCAAATATCTGGGGGCTGTAAAGATGATTAAACACCTGAAATGTAGTTCCCTGGGACATAAGAAGAAAAATATTAAGCACTTTCTTAAAGTCCATGAGTGAGGACTGAGTTATGGTTTCTTTGAATAGTGAGACTTGTGCCTTCTCTGCTGAGGTCAAAAGGAAGTAAAGAGAAAGGAAATCAATAGGAAAATGAGTCTTATGCTTGAATCATTATTTTCTTTTTCCACCAGTCCTGCTGTTTGTTTGTATAAGTTAACAGTAAAGTAGTTTAAAACATACTCAGACCTTGAAAGAGAGTGTGGGAGCAGTAGCCAGAGCAGAAAGATCCTTGCTTCTTCATCATTCTGTCCCCTCGGTGCCCCCTCTACCATCCTCTCGTCCGTCAGTGGAGCATGACTCCTGCCTTAATGCTGCTATGACATTACATATTTATACGGTGATCCGTCTTTTAAGAGAGTTTGTGCCTAGCCTTGCGAATATTCAGCTGTCCACATTCTATCAGCTCTTCCCACCAATACTGAACCGTGACATCCCCACTGCCCTGAAATACTGTGTTTGTCCTCCCACCTGCAATGAATGGGTCTTCGCCTACAGTTTGATACCCTTAATCACAAGCCAGATGCTCAAGTCAGTAAGCATTCAGTGAGCACCAGTTCTCAGATCCTACTGTTTGATGTGGGAGGTACATTTGTAGCAAGCGGACCAGTTGTTACCCAGAGACTGGGGCAGAGGCCTCTTACCCACAAGATGCATTATCTCCACCTTTTGGAGAGTTTAAATAACTCACCCAAGATTCCAGGCTAGTGAGGGGCAGATTTAAACCCAGGTCTCCTTGCTCTGAAGTGGGGAAGTAGGGAGAGACAGAGACGGTAACTGGGCAGTTTAGATAACTGGGAAGCTGGCCCGCCATCGCCAGTGGGGAATTTTTCACATCCTTTCGGTATGCACTTACTTTGGTGAGCTGAGTGTATTTGATGTGTTGAAACAGACAGACATCAAGTACATACTTAGCACAATTCCAAGTACTGCGGGGTTGCAAAGTGCCCTCCAGGACCTCACTTCCACTGCCTCTGCCACTGCAGACTTAAGTCAAAGGGAAAGTTGGAGTCTTGGATGAAGGAAACTTCATGAAATAAGAACTAATCCACAGGGTTAGGCAGATAGCTGGCACCAGCTGCCAAGAGAAGAACCAGCTGCAGAGCTCCAGTCAGGAGAGAAAGAGAGTCAACTCTCAAGCCTGGAGAAGTCCCCTAAGGTGGTAGAGAGGTAGGAGAGAAGACCTGCTAGGCTTTTCTGCACTAGGTCTTTCTTCTCTGCCTGAATGACCCCATTTTGTCTTTTTGATGGTTTTCTTGCCTGGAAACCTAGCCTCTCCATAGCCAGTTACTTGACTTAAGGCTCACTCTGGTGCCTTGGGGGCTGTCTCCTATCCTTCTTTGCATGAGCAGGACTGGCAGATCATTCCCTGACCCACTGCTTAAGGTCCAACTGGCAACAACCCTTGGAGAGTGACCACTTCTTGCTGCTTGAATCCTAAATACCAACGGCTACTTGGGTTCTTTGCCTCTTTCTCCTACTAAGTGGATCACAAGATGGTAGCCTCTCTGAGAGCAGGATCCAGGTTTGAGGTGAATTCTTTGGTGAATCGGAGAGGTGGAAAGAGGAACAAATCAAGGATCAGCTCAGGAACCTCACACTGGAGTGAGTCGGTGGCTTAGGACACTAACTACAGAGGATGTCTCAAACCTGGATCCCTCTCACAGAGGCTGCAGTCTTGTGGATAAGCAAAAAGTATGCAAACAACACAGATGGAGAGCACCGCAATGGAAGGCACAGACCAGTGCTAAGCTGTGTAGTGTGACACGGTATGAAGTTGGAGAAAGGAAAGCAGCACAGAGTACTGGAACCAGGAAAGGGCTCCACCGAGGAGGTGAAGCACGCACTGAACTGGAAGGTTAAAGTCAGTCTTCTCTTTCCCCATCCTGGCTACAGACACTCCATGCTTCCCTTGTGAGTATGGAAGTCCTAAGTGCATGGGCTCCCAGGTCAACCTCTTTTATACATGGGTGCCAGCAAAGGCGACTAGGTGGATAGGAAAGCAGCTGTTGACCAACAGCTACTCAATCTTGGCAGCTTGTCCACGTAGGTAATGATCATAATGAAATCTACTTTTCTGCCAAATGGACATGATAAAATCTTAGAAAATGAAGAGATGGTTTCTTTGACAGGGAGCTGGGAGCAGCATCCATTAGTAGTAGCAGGTGCCCCAATCTCAAGTAAGGCTGCAGGGAAGTTAGGTACACAGGTGGGACTGGGGCGGGGAGGTAGGGAGCTGGAGTTGTGTCTGGTACAGAAGCAGTGATATAAGGTTTTTGAACCAGAAGTTTGTACATGAGACTGCTGTGGAACTTCGGGGAGTTGTATGTGTCAGGGTAAATCCTGCTCTGGGATGCTAATATAGTAGCTTGGGGTGGGGGAGGAGAAGCTAAGGTACCCCTCTCCAGCTAGATCATAAGGGAAGGTGGTTATAATCCTCACTCAAATCCTAAGCCCACCTGGAACTTGGGAATTGCTGACTGAATGAATAACAGAGCCATTTCAAGAATGGACAGGACCTGGAAACCTGGTGGGTCAGTGTTTCTCCAAGTGTGGTCTGTGGGCCACCTGCACCAGAATCACCTCAGATCTAATCAATCGGCTCTCTAAGGGGTGGCAACCAGAAATATGCCCTTTTAACAAATATGCCAGGACAGTAGATGTTTGTGTACTTGCATATTGATGTTTGAGAGCCACACAAGAAACTTCAGTTTCGAAGTGCGGAAGCATAGGAGCTCACCAAGCTCATACAGGTAGTAAGTGTTAGAGATGAATTCAGACTCCAATCTGGCTGATTCTGAAATGCACCCTTGTTTGGCCGTGTTGAGTGACCTCTGCAGAGGAAGCAACAGGATGCATTCCAGGCTGGCAATGCTCAGACAAGAGCGACTGTAGGGTGACAGAGTGGACCCCTTCACACAAAACCTGATGGGTCCAGGCAAGACCCAACCTCAGAGGGACTGGGTGAGGATGCTCATTAAAGCCTTTGTCTGGCAAGGGTCCAGGAGAAAGGGCTAGTACAGGAGCCCAGTGGCTAGGACAGAGATACTAGGTGGGGACTTAGTTTTCAGGAATAAGAAAAAGATGCAGGCTGGGGTATCAGGGTAAAGGTTAGTTTTAAAATTTGGGATTAGTTGCTGATTAGCGCCCAAATCTGAAATGCTCCTAGCTGGATACACACTCATTCCTGGGTAGGAAGCTGTGCTGTCTTACTTGGCATAAATGCTGATTACCCAGTATTAATTTGAAGGCTACTGGAAGGTTCCGTGATTATACCCATAGATCAAAGCCTCCCGCACAGGTTCCAATCTTTCTACCATCATCAACCCAGTCATCCTAGAGAGACTCCCTGTTTTACATGCTGAACTAGGATAGCAACTCAACCCCCGACTCCTGATCTTTGGCCTGTGATAAATATTTATTTATTTATTTATTTATTTATTTATTTATTTATTTATTGGCTGCTCCGCATTGAGTCTCTTTTCTTATGTTGGAAGAATTTTTGACCCTACAAGTTTTACTGAAAAGCAGATCTTGACTCTGCTATAAATGTCAAATACTTAATTTCTAATCTTCTGTGGCTAGAGTGGGATACATGACATGGGCTCAGCCAATCAGATAAAACCATCTGGACTTTATCTGGGAGCTAGCTTCTAAGGGGTGCAGGGTTGGGCCCAGTGGTCCATGCCAGTGGTGCTGGGAGAAGAGCCCTTAGTTGCAGGGCTCACTGTGGCCGTGGAGGACTCCTCACAGAGGTTTGGTGGAGTGCCTTTGGCTGTGGATCTTGCTGTTTAGCCGCTCTCATCCCTGGCAGCTCTGCAAATGACCCATCATACTTCTAATAAATGACTTTTCTGCTTAGACCAGTCAGAATGTATCAAGTTTCAAATAGGAGAAAAGAAATCAACCAAGGCCTTTCCACTGGGGGAATTTAATATCAGGAGTTTCATACAATATGATGGAAAAAGCTGGAAAGCCAAACAAGGAGTGGTGAGCCAACCCAAAGATTAGCAGTTGCAGGATGCTGCTGCTGCCTGTTGAACTGGGGTCCAGGTGGGAGGAACTGTGTTTCCAGATCCCTTAGGCTGGGGCTGACCCAAGGGAGCCTGAATCATGCCTGGCCTTTTTGGTGCCTTAGGCAAAGCAAGAAAGGAAAAATACTGCTTCTTCCCTCTTCCCTACTGCCAGGCTCCCACCAGGGCACTGCTGGCAGAATCTTCCCAGAGGCTAGCTGCAAGGGGCCCTCGTTCTCCGAAATACAGAACAGAGCAAGGGAAAGGCTGGTAATGGATAAGAGAGCCAACACACACATGACCAGCCCACAGAGTGTGTCTCTATTGCTTTCATATGAGAACATTGCTGATGAGATGCTTAGGGAACATGAAATACAAAAGTATATTGGAAATCAGAATCTACAAGGGAGGTATTCCTCAGGTTAAGGAATATTTCAGCAGAGAAACTACAGGTACATAGAGTCATCACAAACTACTTAGAAATGCTGACAGCTATGTCTGTTTATTTCACTGTCTCCTACTCTTGGGCTGTTGGCTCTTTCTCTTTTAGCCTGAAATCCAGGGGCAGTCATTAACTTTTGTGAGAGCATTATAGAAATAACCAACTCCTTTTCCAAATTTCCATCTTTCCAGTCTTTTCTAGACTTCTCTTAGCTGCTTGACTCTGAGGTTTTGGTCTTGTCAACTGGTTGGAGTGCCATCGCTTGTGAGAATGGTCACGGCAGTGGGTGGAGGGTGCAGAATGTTAGACACTTGACAGAGGGGCGACTCACAGTTGGGAAGCTGGGAGAAGCCCCAAACACTTCTTTGTGATTTTGCTGAGAGCTTCCCCCTGTCCCATGGAGGAGATGGGAAAGGCCTGCCCTCAATTAGAAGAATTCATTCCTATAATTTATGAACCGGGGATCTCAGCTTCTAGAGTTTTCTTTGCTCTGCTCTAACCCTGAATCAAAATTAGGAACTGAGTTTTTAAATCTTGGTACCTCCAAGGCTTAATATAGATCAATATAAGCGTGGTGACGAAATATATTGAATGAGAAAATGAATGAATAACAACCACTATGACAACTAAGGCATATACTTCATTGTATGGCCATATGAGATAAGTGTCTACTAACTGATTGCCTTTTCTGTGTTGTTGTTTTTTTCCTAGTAGATGGGCATGTGTACCTCACTATCTTTGCTGTTATGAGCAGGAAGATGATGGGGAACCCAGAAGCCCAGAAGCTTCAAACATGTGGAAATACAAGGAGATGGCTCTTACTCTTTGCTACTCCAAAGAGATGGCTCAGTGTCCCAGCATGGCACTGTTTTGGCTTGAGCCTGCTTTTCTGCCTTTGATCTACATCTCCCCACTCACACTACTGGCCAAGTCAGGCTGGTGTAGAGAATTTCCCTGGAGAGACTCGTAAGCTAACGTCTTTCTCTTTTTAAGTGGAGGATTTTTATGACGAGGAGAGAATGGGAACTGTTACCTCCAAGAGTCAAACTCAATTTTCACTATGGTAAAAGAACATAAAATCAAGGGGAGACTTTGGCTCACAAAGTCTGTCTGTTGTATATGACCTTCCATTATGAGTGACCATTCCAATGGCAAGAGTGTCCTAAGCCCTATAGCTTGGAAATAAAAATGGCTGGGTCTCTACTGATAGACTTCCTCTGCCTCCACCTACTTCTCCACGAAAGTCTGCGTGTGCACGAGCGTGTGAGCGTGCGCACACACACACACAGACACAGGTGTTTTCCTGCCAGCCCTGACACCTCCTTCCTGCTGTTAATTTATGACCTCTCTACCCTGGTGTCTGTTTTGGCTGATGCTCAAGTGACTGGTCTCCTTTTGGGGATCTTTGGGAAACTCCAGGAAGCTGGAAAGGATCTGGATATGGAATTAACATCTGGTTGGATGAATAATGGGTACAGAGGGACACCTAGCAGCTTGCCACAGACCAGGAACATGTGCTCTTTAGGGGGAAAATATCATCACATCTCTTGGGTGGTCCATTTTCCTCTCGATAGAAGATGAATGGACATGAGATTGCCCGGATTCCCTGAAACAGGCCTTTTGGAAAAAAAATATTTTTTTGGACCAATACCCAGGTTCTCAACTTTAAAACTGGAAGCCCTTGAGCCAGAGTTGTAGGAGTAGGTATGAATGTAAGAGCCACAAGGGATTCTCAGGAGACCAGTTAATTGGTCTCTCTTACTCAGCCTCTTGTTAACCCCAAAGAGAATATTTGGATCACTTTCCATGGTGTAGTTCAGGCCCCATTAACAGGTTTAGAGTTGCCCCCAGGTATCTAGACAGAGAGAAGGTGCATATTTGGGGGGAATTCTTTAAATACCATAAATGTTTCTCTGCCTCTCACACTTGATGTGCAGGAGTGTGCATGGGTATGTTTGCTTCCCTTACTAGCATCTTCCTTTTGTTTTCCTTAAAGATTTTATTTTTAAGTAATCTCTACATGTAACATGGGGCTTGAACTCACAACCCTGAAATCAAGAGTCATGTGCTCCACTGACTGAGCCAGCTAAGCTCTCCTCATTAACACCTTCTGTTCCTCTTTCTTATTCTTTTCTGTTGGATCTCTCTGTCTGGGTCTGTCTAGTTCTGCCTCCTCCTGCCTCTGTCTTGTTCTCTGATTTGTTCTCCTCTTGTTTTTTTCTGTTCAGGTTTTTGGGTCTTCCTCTTCTGCCTGAGTCTCACGTCCTTGTTGTACTGAGTTGAATAGTGACTACCCTCCCACCCTGCCACCAAATTTATGTCCCACCGGGAACCTCAGAATGCAAGCTTATTTGGAAATAGGGTTGTTAGAAATGAAATGAGATAACATACAACGAGGCCACATGGGAGCAGGGGTGGGGGCCCTTAATGCCGTGCAGTGGTGTCCTGATAAAGGGAGATGAGATTCATGAACAGACTCATCCAGGGAGCACCCCCATGTGACGACGGAGGCAGAGATACACGTGACACAGCTGCAAGCCAAGGAACGCCCAGGACTGCTGGCAATAACCAGAAGCCAGGAAGAGGCAAAAAAGAATGCTCTCCTCGAGCCTTCAAAGAGAACACGGCCCTGCTGACATCTTGATTTTATATTTCTAGCCTCCAGGACTGTGGGAGAGTATGTTGTTTTAAGCCATCCAGTGTCTGGTAATTTGTTACACCAGCCCCAGGAAACGAATACATTTATCACTAGGTTTCTGCATATTTCTCTTCCTTAGCCACAGCTCGTTTTTTTAGATGCAAACCATTAACCTCATCCATCGCATTTCTGGCACCGGATATCGGCTGGCTCCTTCTCTTTGAGGGCAAAGCTCACATCTGCAGGACTCACGCTCAACAACTGCGTGGGCTGCTTCCTTGCTCAGAAGTGTCAGAGTCCGTAAATATTTTATGAAGAGAACCTCCTTTTGACCTGATCCTCCCAAGTGAGTATGCCGTCTTCAAAAAGCACAGAAAGACTCAAGAATCTGGGTTTTAAATCTCCATGTGGCCTTAGGCAAGCCTCTTAACCTCTCTGTGCTCCAATGTCTTCACCAATAAAATAAGGAAACCACTTCTGTCTTGCCTGCCTCCAGAGAACGTTGTTAATGTGAAGGAATCTTCGAAGGTACAGAAAAGAATGCACTGCAATTTTATAGCCCTCTGTTATCCAGACTTGGGATGCTGGGATGAAAGTGAATATTTATTGAATACCCAGAAAATAACAGGGACTTTTTTAGAATGTTACTACATTGAATCCTCAAAGCAACTTACCAGATGGGTGATCCCCATTTTTAAGTGAGGAGGAAATGGACTGGGCCAGAAGTGAAGAAATGTCACTTGCATAAGAAATGATAAAGTTCCTAATTAAAATCGGATTTCCTGATATCCAATCAAGAGGTTATTCTACTACATTATGCCGTGGCCCTCTTATATGTCGATTGATTGGTTTTTTTTAGAGACAGACTTTCTTCTTACCTTGTCATCTCAGGAGAAGTTACTAACTCCATAGAGTCCGGTTCCTTTTATAAGACGAAATTTTTACAAGTATGAATTTTAACAACATGCCCAGAAACCATCGAGGAGACATTTTGGTAGAGTAATTGATGAGAACAGACAAGGATCTGTCAGGAAGTAAAGGATCTGGTGTTTGTAAAATTGAGTTTTAAGCAAACCTTGGGAGGGGACACAAGAAAGACTGCATCCAGGAAGTAGGATTCAGAAGTCGCAGTGGGCTGGAGAATGCACCAATCTGGGCGCACGCTTTGCCCCGGGGGTGGGAAGGTGGGGAAACAATTTGGAGATGTAGAATTTTATCTCCGCAGTGGTGTGCGTGTGTCAGAGAGAAAAAGAAATTCCTTTTGTCTCAGGCGTCTTCTAAAAATGTACATGCTTCAGAAATGATCACTTTCTCCCCTACTGATTTTCCCCGCTTTCTATGCATCTTCCCACTTGCTGAGTCTCTCCTTCCTTCCAGAGCAATAGGAACACCAGCTCCTTCTTTGGACATTTTTCTGGCATCTGCCTCAGTACGGAGGGAGCCGACCCATTTTCTTCCCTTCTCTAAGTCCCAGGTGTAGCTTTCATCTTCCCACCCCGAGTGTGATTAGGGTGAAGAAACGCTCGTAAAAAAGAAAATCAAACGTCGGGTAATTATGGCCCATAATTTGTTTATCTTTAAGAAGCCCATGTTGGAGGAGCATTACTCACTCTGAGGATCCCAGCATAGGCAGATGCATCATTTATACTGAAGTATATTATCTGCTGTGATATTTATGATGAAATGAGTTTGCCAGCCACCGTCTATCAGGTTATAAACATCTTACTCAAGCTTGAAAAATGGCTTTTAATACGGTCTTGTTGCAAGATTGGGATGAATGTGCAATGTGTGACTTTCCCACTTGCGCTCCTGGGAGTGGGGGGTGCAGGGCTGTGTCCCAGGGTGGGGAGCTATATTTGTTTGCTTCGTTTACACCCCCACCCCCTCATCCATCCAGTGAGATCATGGGTTCTTTAAAACCAAATCCTTATCTTACTCATCTTTGCGTCCCCTGTGTCAGGCATGTGACTGACTGTAAACAAATCAATAAAATGGAATCAAATGAATGGATTCACGTGGGAGGGTGTTTAGATTCTAGGTTCATAAACTCATGAATTCCTGGGAAAAATAGAATAAAAACTTAGCATCACTTGAGATCATTTATTTTTTTTCGTTCATTTATTCTATTATGCATTTGCTCATTCATTCAACAGGTGCCCATTAAGAACTATTGTGTGCAAGGCTCTGTACTAGGTGCTTTGTGGGCTAAAATGATGAATGAGATATGGCTTCTACTTTCAAGTAGCTTATGGTCTAATATTGAAGGTAAGAGAGAGATAAATGGTACAGAGAAGACAATAAAGCCATTAAAATGCTATGGGTGTTCTGAAGAAGAACAGATCACTTCTAGCCGGAGGCATAGGCAAGAGTGAGTGTTTGAATAAGATTAGAATGGATGGTGTTTTGTTTTTTATTTGCGAGTAAAATAAATCAAAGCTAATTTGGCTTTAGATGTTCACAGAGAGTAGGTTGTGATACCTTACAGGAAGTAGGTTGTGATATCTTCCAGCATCTAAGGAAGTACTCAGCCAATAAGTCTCAGGCTGGGTGGGAATCAGAGATTCCCCAGGGGCCTCAGTAGTGGGAAGTATGACCCTTCTCTTGAGAGTTCCACGGTCAGTGTGACTCAGGGCCAAAGGATTCTCTGTCTTTCTGGTCCAACCTTCAACTTCTGGGACATATAATATGATTAACCAAGCAGTGTGTCAAGAGTTTAGCCCCTAATTCAGTTATCTAGGGCCAGAGGAACTATCCATAGAGACATGGCTGCCAAGACCTGCTTTTGACAGTTTCTAGAGAGTAAGAGCTGCCTATAGATGGATAAGATTTGGAAGTCTCTGGACATGGACATGAAGGATGCCTCAGGTATGGGGTTGTACAGAACTAAAAGCCTTCCCACGAGGACTTGGGCTTTGGTTTCCATCTGTCCTTCTGTACTCAGCTGTGGTCATTAATTCTCAATGTTTGTCTTCTAGATGGTTTTGTGTATGAGTGTATGCTCTTGGACCTGCGTGTGAGTACAAGTGTAAGTATGCGTGACTGTGACTATGCGGGAGTGTATGTGCATATGTGCCCACCAGTGGGCAGGCATGAGTGTGATCATGCTTTGGGCAGTGGTTGGGGAGATTGTAATTAACAGCCCATCTGAAACTTTTCACTGCAAATGAGCTTCTACTTGGCATAGCTTTTATGTGCCGGTGTGAGATGAGTCCCTTGTCTTCCACCTGAGAAAATTACTTAAAGATTAAGTGTTCTCTTTTGTTACCCTGTCTTGTATATGTGCCAGCCCAGACTCTGGAGTGGGTCAGGGAAACACACCTGTTCTTCAGTACGAAGCCCACCCCTTCTTCATGCCCAAGCCCACACAGGACTTCTTTCCCACACAGGAACTCATTTCATCCTCTTGAACTTTCCCTATTTACTCCTGATGATAATCCCTAGGCTGAATATAGCCATCTCCCTCCTTCTCACCCCCTTTCCAGACAGAATAACTGGTTCCAACCACTTCTGTGTGCTCCTTTTCCAGCCCCTGAATGTTTGTGCTAGTCTGCTGTTCACACATTATGCTTCTGCACTTTCTTCTTGCTTCTCTTTATACTCATGGAAGCTCCGTATTTTCCCAATAGCTTAAGTGGATTTGTTTCCTTCTCTTCACTGAGGATCAAAAAGAAATGGCTGCCTCTCCAGGGAGGGTCTGTGTGTCTTAGTAGAGAAGTCATTTGCAATGCCTGGTGGGATGAGATAGCAGGCATTTGTAGTTGGAAAAAAAAAATCGTGGATGTCCTTCCTGGCATGAAGAGTAGACCCTGTCAACTGCACAAGGGAGAATGCTGCACATATATCCCACTGGACGTTTGTGAAGGAAATATGGTGATTTGACCAAATTCTCATGCTCCCCACAAACCCCCATTGTTTCCATAGGAGAGTATAGGAGCCTTGACCACCTCTCTGTGCCTTTTATAAAAGAGCCACCCGGCTGGCTCTGCTGGGTTATTCCCCACTGGAGAAAGCTGGCTGCATGCATACCATAGCTATAGCCCTGCAGAACAGGCCCTGACTTATTTATTTTTATTATTTATTTTTTTAAAGTAAATTCACATGCAACATCCTGTTAGTTTCAGGTGTATATTATAATGATGTGATATTTTTATGCACCTGATACTTTATCAGCTGCAGTTCATTTAAAAATTATTTGCCTCTCAAGAGTCAGTGCTCAAGGCAGCCCATCCTCATCACTGTAAGGACTAAGTGAGGAACTGTACTTTGAGTATCTTGCATAGTGCTTAGCGCATAAAAGGCATTTAATGGATGGAAGCCAACTGGTCTTAGTAAGTACAGCTAGAAACAATAAATGATCAATTCTTAGATAGGAGAGTTGGAGTTTGAGGTAAGGGGCCCCGTTGGGTGGCGACTGTCCAGGAGAGAAGATGATGGGGGCAATGATTACCAGAATGGTGAAGAAGACCAAGATTCAAAACGGTTAGGAGGCCAAGTCTTCAGGACTTCCTGGTCAACTGGGTGTTGGAGGGAAAGAGAGTACCAAGGATGATATCCAAGATTTCCCTTAGCCAGCTGGGAAAATGATGGTAAAGTCAACAGAGAGAATAGAATGTTAAGGGGAGAAGGAGGCTTATGGGGGAGTATAAAACATGGAGTGTTGTACATGTTGAGTGTGCTTAGAAGACACCCAAGTGAGGAGGGACAGCTAGCAGGCAGTGCACCCTGAGACTGAAATTGAGGAGGAGACGAGAATTGGGAACATCACCTCTTCTGGGCCACACCCAAGCCCAGAAATTAGCGATGACTGTAAATGTCTCTTCTTGACCTCACTAGTCTTGTATCTTCCTTACTCTCTATTTGCGTGCTGAGCAGAATATCACTAATGTGTAGAAAACCAGATTGCCTGGCCTGGATTTCTGATCCCGCCATGATGTTTCCCGCTTTATGCTGCTCCCTCCTTTTGGAAGACCTTTCCACCTTTCTTCGCCCATGGATTCTTACTTGGCCTTCAAGACTCAGCTCCAGGTTCAGGGACAAATACTTAAATCAAATTCTACCAACAGCCCTCAGGATTCCCAATGTCCTTGAGGCAGATGTAGCAGCTGGTTTTGACAGCTCACCTTGAGTCACATCTGTAGATGCCTGTCACTGGGTTTTCCTCTCTCCTTCTCTCCTTTCTTTCTCATCCAGTTTCCTTTTTCTTTTGTGCCCGCAGTTTCACATGCTGCAGGGCTGAGGAGTGACTGCAAATCAAGAAGCTTCCCTTCCAGTGGGCTTCTCCATCGAGGTGCCCCTAGGCCACCCTTACCCTGGGATTTCTCAGCCACTCCACTGTGATCTGCATTGGCTTATTGAAAGTCAGTCACACGTCGAAATGACAAACTCACAGGGGAGAGCACAGCTGTTTGGGCTCAGCAGCTCTGGAATCAAGACCTTTAATTGTTGAACTTAAAGTGAAATAAAAATAGAGAGGAAGGAAGGGAGAGAGGACGGGAGGACAGAGAGGAGGGAAGGAGAAGAAGCAGGGGAGAAGGGAGGAAATAGAGATAAGGAAGGATTTGTTGAGTTTCTACTGTGTACTAGGCTTTTCCCAAAAAGCTGTTGACCCATAGGTTCATTCAACTTCCATTCATCATGCATCTACTCTGTTCTGCATATACCAGACAATGGATCTGGAGGTGAATAAGCGCTCACAGGAGCTTTGAAAAGTTTACAATCTGGGGGACAGACAAGC
This sequence comes from Mustela lutreola, assembly GCF_030435805.1. NCBI lineage: Eukaryota > Metazoa > Chordata > Mammalia > Carnivora > Mustelidae > Mustela > Mustela lutreola. Next base: position 40,640,741 of record NC_081303.1, read on the forward strand.
ACCTAATGAATGCACAGTGAAGTGATTATGCTGTGCGAAGACTGTGGAAGCTCAGAGGAGAGAACAGTTTCCTCTGGTTGGGGAGCAAGGTGGGTCAGGGGAGACTGCACAAGGGACTGAGAGGCGCTCCTGAGCTGAGCGGGGACGGGAGAGCATCCGGAGCAGAGATCGGTGGGCGCAGAGGCATGGGAGCACACACAATGCCTGTATGTTTGGGGGCTATTAAGTACTTCGGCTCCGAGAGGCTCCTATCTTCCAGTGCCCAATAGTCTAGCTCCCTGAATATTTACTTCTTTATTTGCTTTTAATAATTAAGTACTAAGGAAGTGGCTTTGATTGTCAGTCTCACTCTCGGGGTTAATTAGATATTTCTAAATAACTTGCCAAATGCTTGCTTTTGTCCCAAGCTTGGCTCCCCCTATCTCTCCCTTTCCCCAAACACTGATTTCTCTGGAGAGCTCTTGTTGGAGAATTGACTAGAGCTAATTATTCCAGATAATTAAGATCGCTAAGCAAAGCAATTTAATTCTTTCTATTTCTCTCTCTCTCTCTCTCTTTTTTTTTTTTTTTTGAGAAATGTTAATGCCTACATAGCACACACCATCAATAAAACTCCTTTTAAAAGGTTAAGTTGGCCGAACATAGTATTGAATTGAGAATGACTGGGATCAAATGAAATCCAGTAAAGATATTTAGCAGAGTAATGAAGTTTATTCGGGAACAAATGGCTTTTCCTTATCAGAGTTTGCTTTTACTTGAGGCCGTGTTGAAATGGGGGAGAACCAATCAGCCTAAGCCAATCGTGTGAAAAGAAGTTTGTTTTCCAGCGCTCACCTTCTGTATTTGTCCTGTATCACCATCCTCTGCCCTTTAGTCCCTCTCCCTCCTAAATGTACGGTCTTAGACTCTGGCTTTTCCCTCTTTCTCTTTTTCTTCCAAGACTGCACTCCTCTCAAGTGTCCTACGCATCCCCCGATATGTGACAGCTAGGTCAGAACCAAGGTGACAACTTTCAGGGGAGGTTTGGAATATCTAGTATTGAAAAAACAACCTGAACGGTGTTGCCAACATTGAAGCATTTGGAGATCTCACATAGACCCAGTTTCTAGAAGCCTGGTATCCCTGGACAGTAATTACCAACTGAAAAGCCAGTCGCTGTCCCCTTTAGACCAGGGATGTGGGCCCCAACTTGCCAACACCCCGCGTTAATTGTCTTCATGTATTGCTGCCCTTGCTTGGCCCTGTGGGCATTCAGAATTGAAATCCCTAATGCAAGCTGCTCTTTTCTCTTTCTCCCTTCCCCATGATACCCACACTGGCATTTTCTCTTTTCTCAGACAGATTTTAATTTTGTGATAGGATAACGATTTGATGAAACAAATCCACTTATTGAGACTACATGACTGATAGTCTGCTTAATCCCACCAGGGATGATGCATTTCCAGAGAGTTTCACTTGGACCTCTTCCTGCCAAGATTTGGGGTCACGTGCCAAAGGAAAGTGAAGCATATTCTGTGTAGTGTCCCAGGAGTATTGTGGATATAGCCAGGGTTTTCTGGGTTGTCTTCAGATACTTCCACAGTCACAGCGTCCTCTAGTGGACAGAGAAAATTCATCATTAGAAAAGCATGTACTGGGGCATCTGGGTGGCTCAGAGGGTTAAGCTTTTGACTTCAACTCAGGTCATGATCTCAGGGTCTGGGATCGAGCCCCACATGGGGCTCTCCGCTCAGCAGGGAGCCTGCTTCCCCCCCTCTGCCTGCCTCTCTGCCTACTTGTGATCTCTGTCAAATAAATAAATAAAATCTTTTTTTAAAAAAGAAAGAAAAGCATGTACTTAAATTAATCGATTTAGTGATATACATACACAGCCACTGATCTAGCTAGAAACTACAGGAAGCATAATTCATTCACTTATTCATTCTTTTATTAGTGTATTATTTATTCAATAAACCTTAATTGGGTATAGTATTCACCAGCTTTTACTAGGTTATGATGTGGTTAGAAATAAACCCAAACTTCCATGACCTAAAACCAAACACTTATTTCTTCTTCATATTATGTCCTGATCACAGGTAAGCTCTGCTTGTGGTCCTGTTCCTAGATATGTTCTGGCTCCTGGGACCCAGGATGAAGGAGCGACCTCTGAGTCATGCTGTTCTCATTCATAGCAGAGGAGAGAAGGGAGCAGATGAAATCATGTAATGCCTCTTGAAGCTTCTTTTTGAAATTGGCTGTCACTTCCACTCATATCTTATTGGCTAAATGAGTCACATGATCATGCACGGTGTCAATGGGCAGGGAAACTACTCTTTCCCTTAGGAGAGCACTGCAGGTCATGTGCGGTGGGGAGGGACTGTTAATTCTCTTACAGAGAAGAGGGATGTGGGTATTGGGAAAATGTACTCTAAGTGCTGGGCATAACCAAATGGATGAGCTGTGTACTGTGTTCCCCAAGAACTCATAGCTCAGAGAGGAAGAGGGCCCTGACGGTTACAGCGACATGTGATTGACGGTTATGCCGTCTCACAGGGAGCACTGATCTGAGACATTTACATGTATTCAACAGTTTAATTCTCATACAACTCTCTGAAGTAGAAAGTGCTATTATCTCTACTGTATTTTTAAAGTGAGCCACAGAGGCATCCAGCAATCAAGAAAGTGAACTCCAGATGACATAAGCAAGGGACACCTGGCTGGCTCAGTCGGTGTAGCACGAGACTTCTGATCCTGGGGTTGAGAGTTCAAGCCCCATGTTGGATGTAAAGATTCCTAAAATATATATATATATATATATATATATATATATATATATATATATTTTCTTTTTCTTTCCTTTTTTTTTTTAAATAAAAAAATCACATAAATGATATGCAGCAGAGATTAGACTCAAGCCCAGGTCATCCGGCTCAGGTATCTCTTTCCTTAACCATGGCACTGGACTGTTGGCCTGGTAGTGACGTATGAGTGTCACAGAGGCTCTGGCGATAGAGGCTGGGGGTGGGGTGTGGTGACAATAGAGGAGATTCTTCTTAAAGACTGAGGAGGAGTTAGCCAGCTAGAGGAGAAGATTCTCCTGATGGAGAGGAAAGAGGGGACAGAGGCTCAGAGTGAAGCCATGTCCTGAGTGTGGCACCGCGAGCCCGGTGCTGCTGAGGCCAGAGGTGTGTGGCTGCAGAGTCAGAGAGGGGCCAGAGCCTGGGCTTAGATTGTATTTTGAAGTCACTGGGAAGCCATTTAGGGTGGATTTGGGAGCATAGGGTAGAAGTGGGGAGACTGGTAGGAGACAACCGCAGTATACTCCTCCATTCCCTTCCCTCAAAGGGACTTCCTGTTAGGAAATGATGTCTCTGATTTCAATGATCATTTTTCCTAGCTGTCAGCCTCTGTCTCCCTGGGGCAGGGGCGCCGAGTGTGAAGCTGGGGCTGGGGGGGTCCCGTGTGGGTCGGAGAGCCAGCCTGTCTGCCGGGCTCGCCATCTTCTCTCGCATCACACTGTACTGTCCTCCACAGGTCTGTAGACACACTGAGCATTTCTGTTTTCTCTCAGAAGCAGGATGTTGGCAGCTTTATTTTTCTCAAGGGTATCGCACTGAATGTTATTTATTGTTCTTCCTCTGAATTCAGTGGGGTCTTTTTTTCAGTTTCCTTCTGACAGATGATTTGCTCTTGAACAATTAACAGACTGAAGGCTGTGTTCCATCTCCTCACGGGCTCCCGCCAAGCACCCTTGGGAGCACAGGAGGAGAAAAGCTTTCTTCTTGATCCTATTACTGCTGCCCGGCATCGAGGAGGATTAATTAACCCACTAGGTTTTTCTTCATTACCAGGAAGAAGGAAAAGCCCATGACAGTAGAATTCAAACATGGAAGATGCGAGGCAGCCGGGAGTCCTTCAAAGACTCAGCCGGGCTGTGTGGTGCAGTGGCTGAGGGATGGGGGGGGTGACCTGGTGCAAGTTACACCTTCTCTTGGCCCTTGTGCATCATGCTCAGAATTCATACCTCAGCTCCACAAGATCGACTGTGTACTCTGACCTGAGCCCCAGAGAGGCCAATCAGAAACAGAAGCTTCTCATCCCTCAGAAGCGTACTGTCTAGTAGGAGCTGGAGCGCTGAATCATGCCTGCTTCCCCGGGTTGTGAAAATTCGTTAGCTGTGGTACCATGTGTGAAAGTGCTTTGTAACGAAGCATTATGTCAATGTTGTTGTCACTTCCAGATTGATACTCAAACATTCTCACAATTGTTGCACAGTTGCTAGGGCAGAGGACTATCCTTGGAGCTAGTAGTTATGTGAAAGAATTTGGAGACATTGGCTCTGCTGTGTGAGGGGGTCCAAAAGCTGCACATGTGAAATAGTTTAACCACAAAATCAGGGCCTCCTAGAAGTTTCGTGTCACATGCTATCCATGACTGCTTGGCTGTAGCCATCTGGAGTATCATGCTGAAGGTATCATGGCTTCTGAAGTTCTTTCTAGAACTTCTAAAGGATGGAGCAGATTAGGGGGGCACCTGGGTAGCTCAGTTAGTTAAGCATCTGACTCTTTGGCACAGATCGTGATCTCAGGGTCCTGAGATGGAGCCCCAGCAGGAGCTCTGTGCTTAGCGTGGAGTCTCCTTGAGATTCTCTCCCTCTGCACTACCTGCCCCTACTCATGCACGTAATCTCTTTCTCTAAAATAAATAAATAAATAAAATATATAAATAAAATATTTCAAAGGATGTAGCAGATTAGAAATAAATGTCATGGTCACAGACTTGGCTTGTGGTGGGACACGTACTAGGTATTTATAATGCTCGATACTAGCTAGTACTCTGGATGATAAAAATACCTGTCAGAGTAATTTAGCAAAAGTTGGCACCTGTGTGGGCTTGTGTGGTTAGGGAACGATGTGGAAGAATTGGGTGAAAGTTGAGGTTGGCCTTGAATTATGGGCAGAATGGGGGATGAGAGGAAGACTATTTCAGGGAATGGTTGCAAAATGCAGATCGCCAAGGAGGAAGGAATGGATGGTACAGTATAGAGAACCCTGAAGAGAGTCAGGAGACCCGATTCAAAGGCGGCCGTTTCCCGGAGGTGAGCCATGTGTCTTGTGGTGCTGTGGCCCTTATGATCTCAGAGTTTTCATACCCAAAATTATACAGCTTGACCTGATGTTCTTAAAGATTATTTCTAATTGTGCAAAACAGTGCATCTGTGGGCTAGATGAAGCTTTACCAAATTGTACTTCATGGAACAATGGTTTCATTAGCTGCGCTGTGAAAAATGAGTTTCATCATCAAATAATTTGGAGGAAATTCTGAATTCTTAGACTGTTGATTCCTATTCCTGTCTTTCCATTCTACCTTGAGTCAGCTTCAACTGGTCCTTGGAGTTGGGGTTGGTTTTTATTATAGTTTTTATTATGACGGTAGTAAAGATGGGAAAAGGTGTATTCCACAGACATTTCAAAGTATGAATCAATAAACTTGGTGATTAATTGCACCTAGGTAATGAAGGAAAGAGTCAAAGCAGAGATGACAAATATCTCAATCCAGAATGTGGTTAAAATATGCCAAGAGAGTATTGATCCAAAAAAGAGAAGTTGAGCCAGGTGTGGGGACCCGGACCAGAGTTGCGGGAGGGAGAGGGCTATCCTGGAGGCCAGGCGCTTCATGGATTTCATAGAAGGGATGCATCTAGATTGCTCAGAGCCATGGACATTTGTTGCAAATGTGTAAGAAAGGGTGCAGAAGATGAGGTTATTACCTCAACAGCCACACAGTGTTTGGATCTAGAGTGGCCAACCATCTTGGTTTGTCCACACAAGACTTTCAGTTCAAAACTGGGGAAGTCTTGGGCAAAGAGAATTGGTTACTCGGTTAGGGCATTAGTTCCCTCACTCTAGGGGGTGGATAGCTGGGTTCCTCATCAAAGGACAATTTATTTGTTGCTAGCAATTTCTGCTGAGGGAGGATTCAAGAGAGGGATGGAGAGGGAAGAGGAGAAGTAAGATGAGCAGGGAAAGAAAGGGAAAAGGGGAGGGAGGAGAGGGAGGAAGAGGGAGAATGGGTTGTCACAGCTAGGCTTTCTGGCCGCACCTAGTACTATAGTAGGTTCATTATTGCAGCTAAAAGGGTAAAGCATGCAAATAGCGCATACATTTACTTTAACATAAATGCTGTCAGCAAGCCGTACAGGACTCTGCTGGAAGGGACCCGTCACTTCAGATAGCTCTTTGACTTCAATCAATGTGCATTTTGCAATGTCAGTGTCATTTTGCAGAGAGGGAAGCTCAGCTGGAGGGTCTGAGGCCCAGGCTGGCCTGACCGCAAAAGGCAGCATCAAGGCAGGGAGTTGGGAGACCCAGGTCCTGGCTTCTTCTCTTCTGCGCCGCATTGTGTGATCATGGGCAAGTGGCTTACCTTCTATGGATTTTGTACTTCCAGCCTTTCAAAGGATGCGATGACCACTCTCTTTTTGCTGGGAGGAGCTAAGGAAGAAATTACTTGGCACAGGGAGAACAAGAAGGCTGGTGAGGCCCACTCTAGGTGTTAGTGCCCGGTCTAGTCTCCCACAAACGCCCTTCCTTCCTTGTTGGTTACCAGGGACTTGCAATCTCCCTGGGCTCTCAAAAGCCAACAGGAGGTAACCGGCTAACTTCAGAGGTTATGGTTTGATATAACCAGTGTGTATATAAGAAGAGGTCCCCAGGGTCTCCCCAAACTGAAAGCAAGTCAAAGCTCAGCCCTGGGAGAGTCCAGTTGGGGATGAAAGGAACTTTGACAATCAGGGCTTATCTTTCAAAGGCTGCTGGGGCTTGGAGCACAAGGTGGTGGTGGAGGTGGCAGGTCAGCCCTTGGCAAAAATCATGCAGTAGATGAAACCTGTTCTCAGGGCCAGATCCAACATCTGGGCAAGTGAGTGATAACAGCTGGTAGTTGTAGTCATCAGGAGAGTATGTTAAAAGGGATCAGAGCTTTATTTATCAGAGGAGTATCTGGGAAGTAGAGGAGGATGAACAGCTGGGATTTGCCGGGAGTACAGGAATAGGAACCGGGGCGTGGAAGCAACGTTGCCACAAGCAGTGTTGCAGGCGACCAGCACTGCACGCAATTTCATGAGCTGCGGCTGAAAAGCTGGGATATGTACTTGGGAGACAGTCCAAGGTTACACGAGGAATTTAGCCCTTTGGACCCAAGATTGTAATGAGGTATAAGTACCATTAGGTGGCGTTGCATGAATGCTTTTTTTTTTTTTTTTTTTTTTTTTTGGTCTCCTAGCTCAGTCTTATGCAAGCAGCTGACTTCATCCTGCCCCCAGCACCTACAGAACAGCTTTTGCACCCAGGAATGCCCACTGCACGTGAACCCAAGGGTGCTCCTGTATGATGTGCCCGTGTACGCAGGTGCTTATGTGCCGAGGATGTGTGCTTTTACTTCATTGTCAGTGACCAGCAAATGAGACAGCAGGCACACTCTGGCAGCGACAGACGGCGTGGGACCACGCTCTGTGAAAATGGATCGCCTCTGTCTTCTCTGCTTGATCTTTGCTGGGGGGGGGGGGGGGAGAATTAAATTAGATTTCAGGGCATGCTCCTCGGCAGCCCTTTTCAGAACAAGCACATTTGCATAGAAGATGCGGAGTCTTGGGGTTGGCAAAGGCCACCTGGTTCCTTTGCCCTGGACAGACTGAGCTTCTTTCCACCCCCACTTCTTTGCCTCCGCACTAAGGTTCTGCGGCTGGTGAAGGCTGCTCCCTGTCCTGCTCTGCTCTCTTGGGGTATTAGCTACACTGTTCACCAGCCTCGTGCCTCAGTATGGGATTTCTGCCAGCTTCCTATCCCCTGGGGAGCATGCAGGTGCCCAAGGAATGAAGCCAGCCTTTCTCCATTTATCCAGGGTGCTCCAGGGCTCACCCTGGGGCTGGGGGAGGAGCGTACACATTGTTGTTCATAAGTCACACCAAAGATAATGTGTTGCTCCAAAGGAAAATGCTGCGGGGTGAAAGAAACATTTAAAACTGCTGCAGAATAAATTCCATTTTGGCCTTGGAGGTCATCCTGCCGGCAATTTTGCTCAATCTTCTGCTGGTTATAGTCTCAAACTGAGTGCCAAGGGAAGAATTTCACGTGCATGCCTTGAATTTCTACCTTACGTGAGACACTGGGTGGGCTAAGGGCCACAGAAGACACTGAGGTGATAAAACTCAGTCATTGTTTTGCAGTAGATTTTACCCAGTTAGAGATTTGCTAGCTCCCCCAACCCCACAAACATCCATGCCATGCTGGATGGCACACATATGTGCAACACACTGGTGTGAGTGGGCCCAGGTCAGGCACAGCTCCCCCCGTGTGGGCTCAAATGCCCACCTTTTCTTCCCTGAGTGAAAAAAACGTAACAGAAGAGTGAGTGACCTTGCAGAAATGCTACTGAATCTGCTCCATTTTGCACATTCATGAAATTTGAGGCTATTTAGTCTAATAGATGAAAATGGTACACAAATAGCTACCATAGGAAGTGAGGGAAGAAACATCTAGTGAATTCTGGCCTTAGGGGAGGGAGAAATTGCAGCCAACTAGGAGTAGGAAGATGGGCATTAGGTGGGCACCATCATTTTTGATGGATGGATAAACTTTTTTTTAAGGTGTTTTTTCCTGCTTTATTGCAGTATAATTGACAAAATTGTACACATAAAATCGTGAATTTATATTTAAAGTGGTGATTTGAGATAGGTATGCATTGTGAAAAGATCCCCACCATCTAGGTAATTAATATATCCATTACCTCACATATTTATCATTTTTTAAAGTTCTTTTTTTTTAAGATTTTATTTATTTATTTGACAGACAGACAGATCACAAGTCGGTAGAGAGGCAGGCAGAGAGAGAGGGGGAAGCAGGCTCCCTGCCGATCAGAGAGCCAGATGCGGGGCTTGATCCCAGGACCCTGAGATCATGACCTAAGCTGAAGGCAGAGGCTTAACCCACTGAGCCACCCAGGCGCCCCTATTTATCATTTTTTAAAAAAGTTATTTATTTATTCATTTGTGCAAGAGCAGGGGGAGGGTCAGCGGGAGAGGGAGGAACAGACTCCTCATTGAGCAATGAAGCCTGATGTAGGGCTCCATCCCAGGACCCTGGGATTATGACCTGAGCCGAAGGCAGCCACTTAGCCCACTGAGGCACCCAGCTGCCCCTATTTATAATTTTAAATTTTATTTATTAATTTTTTTTTTTTTTAGTGAGAACATTGAATGTCTACTCTGTTAGCAAATTTAAATTACATAATATAGGTATTCAACTATAGCCGCCATGTTTCACATTAGATCCTCAGACCTGATTCTTCTTACGGTCAAAGTTTGAGTTCTTTTACCAACCTTTCCCAATTCTGTTTCTGTGAGTTTGAATTTGACTTTTTTTTTTTTTTTTTTTTTTAAGATTCCACATATAAGTGATACCAAGCAGAAGCAGTATTTGCCTCTCTGTCTGGCTTATTTCACTTAGCGTTACACCCTCAGGATCCATCCATGTTGTCACAAATGGCAGAATTTCCTTATTTTTATGGCTGAATAATATTCCATTGCATCTATCACATTTTCTCCATCTGTTCCTCCGTTGCCCAGTACTTGAGTTGTTGCTGTGTGTTGGCCATCACAAACAAGGCTGCATGGACAGTGGGGTGTAGCTATCTGAGGTAGAGACTTCCTTTCCTTTGTATATATACCCAGAAGTGGAAGTGCCCGATCATATGCTAGTTCTATTTTTAACTTCTTGAGGAACCTCTGTAATGGTTTTCATTAGTAATTGCAGAAATTTACATTCTCATCAACAGTGCAAAATTCTTTTCTTTTGTCCACATCCTTGCCAACACTTAACTCTTGTGTTTTGAGACAGCATTCTAACAGATGGGAGGGGATAGCTCACTGTGGTTTGGATTTGCATTTCCCTGATGATTAGGGATGTTGAACATCTTCTCATGTACTAGTTGGCCATCTGTATGTCTTCTTTGGGAAAATGTCTATTCCGTTCTGCTGACCATTTTTTGTTGCCTTCTTCCCACCTCATTGAGTTATATGAGTCCTTTACATATTTTGGATATTAAACACTTATTGGACTTAGGGTTTATAAAGACTTTCTCCCATTTCATAGGCCGCCTTTTAGTTTTCTTAATGGTTTCTTTTAACTTCTTAGTTTAATGTAGTCCCGCTTGTGTATTTTTGCTTTTGGTGTCAAATCCAAAAAATCATTACCAAGACTTAAAGTCAAGGAGCTTACCACCTGTGTTTCTTTCTAGGCATTTATGGTTTCAGGTCCCACATTCAAGTCTTTGTGCTGATTTTTGTATATGGTGTAGGGGAGAACTCTGGTTTTCCCAACACCATTTATTGAAAAGACTGTCCTTTCTCCCATTGTATATTCTTGGCTCCTTTGTCATAAATTAATTGACCATACATACATGGGTTTATTTCTGTTCCATTTATCTATGAGTCTGTTTTTATGCCACACGATACTGTTTTGGTTACTATAACTTTATAATATAGTTGGAAACCAGGAAGTGCGATGTTCCAGCTTTGTTCTTTTTCAAGATTGTTTTGGCTATTTGGGATCTTTTGTTGTTCTATACGAATTTTAGGATTGTTTGTTCTATTTCTGTGAAAAAATGCCACTGCCATTGTGATAGGGATTGCATTGAATCTGTAGATTGCTTTGGGTAGTGTGGACATCTTAACAATATTAATTCTTCTAATCTATGAGTCCAGAATATTTCCAATTATTTGTGTCTTTTTCAGTTTCTTTCATCAATGTCTTGCAGTTTTCAGTGTGTAGATCTTCCTGCTCCTTGCTTAAGTTTATTCTTAGGTATTTTATTCTTTTTGCTGTAATTATAAATGAGGTTGTTTCCTTCAAGGCATTTTTTAAATCTTTATTGAGATATACTTCAAATACTATAAAATTCACTCATTTAAAGTAAAATGCAATGTTTTTCAGTATATTCATAGCAATGTGCAACTATCACCAAATCCTATCACCAAATCTAAGTTTAGAACATTTTTGTCACCCCAAAAAGAAACCTGTTACTAATGAGCAGTCACCTTATTTCCCACCCACGCCCCCCCACCACTCTCCAGCCTCAGGCAACCACTCAACTATCTTCTGTGTCTATAGATTTCCCTACTCCAGACATTTCATATTAATGAAGTCATGCAATATGTGGTCTTTTGTGACTGTCTTCTTGCACTTAACATGATTTCAGGGTTCATCCATGTTGTAGTATGTATTGAAACTTCATTTCTTTTTATAACAGAATAAATCTATTGTATGGATGGACCACATTTTATTTATCGTTTCCTCAGTCGATGCATATTTGGGTCTTTTCCACTTTTGACTACCATGAGTAATGGTGCAATGGATGCTCATGTACAAGTTTTGTACAGAAACTTGTACATGAGCATGTAGCAGCTGCTACAGAAGCTCTCATTCTTCTTGGGTATATACCTAGGGCTGGAATTACTGGGTCATAAGTTACCTCTATGTTTAACTTTGTGAGAAACTGCCAAACAGTTTCCCAAAGTGTCTGTGCCTTCTTACATTCCCATCACCAAAGAATGAGGGCTCAAGTTTCTCCATAACCTTGTTATCGTCTGTCTTTTTGATGATAGACGTCCTGGTGGGTGTGAAGCAGGATCTCATTTGGTTTTGATTTGCATTTCTCTAATTACTAATGATGTTGAGCATCTCTTCATATGCTTTTGGCCTTTTGTGTTTGTGTTTGTGTGTGTGTGTTCGAGACATGTCTATTCAAATTTTTTGCCCTCTTTTTAATTGGGCTCCGTGTCTTTTGATTATTGAATGGATGGACGAGTTTTTGAGAGGCAGAGTGCAGGAGTAAAAGCTCAGAGATGGAGAAGGTGATGCTAGCAAAGAATGGGAAATTAAACGGACTGGCTGCAGCATAGCACGGCATAGGGAATGTGAGTCCGCACCTAGCAGAGGCGGCTGTCAAACGTCTCTATTTATCAAGTGAGGACAACGAAGAGACACATAGGATAAAGAACCAGGATTTTCACACAGGATAAACTCATAAATAGAAGGTAATACCACCCCTTAAATGGGCTGGTCACTGATTTAGGAATAGTATGTGTGATCTGGTTTAGTCTTCTATTCTGTGACTTACCCCGTTTTTCAGACGAGGGGACTAATGATCAGAGAAGTTAAGTAACTTGTCCCAGGTCACTTGGCTAATAAATGGCAAAGGTGAACTTCAAAACCAGGTCTGTCAGTCCCTGAAGTACAAGAGACCGGCAGTGTGCTAGTTGGGAGAGAAAATCAGAGAGGAAGGCCTGAGATCTTGTGGTACAGGGCCTCGACTATTCAGGGGAAGAGTTTATGCTTGATTTGCAGACATGGATAGCTGCCATTTATTAGGCAGGGCGATTAGGAACTACATTTTGAAAACGTAGAACAGCGTGGTAGGGAATGGGGAAGTCCAGAGCTGAGAGGCAGGTTAGGAAGTTAGTAAAATAGCCCAGCTGACAGGACTATTGCAGAGGACAAGGACCGAAGAGGTCACAGGAATCCTGGGCAGGAAGACAGACGTGCAGTGGGGTGCTGGAGCCTGCTTACATGGACTTAAAAGAGTCAGTTATTAAATTTTCAACCAATTGTTAAATGGTGTCTTTATTTTGAACTAAATTATATCAATGTACAATTTAACATTTTACATTAAAAACAAAGGTAATAGACACTCCAAAGTCATGGCTTCCTAATGATTTCACTGTATTTTGCTATTATCTGTGCTCCTGAGGCATTTTCATGTCCTTTCCTTGTGTGGTGGAAATGCTCTGTGAACGGCGCTATTGCACAGCTCTCCCCAACTTCAGTGACATTGCAATGGTACCTTGATATTGGCCATGATCGAGTATAGCACCAAAATGGACAAATCAGTAAGTCAGGGGCTTTCATGCGGGGGGGCGGTGGTGGGGGCTGATGGTTGTTAAAGGTTTACCAGCACTCCGCTGGGGAACAGAGGTGTGGGGGAGGCAGAACATGTAGAATCGGGCGGTTCTGTAGATAGATGTAGCGTGAAAGGGTTGATAAAGAGGTGTACAGTTTCTGGTCTGTGACACATGCCTGGAAGAGCTGGCTGTCCCCATGCATATGAGGACTGTGGGACATGGAGCAATGGGAAAGACAGACTGACCAGGAATGCTTCTTCCACCAGGCAGGTCTGGTTCAGGGTTTGAGATCAGAGGAGGAGTCTGTACAGGAATGCTGGTATACATGGGACACCTAACTTGAGTCTTTGCATACTTTGTTGGTCATCTGATTTCTCCAGTCACAAGACAATGGGTGGAAATTTCCAGGGCTGTTTTATCTGTGTCTGAGTGCTCACTTCACGGGGGTCTGCTAGGTGCTAAGTGACAGGATTTGAATGGAATTCTCCTTTCTGGGAGTCACACTGCAACCACTGTGCTCCATCTTTCTCGGACAGGTCAGAAAAAAAATCCAACAGGGTCAAGGTCTCTGGGGATAGCTGGTGCGGTAAGAATCCAATGTGTACTTACAACTAACCGTCAGAACTTGGACAAGTTACATAACTGCTCTAAGCCTCATTTTCTCTGTTCAATTAGAATGTTGGACTAAGAGCTTTCCCAGATTGGGTTCTATGAGCCTTTGCCCTTGACACCACGTCTCCTTGATGTCTCTTCAACCGCTGGGCAGGCATGTCTGTGTTCTAGGGCTCTGTTCCCAAGGTGGTAATTTATGAAGCAATCATTCATCTGGCCATCATCCATCAGGTGGGAAAGGAGGACCTGTGATCCTGTCAGCCTAAGCAAAGGCGACACAGAAGGGCTTTATCAAATGAAATGGGACGGATGGATGGCGGGCTTCCCAGTGTCAGGGAAATATTGATTCAGGCAAATATATGATCTATCACATGAATATCTCAGAGGCTGTTGCAAATAGAGACACAGCAGTATGGAGAGTGTCTTTTACATGATGAAGGATGGCTTTTTGGTGCCGCATCATTGCAATGAGAAGTGATGCGCAGAGCCCCAGCCTCACTCCCTGAGCCTTGCTCTTTGGAAACGATGATGCTCTTGCATTACCGCAGGTAAGTGGGAAAATGTACAATTTTGGTGTTAGTAAAATCAGAGGAAAAGAGACAGTGGTAGCTTCCCCAGGGATCCAGAGTTGCCTGGGATTAGGAAGGGTGCAAGTCTGCTAATTGTACTTTTCGGAGCTGCCTACTGGAGGGAATTTTGAGGTCACTGCTGACTTCGTGCATTGTCTCTCTTGCTTGGCAGTCAGTGAGCACACAGGCGCCCTTTATCAGGCCTCAGTTGTGCAACTGGTTGTAATCACCAGTGAATTATCTTAGTCACAGGTGACCTAACAGGTGACCTGTATTGGTTACTTGAGCATATAAACCAGCATGCTTTGCTGACACAGGAGCTGGACTCAGAGAGGTCAGGGGCCTCATGAGGGCTATTCTGCGGCCCAGCGCAAGGGCTAAGGCCAGGATTCAAGCTTCCTAAGTAAATAGTCCAGGGTTGAGTTTCACCATATGCCAATTTTGAAGCATAATACAAAGACCACATCAGAAACCCTCCATACCTCACTGGCATATCTCCAGTGCTGCTCTTCAACCACATGAGTATTAAAGACAGAGATGATTGTTTGCCAGCCTTTCTACTGTGGGCTTGAGAGGGTACACCTGTTTTTCAGTCTTGGCTGTGCTGCCTTCTATCTTGTGCATTCCGAATACTTAACTCTTTCTAAGCCTCAGTTATCACATCTATAACATGTAGATGAATTCATTCCAAGTGCATTAATTGAGCATCTATTATACATCAAGTTCTGTGATACAGATGCTGATAATAATAATATGGTAAATATTCAGCAGGTGTTGGCGGTTAACATAGGTCAAGTTTCTCTATGTATCTTTATTTCCCTCCTTTTACATATATTTATTTGAGGATCTGATAAAATCTTGGGGTTCAGGAATGGATAAGACATAGTCCCTCCTTTTGACAAGGTCTGTCTTGTGGCACTGGTCATCCTGGGTTTGAATCCCACCTTTGCTCCTGGCATAAACATATGGGCTTTTGCGAGGTGTCAGGATTATATGTAGAGAAGTCTAGTCCAGTGCCTTGAACACAGTTAGCATTCAGTTAATGATGCTATCATGATTATATTGTCATCACTGTCAGGTTATTATTAAACAGATAAACAGATACTTTCAATGCAATGTGAAGATACTAGAGGCAAAAAAAAAAAAAAAAAAAATAGGAAAGGAAAGGACCCCTCAAGGGATGAGTTCACAGAGCTGGTCCTTGACAGGTACCTTGAAACTGCTCGGGAAGAAAAGGAGAAGGAGCTCTGCCAGGGCAGAGGGAACAAACGGGCGAAGCCTGGCATGCTCAGGGAGGAGGACGAGCTCTGTGTGTGCGGAGCAAAGGGACTGTTGGGGAGGGCGTAGCAAAGTGCGGCCGGAAAGATGGGACAACACCGTCAGAGGTCGTAGAAGTTACTAAAGAGTTTGTCTTGTAGAACTTGGCAATGAGGAGCCATGGCAGAGGTACAGGGGCCTATTTTGGGATGGGAGACAGAGACCAGACTTGGATTACCTGGGGCGGGCTGCTTTCCTCCCACCTCACTCATCGAGCTAAATTCCCAGGCAATAACATTGAACCTCGTGCTCTCCTGTCCTTGCTATTGGGCTGCTGAGCTGGGGGTGGTCTGTGCTCGCCACGCCCGTCTACATGGTCCTGCTTTGCCAGGAGCTCTACTGAGCATCTGAATTCACCTCCAAAGGCAGAAGGAAGAAAAATTCTGTGCTAGGCTCTTTGACCAACACTTAGCAATACTCAGTTTCCAAAGTGTATCCGTTCCGGACACCTGAAGGCTCAAGGCATTGTCGCTGGGGTTGCTGCTCTGCGCGTGCTATGGGAGAGCCTACCAACAAGTCTCCCTGGGGTGGGAGAACAAGGAGAAAGGATAGGAGCAAAATCTCTCCTGCAGGCTGACCGAGTCAGGGAAATTTCAGAGGCTCCTTGTTCTTCCTCAGCTTCTCTTTCATCGCTGGATGTTGGGGCATTTCCTGAGAGCCACCTTTCTGTTCTGCACTAATGATGGACTGTTTTCCACTTACCCCTTTGAGATCTTAGCACTGTTATTAACTTGTCAACAGGTTTCCCCTCCATTTTAATTACTCTTGCTCGGCAGCAGATGGCGGAACACGGACAGAGCTGATTTCCAAACCGCTTCTCGCCTTCAGGAGTGCTGTTTCCTCTTGCTGGTGACCTCTGGGAGTGAAAGTCACATTGTCTATGGGGCGTCTCTGCTGGCGCAGTTCTCCCTCTCAGCTTCCTTCCGTGGCAAGAAGCTGCTTTCCCTTGCTGCTTCTGGGAATGTCTGAAGGCATGTCAGACTTCTCGATGCAGACGGCAAGGACTGTGTTCATGGAGCAGAGAACCCAGGTCCTGCCCTGCTTCTGCTTTCTGTCCTTTTAGGGATGAACTGCCTTGATCCCCTGTAAAAAGGAGGTGAATTCTACTGGTATCAGCTCTCTGACTTGTTATCCTAAAACTTCCAGAGCCTCTGGTGTTCCACAGAACCTGGGGCCTCACAGCCCAGCCGGGTTCTCCATGAGATCAAGACCACCCGCCCCCCGACTCCCCTGATCAGAAATAGGTACCTTTCTCAGGTAATCCTTACCAGTAAAATCACTTAATCTCTGGTTAGTGGTCACTCACTCAAGCTAACTTTTTCCCCCTTTAAACAAGAACTTTGAGGATACTGTGCCTTAGCCTGTAGTGTGGTAGTGGAGGAGGGAGGCTTGTGGGCAGACAGACCCTTGATTTGGGGCTCTTGAGAAGCTAACTTTACTAGGTAGGCAGCTGCCCTCTCCTGCTGTTTCTGCCTGGTTAGCTCTCCCTCTGCCTTTGCTGAGAGAATCGACACAGGGGTGGTGCCGTGTGGTAAGTTTCTCAAGGTTGTTCTGATGTGACTGAAGAGAGGAATGGCTTTCTCATTTCTAAGATTCCTTCAGTCAGGACCTTGGAGTTAGTCCCCGCTCATCTGGGTTGCCATCTCTCACTTTGTAGAGATGATGTGACTCCCCCAACAAATCATAACTTCCCTGAGGTCAGGGACACGTACCTATGCCATCTGCAGGTCATGTTAATGGGTGATCCTTGTTCAAGGTCAGAGAGAGTCATTATTTTGACAGTCATTTTATTTAATAGTTTCAAAACTCTGTGAGGACAAGTCCCATGGTTGCCATCTTACAAATGAGAAGGGAGAAAGGTCGAAATGCATCAGTCGGGGCCCCAAAGCTAGGAAGTGGCAGAATCGGGATTTTGAACCCCGCTTGGGAAATCCTGTGCAGATCCTCCCATGTCCTACCAAACGGCGCGAGCACCAGTTCTCTCGGCTTCCAGGCTACATGACGACGAGTCTGTCTCTCAAGTTCTTGCTCCTGAGCCTGGGAGCCTCATTTGTTATCTGGTCAGCGCTGATCACGGTGGGCCAGTAGAGGGGAGAGCACCGGGAGAGCCTTTCGAGAACAGGCATCGGGGCTCACAGTCTCATAGCCCTGCTTTTCCACCTTTCATTAATTCGGATTTTATTTTGTTTCCAAGATATGCATGTACACAGTCTTTTTCCCAAGGGATTCCTCGTTGGAATTACAAAATCAAGAATGTGATTTGAGGGACAGTCTTCTCAATTTCCCCAAGAATGATGCGTAACTGGTACCACCCTAGATGCACGGAGAAGAAATTTATTTGTTTACGTGTAATAGATGCCTTAGGGCAGTGGTTCTCAAACTCTGGTGCTGAACTCCCTGCATGTCCCTCAGAACCCCTCAGGAGATACCCGAGGTCAAATTGACTTTTCATACTAATACTAAGACATTATTTTCCTTTCTCACTGGGTGGATATTTGCATTGATTGTAGAAGAGTCACAGGGTGTGAAACTGCTTGAACCTTAGCACAAATCAAGCAGGGGCCCCAAATGGCACCTGACATCGTACTTTTCTCTACCACACACTTGCTGAAGAAAATAATTAGGTCTCCCCTCAGAATTCCTTCCTTAGATCCTTAAAACAATTTTTGTGGGGCAAAGTAAGAAGGGTTTATAAGGTACATGTGCTGCATACCCAGGCACCATGAAAATCTTGAGGAAAAGCAGTAGTGTGATTACCTGAGCTGTGGGCGAACCGGCAGCTTTTTCCAAAGAACAACATTTCTACTTGGAACAATGACTGGTGGACAAACTATCCTTATTCACATTTGGGTATTGAACAGGTATTTTCTAGAAAATGCAGAACATGGACCAGCCATTTCAAGGAAAACAACCAACAGTATTCTTGCCTAAGATAAAATTGAGCTTTCAAATGAAAATTAGGTTTTAGAAAACCTGTATGGATCAACTAAAAGCTCCACAGTTCCTCAGTTGTTAAAGATTTTTCTGAGGAGATCGATGCTGATATTAATGGTTGTATGACTGTTTTTGGTATTGTATAATGAAATATGTCAACATTTGGAAGATGTGCATAAGTCAGTAAATAAATATTTTCCAGATGACCAAAGCACACTGTTATAAAGTCATGCATAGATCAAAGAACCATTCAAAGTACAAGTTAGGCCGGTGGATTTTAGTGTAACAGAGTACATAAAGTCCGTTGATATGATTTCAGATTCCATGTTACAGCTAGCCTTTACGGAGTCATCATTTGTTGCATTTTGGTGTAGAATCGAAGAACATCCCTAATTATTGGAAAGGGCCATACAGTTATTTTCCCTTTGTGTGGCTGGATTTTCTTCATCTATTTCACCACAAGACTATATTTCAAAAGATTAAATAAAGAAGCAGGTATGCAAATCCAAATGTTTTCTATTAAGTCAAACATTTAAAAAGATCTGCAAAAAATAAAACAATCCACTATTCTCATAATTTTTTTTTAAAGATTTTATTTATTTATTTGACAGAGAGAGATCACAAGTAGGCAGAGAGGCAGGCAGAAAAAGAGAGAGAGAGGAGGAAGCAGGCTCCCTGCTGAGCAGAGAGCCCGATGCAGGGCTCGATCCCAAGACCCTGAGATCATGACCTGAGCCGAAGGCAGAGGCTTAACCCACTGAGCCACCCAGGCGCTCCTATTCTCATTATTTTTGAGAAAACGTTTCTATACAGATCTAATGTTTCATGAATACATCATAGGTTTATTATGGTTATTTTAAAGTAAATATGAAAAATCTCCTTAATTGTAATTCATAAAATGGCAATTATCAATACATAGAGTCCAAATAAACCAAAGCTGTTTGGAGTCCTTGATGATTTTTAAAAATATTTTATTTATTTATTTGAGGGAGGGAGAGAGGGAGAGAGAGAGGGGGACAGGAGCAAAGGGGAAGGGAGAGGGACTACCCCGTGCTGAGTGTGAGACTGTATCTCACAACCCTGAGATCATGACCTGAGCCGGACTCAAGAGTCTGGTGCTTGGAGCCTGGATGGATCCACCCAGGTGCCCTGATTTTTTTGAGTATAAAGAGGCCTCCCCCAAAACAAGTTTAATTCCCTCACAGACTCCAGAACTTTAGAGTCAAAAATTCTGCATGAATTGCTATGAGAAAGGCAGGCCCTCTCGTATTTGCTAATACCCTCCTGAGGAAGATAGATGAACAGGAAGTCAACTTCTTGAGAACTTGCCTGTCTTAAATTAACATTATTATACTCTCCTACATAATTGATAGTTTTGTTCCAAAAAAAAGATTGTTCAATGTCTTTTTTTTCTTGAAATAACATGTTTATTTGACAGTGTCCGTTCGCTCTCACTCATTTCAATGCTGATGGGTCCTTGGTGGATCCTTTCAACCTGGCAGCTCACATCTTTCAGTTCTGGGAAATTCTCTTGAATTGTTTCATGTTTGTTTTCATGTTCTCCAGAGTGTTTTTCTAGAATTCATTCCATTTGAATAGGGGACCTTCCAATTTTCTTATTCTTTCTCCTCCCATTTTCCTTCTGTTCTTTTTTTTTTTTTTCTTTCTCCCTTCTGGTTTACTTCCTGGGAAATGTCCTCAATTTAACTTTTGAACTCTACCACGTATTTGATTTTTGCAATTGTCTATTTAATTTCCAGGGCACTTTTTTTTCCTTTACCACTTTTTTTTCCTTTCTGCTTCACAGATTCAGTAGCTCTCCTGCTATCTTCCTGAGAAAACTGATGATACCAAACTTTATATGTTTTGTTTTCTTTGGATTGTGTTTGTTTCCTGCAACTTACGGTTTTCCCTTTGATTTTTGTGTCTATCTTTCCCGTGAGGGGACTCCCGCTGGTGTTCAGGAATCCTTGTTCATTTGCTTATGTTTATGAACAAGCATCAAAGAGCAAACTGAAATCCTGTGCACATAGGTGGGGTTTGTTGACTGCTGAGCTCTGCTATAAGGTGGTCTGTGTGGGCCCTTTGTTTGGAAACCTCCACTGTGAAAATCTTTAACTCTTTCCATTTGGGTTGTCTTAGAGATATTTCTAGAAGTAATGTCTTCCAAATATCTATTTTACAGGCCTAGCTAAAGCATTCTGGAAACTGACTGGAGGGAGGAAATTGAAAGCCACAAAGTATTGAGCATAAATGTTCATTTTATGCTTGCTTATAGTCGGACCCCTGTCGTTAACTCTCATTGATATCCTCCATTCCAAAGACTCTCTTCTGAGATTAAATCTCTGGTGTTCTTGGGCTTGGAAGAGGCAAGTCATCCAGGTACTTGGAAGGGGAGAAGAGATCTGGTTGTGTGTTATTTTTAAAAATGAATTATGTCATATTTTTATAAAGGACAATATGCAATTATCACATACAAAAGGATACAAGTGATACATATGTAAATTATGACCCTCATTAATAAGGTGCACATCAATTAAGAACTAGAACATTCTAAATATTTTTGCACCTACATCTGCGTTCTGTTTCTTTCCCATCTTCCAGCCTTCGTTATCATCCTGACCCAGAGATAATTACTATCATAAATTTTGTATTTGTCATTTCTTTGCTTTTAAAACACAGTGTAGGGGTGCCTGGGTGGCTCAGTCGGTTTAGAGTCCGACTCCTGATTTCAGCTCAGGTCATGATCTCACTGTTGTGGAATCAAGCCCCTCACTGGGCTCTGTGCTCAGCATGGAGTCTGCTTGAGATTTTCTCTCTTCCTCTACCTCTGTCCCTCTCAATGCTTCTGCAATCTCTCAAAATAAACAAAATCTTTAAAAAAATAAGAAATGGTTTAATGTTCTATACCATATATGTATGACTCCATAAGCAATGTATGGTTGTGGTTTTGTCTGTTTCGAGCCTTGTAAGAATGGTAGCATAGTATATGTAATTCTTCTATAATTTGCTTTTTTTGCATTCAAGATATGTTTCTTGGAATAACCACTTCTAAGCAGACTTTAGGTCAGTCCTCCTGTTTGCAGTTCCGACTTCATCGCCACTTCCAGAATTGCCTTGTGCTGCCGATCCCTGAGCTTTTGGAGTTTCCTCAGTGTAAATCGCCTTATGTGTTGGATTTATCTACTACAGTTTAGGTAGGGTTTAACTTTTTCGAGGTTACTAAATCACCAAGTTACTGTTTTTAGGTGTTTTCCAGCTTCTGAAATGCTGCTTGTGCTTTTTTGTTTTGTATTTCAAGGTTTACGCGTTAAAGCCCTTTGTGGTAATATTAGTGAAGTTTGGGGAGGGAAGCAATGTAACCGGGTGTTTAATCTGTCACCATTATTTATGAGGCTTTATTTACTTCCTCCCTTCAACTGGATTAAAATCACCCAGGATGGTCCAACTTAACCGCACTGCAGTGGTACCCTCATTTTCAGAGTCCGCTCTATAGATAGATATATATTCATGCATGTGAAACAGAGAGCACAATCACGTGTATGTACAAGTGTGCAGATAGGTCCAATGCTCCTTTTTTGCCATGGGTCTCATGGTGATTTTTTCAAGTGTACTGAATGGCTATTGTCTATCATGCATTGTAATAAGCACATCAGGATACGGCTAGTTACGGCTCCTTTCCTTACAGAGTTTATACTATAGATATAAAAAAAATGTAAACCCATGAACTAGTACAGCATGATAACCACTTTGAAGTTGCAAGGCATTGAGATCGGGTGGTGTAGGACTGAATAAGGGGGGAGAGATGGGAAGGTTCTCAGGGTGTGCTTTGGAGGGGACAAATGGAATGGAGACCATTCCAGAAGGGGGGACCTTGGTATGCCCTCTCTTTGGCCTACTGAGTCCTAGCTCTGCTTGTATTCTACATCCTTGGATGTGCCAATATCTTCCCTCTTACAGGAGACAGGCTCATCCCGTTTCCTGCCTGGGATACTCTTTCTCCCATTCTTCCCTTAGCTCACTTCAAAACTTAAATTAGGGGCACCTCAGTGGGTTAAGCATCTGCCTTCAGCTCAGGACATGATCTCAGGGTCCTCAGATCAAGCCCCACATTGCGGTCTCTGCTCAGCGGGGAGCCTTTTCTCCCTTTCCCTCTGCCCTTCTCCCCACTGCTCGTGCACTCTCTTTCTGGATAAATAAATAAAGTCTTAAAAAAAAAAAAAACACTTAAATTAAAATTCTGCTTCCTCGGGCAAGGTTTCCTTAACTCCGTCCATCAAATAACTTGCCTCTTTTCACCTGCATCTGCAAAGTTCTATGCTCAGCACGCACACTTCTTCTCCTTCTCAGTTTCTCCACAGATTTTTACTTGTACATTCATTTGTATGGTTAAATGATCTACTATCTATTTTTCACATCAAATATGAATTTCAGAAGAGACTGGATCTTTAAGTGTCTGCCTTCAGCTCAGGTCATGATCCCAGAGTCCTGGGATCGAGCCCCACGCCAGGCTGCCTGCTCAGCGGGAACCCTGCTTCTCCCTCTGCCTCTGCCTCTGCCACTCCCCCTGCTTGTGTTCCCTTTCTTGCTGTCTCTCTCTCTGTCAAATAAATAAATAAAATCTTTTTAAAAAAAAAATAATAAATAAATAAGTATGAAATTCAAAGCAAAAGAAATGGGCTATTGCGTTCACAGCTGGATCACGGGTGTTTAGCACAATGCCCTCATTGTGTGGACAAGAAACGGTGGACAGAGGAAGAGTCTGAGGTACCCAGCTTCCAAAGTGGCCTCCCACTGCTCTCCACCTTCTGGTGTTCATACCATTGTATAATCCTCTAACATTGCCCTAGGAAGTCCCATGTGACCAAAAGAATATGCATGTCACTTCTGAGACTGGGTTATAAAAGAGTATGACTTCCATCACGGATTCTTTGCCTCTCTATTATTTGCCTTAGGGCAACCATCTCCATGTCTTGAGGACACTGGGCAGTCTTGTGGAAAGGCCCATGTATCAAGGAACTGAGATTTCTGGCCAATAGTCAGGGAGAGACTGAGACCTCCCAACAACCACATGACTGAGCTTGGAAGCCGATTCTCTAGCCTTAAGAAAATCTCAGCCTTGGTTTGCAACGTGATGGTCACCTCACGGAAGACACTGTGCCAGAACCATTCAGCTAAACTACTCCCAAGTTCCTGATCTCAAAAACTGTGTCAGATAATTAGTGTTTGTTTCAAACTGCTAAATTTGGGAGTAATTTGTTATGCAGGAACCGATAACCCATACAGGGCTTAATGAGAGAAATAGGTGCATTAGAATAATCCCGCTTCTTCTCTTAATCCATTTAAGCAATGCTCATTTGTGGCTTCTTCTGAGGGAATCTCGGATCTTGGACCCATCCCTTTGGAGAGTCTTTATTTTTGTCCCAGCTGTCCCAGGCCTCACTGAATGGCTCTCTGTATTCCTGTGTTTCAATCCTCTGGTGCTTGTCAGAAGGGCTCTGGCTGTACTCATAGCTTGAATCCTCTAATACATTACAAAGCTCTAGCCACCTCCGAGCACTGGTTTCTTCAGGGTGTGATGAGGGAGGTTCCTGCTCTAAGAGTTACATACAGGGATGCCTCAGCTTGAAAATCCTCTCTGGAAGGAAGAGAGAAAGTAACATGGGCCACATGGGCATCACTTCCTTTCAGACATGTGGGAAGTGGCTGCCCTGAAAAGGCCATGGGAGATTAAGGTCTGTGCTGCGCTTCAGAGTGGGGGACAGTGGTCAGGAGCTCAGGTGTAAGGTCACACAGGCTAGGTTTGAGCCTTGTTCTGCCTGCCACTAGCTGCGTGTCACATAGCGGTTCTCAGCCTCGGTTCCCTCACCTATAAAATGGCGTAATGATTCTATTCATCTTCTTCATAAGTTTGATGGAATAATTAATTATACGAGGCAGTTTATTTAGCACAATGCCCAGTGAATAACAGTGACTGTTTTGATAGCAAGTGACAGACTAAGGCTGAGTCAGAAGCTAGTGTCAGGTTCTAGATTTGCCTCTAATTAACTGTGAATTTGGGCAAAAGGTTTAACTTCTTGGTACTTTCATTTCCTCACTTAGAAAATGAGGGGGTTGGGCAAGTTAGTGTTTTTGTAAAATTTCATTTAAATTTTAGGGTCACTTGGGTGGCTCAGTTGGTTAATTGTCTGCCTTTGGCTCAGGTCATGATCCCAGAGTCCTGGGATTGAGCCCCATGTGGAGCTTTCTGCTTCTCCCTCTCCCTCTGCCTTTCTGCCCCCCTGTTTATGCGCTCTCTCTCACTATCTCTCTCTGTGTCAAATAAATAAATAAAATCTTTAAAATAAATAAACTTTAATAAATTAATTAATTTAATTTTTAGAGAGACAGCATACACACAGGGAGGGACAGAGAGAGAGAATCCCAAGCAGGCTCCACACCCAGTGCAGAACCCAACATGGGGGTCCATCTCGGGACCTGAGATCATGACCTGAGCTGAAATCAAAGTCCAACACTTAACCAAGTGAGCCACCCAAGAGCCCCATGTCAGTGTTTTCTTAAAGTGTGATCGAAAGAACTATTTGCCTCTGAATGACCCAGGTGCTTAGTATCATAAACGCAGATTCCTACATCTACCACCATCCTGCAAAATCAGAATCTCTGAGTGGAGCTCAGGAATCTGTTTCAGTCAGTTCCTCCATGATGCCTGTTGTATACGCCCTGCTCTGCCACTGCATGAACCTATAAGGTGGACGTCAGTACCTGGTATCAGGGAAGCCCACCATGAGGGCCTGAAGGATCCTTCAGAACGTGAATTTTCCATCAGGGAGGTAGATTCAAGTTCTTCTTTAGTCCACACTAGGAATCCTGGATCTGTGGTATGAATGTACTTCTTTCTTATGCCCACAGGAGGTCAGTGAAACATTAGGCCTATTTTTCTGAAAATTTCAGAACAAAAGAATTTTGAACAGTGCTGGTCTAGAAGTAGAATGCTTCCACAACACAAAAGAAAAGCCTTATTTACTAATAGGTTTCTTGGGTGAATATTTGAGTTTCTGTAGCCCCAAATCCAATAGCGCCCTGTTCTTTATAGAGGAAGGTGCATTCGCTTTCAGGTTCATAAACTTTAATCCATCAGTAGGTTTCCCAACACAACTGTCCTTTGAGCTCTGGGAGTCATTTTAAGGGAGAGAAAATTCTCTGCTTTGAATTTCTCTAGGGTGTCTCTTTAGAAGATTTCTAGATATCTGGCATGTGTTGTTTCACATACCTACCCAATGGACCTAGGGTGGAAAGACTATTAACGGGACTTAAAGATGGGATGGTGGAGGCTCAGAGAGGTCGGACCACCTGGCCGAAGGCACACAGTAATAGAATCATCAGACCCCAGGTTCACCACCTTCTCATCGAGGACCTTCTTTATGAGATATCGTTAATGTCACTGGTGTTCAAGCCCTGTGTTCTTTTAGCCAATGTATACCATTCCTGTTCACCTTTTATTGAGCTTTTGTCTGGAGCTCAGCAGTTGGTCTTTTCCTGTAATTCAGTTTCTTTTTTTCTTTTGGAACCACAGTTATCAAGGGAGAGTGGAAGAAGTAGGATTAGCAGGGAAGAGCCCACAGTAATGTGCATATGGGCCTGTATCAACTCCGGGAGCCCTGTCGCTGCCTGAGCTTCTGACCTTGGGCTTGTCCTCAGACCCTGCTACAGGAGGTCAGTTAGAGAGTTGTTGCTGAAGAACTGGATAAGCATTAGGTGTTAATATGGGCTGAAGACCCTAAAAGTTACCCCCTTCGGTGTTTTTCATCCTTGTTAAAGGCCCTCCTTTGTAAAAGCTAAGTGGCAGCCCATTGCAAAAAGCAAAGACACTTGGGCACCTAGGTGGCTCAGTTGGCTAAGCTGCAGCCTTCAGCTCAGGTCATGATCTCAGGTTCCTGGGATCAAGTCCTGCATCGGGCTCTCTGCTCAGGGGGGAGCCTGCTTCCCTCTCGCTCTCTCTGCCTGCCTCTCTGTCTACTTGTGATCTCTGTCAAATAAACAAATCTTTAAAAGAAAAGAAAAAAAAAAGCAAAGATATTTGCCATGGCCAGCCCAGCGTCCTGCTTCTTTTTCTTTTCCCTTTGGCCATTGCTGGAGGTTGAAGGAGCTCTACATCTTGGAAACTGCAAAGTTGTCATCCACCCCAACCCACAGGTTTTAGATGGAGGTGGGGCCCAGGTGGGAGCAATGGTTTGCTCACGGCCCTGCAGTGAGTGTTGGCAGGGCATCAAGTGTGGGGAGCTTTCCCATGGTGCCAAGAGAGTTTGGGCTTCCAGCCAAAAGCAGGACAGGCCTTCTCTTGCCCTGATGTCCATCATCCCCGTCCCTTGGCTGGCAGTAGGATCCGCTTGCCGCCCCACCCATCCAGCCCTTACTCATCCTTCAACATGAAGCCTAAGTGTCACCTCCTTTGTGAAGTCTTCCTCAACTGGCCATGCCAACTGGGCTCTTCACATAGTCCCACAGCCCTCTGCCAGCCGCAGCAGAGCAGTTCTCACGTTCTGCCTCACCGACTTGTCTGTGGCTCAGTCACTGCCACTTCTCTTGAGCCTGTAACTTGTCTCATTCCAAAATGATTTCAAACAGATGGCTCCCTGCTCTTGTGTGGGTTCAGTGGTGTGACTCCAGTACCTAGCAAGTGCCAGCACGTAGTGGGTGCGTTGATTTATTTTTAGGAAGAAAGAATTATGCAGCTGTGTAGAAATTAACTTAGGTTCTAAGGCAACATGCTTCCAGATTTCATGCACATTAAATCATCTGGGAATTGTGCTAAAATTTAGGAAGTACAGTTTTGGGCCCTTGATTCTGCATTCAACAAATAGTGGATACTCATATTACTGGTACACAGACTACACTTTAGAGTAATAATGAGGGAAGAAGGCAGAATGCTTCGTTAACCATCCTGAAAAGAAACAGGAAAGCAGGATAAATCAGGGATTGCAGAGGAGTTCAGAGAGCATCCACAAGGAGGACAGCGAAGAGCTGAAACTCAGGAGGAAACTCAGAGAAGTGCCTCTTCTTAGCAATTCCTATCTGCCTGGGGCTCAGCCAGAAATGGACTTCAACATTGTTGACTTTGGCAAAAATCAAAACCATCAGGAAGTTCACTCACCATCTAGTTGGATGGGGGCCTTCGAAAGGGAAGACAGGGAATCTCTTAGTAATACTTTCTCAAGTTTGGGCAAGAATACACATTTTACAAAATGCTGCAACACAGCATCTTAATAACTCCTGCAGGGAGAGGTGTGATATTCCATTGCATAAAGGACAAAACTGAGACACACACAAACAAAAGACTTGCCAGGGTAATTCAAACCACAAGGCATTGATGAAAGGGTACTGAGATTAGATTTTCATTATATCCTTCCTAGAGCACTTCACCTACCTAACATCCTTAGGATTTCACTGCTAGAGCTTGTTTTAATAGCCATCTTCCAGGCAAATTGGGACCTTGTCTGAGTTGTTTGTTATCAAGCCAGCAGCACCTAGAATGCTGTTTTACACCTAGAAGGTACTCCATGAATGTGGGCTAGATAAATGAGTGGAATTTCATCACCGGAGGGTCTGCACTTACACATTCTGCAAGATTATGGGTTCAGCTGATTATAGCATAGCACTGATGAAGTCAAAATTCTGGGTTTGGTTTCCCTGTATGAATGACAGAGCTTTGCCCTGTTCCCCACCCATGCTTCTCAATATATTCAACCACCTTTGTGAAAATGGGACCTATTAATGACTCAGGAACTTGGTGAGAATATGGCCGTCCAAAAACAACAACAACAACAGCAACAAAAACAAAAAAACCCAACTCAAAGTGCATGCTGGAAACAGCAATGGTATCTTCGATGAAGATGGTAACTCAGGTCATAAGCATTTTGCCAGAGCACCCC
This sequence comes from Mustela lutreola, assembly GCF_030435805.1. Classification (NCBI taxonomy): domain Eukaryota; kingdom Metazoa; phylum Chordata; class Mammalia; order Carnivora; family Mustelidae; genus Mustela; species Mustela lutreola. The sequence continues at coordinate 40,669,039 of NC_081303.1, forward strand.
TTACCAGGAATGCTCAAGGCCAACTCCATTCTCCACTACCCACTGAAATTCCTATCTCTGAAGTGTGTAATGATCTCAGAACACGGAGCTTTGCCCACAGGCGGAGTTAAGGAGGGAAAGTGGGCTTACTGCCAATCCAGAAGCAAGGCTGGACCCTCTGTTTGCATTTGTTCAGTCCTTATACTTTCTTTGATTGCTTTTGTGTCCGTGATATGTATTCCTCAGAAAGCGTTCAAAAAGACTTCAAAGAAAGGTCCTAATTCACATGGGATCCAAGCAAACTGAAAAGGAGGCTGGGAAAGATAGCCTTTCTGTGTACCCAAGAAGAACAGATGAGTTGGATGACAACCTAGCCAGTCTCTATCAAAATCACCACAGTTTTTCCTCACTTCCAGTTTTATTTGAGTTTTCCATCCAAACATTGATTTGAAAAATGACTATAAATAGTAATAGCTGGCATTTACTGAGCACTTAGTATATGCCAGGCATTGTGCTAACTGAACTACCCAACACACATTTATTTATGAAATCCTTACAAACAGCTTAAAAGGAAGGCACTCCTTATAACTCCATTTCACAGATTAGGAAAATAAGACTAAGGGAGATGAGTGACTTGCCCCAAATTGCAGGACTGTCGGCAGAGCCAGGCTGGAACCCAGGGCTGTCTGATTTCTAAAACATTACATGACATTGTTAACTGATTAACTGACCCTTGGCTTTTTCCTGATAGGACCATCTTCTTTGCAATTCTTTCTTTGGAAGTTGGTCATTTTTCTGCTATCTCTACCATGATGCCTCCTCCAGCTCCAGCCTGAGACTAGGTTGACATCCTCTAGGCAGCTACTCCTGCTCTCCACAATTACTGTTCAATTCATTCCCTCACCAGCCCCTCCCCCTTTGACACCCACAGCTTGGTTGATGCCATCTACCGACCTAGTGCCCATGGCCACCTCTTCATTGAAGTCTGCAGCATCTGACTTCCTGTGTTCCTCTGCAAGCCATTCCCTAGCATGGTCTGGGCGATTCAGCACCCATGTGGATGGTATGTTCAATCCCATACCCTCATCTGCTTTCCACACACAAGCTCACTTCAGCCTCTTTGGAACCCGCTGTCACTAGGAGCTGTTTGGCTTTTACCTTCCATCTCTCCATTAACCTCGTCATCAACCTTGTGGAGCGCTTCCCCTCCTGTCTAGGCCACTCCTCTTCCTGGCCCTAAGTCACTTCTTATATAGTGTGGAATCTGTGGACACTATTTCATAAAAGCACTGACAGAGTAAGGTTGGCTAGTGTCACAGTGCGGTAAAGAATCTGGTTAGTACCTGTATGTCCGGGGCAAATAATACATCATATGTTAATTTTTAAAAATAAAAATAAAAAAAAGAATCTGGAAACGAAATGACAAGAATCTGGAAACGAAAGCCAGAGGTTTTCCTAAGATGAATCCTTTTTATTTTTTTGAGTAATCTCTACACCCACTGTGGGGCTTGAACTCACAACCCCAAGATTAGGAGTCACCTTCTTTTACAACTGAGCCAGCGAGATGCCCAGTGAATCCTTTTTCTAATCATGATGCCAATTTGAGAATTTGAGAATCAAATCATACGATTTGAGAATAGAGAAGTGAATTAAGGGAATTGTCAGGCTCCTGCTTGATATGAACTCTGTCTGGGTAAAGTGTTACTTCTATAGAATGGGAATCTATTGGGGGCCTCAGGGGTCTGGCATTGAGCCCCACGTCAGGCTCCTTGCTCTGTGGGGGTGTGCTTCTCCGTCTCCCTTTGCCCTTCTCCTGTACCCGGCTTATGCTCTTTCTCTCTCACTGTCTCTCTCTCTCTCAAATAAATAAATACAATTTTTAAAAAGGGGAGAGGGATCTGTAGGGATCCTAGCCCTGAATCTGATCCATGCTGTCAAGTTTTTCTCAAGGTATGAGCTTGTGGATCACCTTACTGGAATGATCTATAAGTCCACAAAGGCCCTGGCCTCATCCCAGACCTCCTGAATCATATTATTTGTGGATGGGCCTAGAAATACGTATTTTCAGTGAAATCCAATTGAATCTCATCTAATTTAAGCTTTGAAGAGCTTTGATTTAGGCTGGTCCGACACATTTCCCCCCAGAAGGAGTTAAAAGCCTCCGTCACCTCCTATTTCCATCCCCATGACTCACTCCAACTCGAACAGGATTCACACTTGCCCATCCATCCATGTGACTTTTCGTTAAGTCCCTTAGAACTAACTCCACTCCTTTCCCTGAAGGGCCTGGAGTGAAATGAGCTTCTTGGCTTAGGAACAAACAGAAATTCCACCCCAAATCCCTGTCTTCTCCCCTCTCGCGTCCTCCCCACGTTGAGAAGTAGCCTCAGTCCCTCCCTTCTGTGTGCTGGTGGAGGGGAGAGCCAGGGTGATCAGGAACTGATTAGTCTACTGGGGTAGGCATCAAGAGATAAAAATCCAGTCTTTCATAACTTGTTAAAACCTGCCTCAAGGAGAGGACAATAAACCAGGATTCCCGGTACGCTGAGGACCTCGGTAGTTCCTTATCTGCGTTGAGATAAATCAGATCAATTAAGTTCCCTGCAGAACAGAGAGTTTCTCTTTCTGCTTTTCAAACAGCTCCTCCGCCTCCAGGGTCTCTGCCGCCTCCTCCCAGTGCAGCAAAGTGGGGGCACGGCTGTTGAGTTCTGGGACAGCTGATTCTAGGATTTGACACAACACGGGATTTGAGCTCAGTGGACCTGATTAAAATCCCAGCTCTACTCCTTTCCTGCTACATGACCTTGGCGGTAGTCATTAAACCTGACTCTATTTCCTCAGCTCTTAAAAAGTAACCGATTCTGTTCCTCCTTACCTCTTCATAGGGCTTTCGAGGACAAATGAGATGGTTCTTGTTTGGAAAGGGTAGAGCCGGGAACTGTTACTAGCAGGAGCTGTCCTGAGCGATTTCCTGAAGCCCCGCCCACCAGGCTCCCACCAGTAGCTGACAGCCGGCCACCTGCCTGGCCCCCGCAGCCCACACACACCGGTGAGCCACAGAATGCTGCCATCCGGACAAGTCCACGTGGCCTGCTTCTGCCGGAGACTCAGTGGTGCTCCACGTGGTTCCCGGGCAGATAGACCAGGGGTCCATATCTTATCTAAACAACCCTGTGCCGGGATGAAGAGGGTTGGCTGCCTCATGAGGTGGAAGGTGAACCTTGTCTTCTTTCACCACCCAAGGACTGAGCTCTAGACTTGGACTTGACAGCCCGCTACTAGTGGGTATCAAGAAAGGGGAAGTCACTTATTCAACTACCTGCTAGCTTTCAAACACACTTGAGTAAGGTTTGGGGGAGTTGGGCAGGCTGGCTGCTCCGGCTACTGGATTTTGAGGGGCTCAAACTCATGACTCTGAGATTCAAGAGTCTCATGCTCCTCCGACTGAGCCAGCCAGGCGCCCCTACAGCTGGGATCTCGAATCCGCAGTCCATATCAGCTAGATGTTCAGAGCTTCACTTTCTTCCTTTGTTAAATGGTGACTGTAACACTGAGTGCAGAGTTGTAAGTATTTAATGGGAACAGATATACAAAGTGCCTTGCATGTGGGAGAGGCCAACAATCAATTGATTAATTATTATAATAATTCCCTTCTTTCTCGTCCTTTCTTTGGCCCTGGGTCTGCCATTTTTGAGTCCTGTGACCTTGGTGAGTCACTTTTGTTCTCTGGGCTTGATGAGGGGGAGGGACTGTTACCAGGTCATCAACACTGACTGCCCAAGTTTATTTTTTATTTGGTGGAAGGAAACTAGGTTCTTTTTTTCCCCCAGCCATGTGGCCAAATGGGTTTCCCTAAGTTACTACAGAGATGTCCTCCTCTGGCTAATTGGGCACAGTGGGGACTGCAGAAGGAAAGCTAGTAAAGGGGACCACCGTCTGAATACTAAGCAGCATCTTAATTTCTCCTTGAATTGGCAAGCCTTATATTATGGGTCTGCCATTGGCAACTGTGGGGGCAGGGTGGAGGAAGCCTTGATGGTGGCTGAGTTAAATATGGCCGGGATTTACAGTGGAATAAAAGGTGCCAGATTAATAGGGTTTCTTTTCTCTGAACCATAAATTGGAAGCTCTGGTGTCTGATAGGCTACTAAATCTCTAGTCCTGAGGGCTTCTAGACAGAGAGCTCTGGAAGCACCCAGCTGGCAGCCGAAGGTTGGAACAAATAATGATCTCACCAGGGCTTTTGCTCTGCAAAGGGAGCTGGGTTGAAGGGTAAAGGGACCTCCCACATTTGCAGGGTGGCAGTGACTTCTGATTCCGCCTCTGCGCATTGGCTAGGAGCCCTTGTGCATCATCTCAGGGGATGGCCTGAACTGAGGGCAGCAGATGAAGAGATGGAGAGAACGTGGCAGGTGGCTTCATCATCAGGGTTCAGCCGTCTGGAATTATTTAAACACGTATGGTGAGCCTCTCCTCTGCCTCAAGCTCCTAGGTGAATGCTGCAGAGGGATGGGAACTGGCCCAGCGCCTGTGATGGCTCAGGGGCCACGCCTTTCAGTCCCTAGGGACATTTACTTTGAGAAAACACCCTCCCACACATTTCAAGAGCAGGGTCAGGGGACAGTTTGAAGACTGGAGTCTTCACTTGCTTGAACTTGGGTGGCAGAGGAAGGGACCAGAAGAGAGAGTTATCTGATGGTCCCCACAAGGCTCTCTCCAAGAAAGCCTTCTTGCCTAAGGGACCAAACTGGGAGGCAGGGAATATGTGTCATTTCCTTGTCGCCATATACTTCAGGGTAGCTCAAACTGTGATCGATTTCATTTTAGGAGCAAAGAAATCTAGATCCAAGGAGATTAGGGGATGTGCTCATAATGCCACAGTTGGGGTGGCAGCAACTGAACAAGAAACAATGTCTTTAGACAGCTCAGTCCCCACGCTTTCTCCCTTTAAAGCTATCTTCCATGCCACCTTAGCAGGGGCTGCTAAGCCATTTAGTGCCTTTATGAAACTTAAAAAGAGATGTACACTCTGGGTGAACATAGCCCTGTGCCAGCCCTGGATTTTGGCCTCCGCTTGCCCTTTTGACTGTGTATTCTTCTGCAGCGAATAATGCGCACGTCCGCACACAGCTGCCCTGCTGGTGGACACTCACAGAATCTCAGCTTCAAAAGGTGGCTCTTCATCACAAAGGCTTGCCATTTACCTTTCTCCTCTTTCCCTGGGCTCTTTTAAGCAGCCCCTTCCAGGAAATACCCAGACAGCCTACCCAGTTGCCTATCTGAGACTTTTGGTGGAGCCCCACCGGGCCCTTTAGCCCAGGCAGGAGAACCGAACCAAGTGGCAGAGGTTGGGGCAACATGCTGAGGCTAACAGTCAAATGGAATCCACCCCCCATACCTCGGGGTGTCTTCTGCTGTCTTCCCAACCAACCTTGGAGCGCTCCCAGCCCCTCTCTGAGCCAGTAGTCATTAAGCTGCTTTGGCTAGATCCTCTATGGACATGTAGCAGAATATTTATGTCCAACCTGCTTTTTTTTTTTTTTTTTTAATGTCAACAACTCAACTTATTTTTTGGCTTTTTCTTTGCTGCATTAGAAAAAGTCAATTTCTCTTATAGACGGGAAGGTGACCTTCTCTTGAATAAAATAGAAACATTTTTCCTACTGGCAATGTGCTTCTCTGAAGACCAAGCTTCCCTGCCCTAAAGCAAAAGCAAAACTCCTAGTCTGTGTGTGTGTGTGTTTACATGTACATGTGAGTGTGTGCTAATTATTTAGGATAATTATCCTATTTATCCTAATTATTTAGGATAAAATTGCACTCAGAAACCTTATGAAAGAGAAGAATAAAATACAACTTTTAGGCAAAAGGCAATGTGAGTATGGTCTGTAATTGAGTGGAGACAGGGGAGGAAGGGAGAAATGGGGGGGCCTGGCACAAGGAATGTGGTCACAGTGGAACAGGTGACCTCGAGGTGCCAGGCAATTGGGCATGAAGGACCCCAGGTCTTTCAGGCAGAGATGACCAGGGTGGGGGTATGGGAGTTTCTAGAAGGTTGGCTTAACCAGGATCTTTGCCACGGGACAAAGTACCTCCTGTTTAATTCACAGGCGGGGGCCACCTGGCCTGCACCTAAAATCTTTTTCATCCCAAAGTTCAGTGACTTGCTCAGGCTACAGGTCTTTTCCCTCCCACCATCTAGATGCTCCATGGGGCTGTGTCTCTGCAGGGATCCCAGTTCAACTGTAATGATGGAGAGGAGTCTCACGTAGGCAGCAAGGAGATGGGGAGGAGATGATACGCTGGGTGAAGGGGTTAAACTGTGCCAGTGAAGGTCTGGGGAGATCAACATGTGAGCCCTGATATCTTAAGTAAGCAACCTCCTCAAATTGGATAGACTACTTTTGGGGGAGATAAGATCTAATTACAAAGGCACGAGAGGAGCTTGCAATTTTGAAAAACCCAACTGCAGATTATTTTCTAAAATATAAGACCCTGTGGTCATGAGCCAAGTTTGCCCCATAACTTAAAAAAAAACACTGTGCAAATGCAAACCTTTTGGCAAGTGGATTTTTCTTTTCTTTTTTTTTTTTTTTTAAGATTTTATTTATTTATTTGACAGAGAGAAATCACAAGTAGGCAGAGAGGCAGGCAGAGAGAGAGAGAAGCAGGCTCCCCGCTGAGCAGAGAGCCCGATGCGGAACTTGATCCCAGGACCCTGAGATCATGACCTGAGCCGAAGGCAGCGGCTTTTAACCCACTGAGCCACCCAGGCACCCTGAATTTTTCTAAACCTAACTCTAAATGCAGCCTTTTTATCTCCTCCCTTAGATAAGAAGGAATAAGCCCTTTTAGACAAGAAGGCTAGACCCGTATCACAAGGAGCTCCTTCATCTTATCTCCTCTACCCGCATTCAAGCTGAAACGCACTTGTGAGATTTTCGGAGACCAAACTTCTCAGAAGTAAGACCCACTGGATTCTATAGTTAGAAAGGATCTCAGAAGTCATCTGGTCTATGCTCTTACCTGTTGTAGTAAAATCCTCCTCATGATAGACTGCCATTTGGGGGCAAGGACAATCAGCCTCATCTGATTTTGGTTCCCTATCCCCGGAACATCATTTGACAAGTAGCAGGTGCTCGGTAAGTGTTGATTGAGTGACTTACTGACTGACTGGGTCAATGAATGCATATTTCTCAGTGACAAAGATGGTCTCCTTCACTGAAACTCCACTCAGGCTCTTCTGAGCTCTCTTCTCCATAGAGCCCTGACTTTTGGGTTTCTGTGTTCATCTTTTCATTGATTTCAGCAAGATATCTGATAAATCAGTTTAAACAGAATCCCCCACCCTCCATACCTGACCACCCTCAACATCTGATCAAATTCCTCATTTGCCACTATTCTCCAGGGGATTTCTGATAATCCTGGCCTTCAGCAAGAATCCTATTAAATGGATTTAGCCAGAATTGCCTCTGGCCCCTGATGTTACTGCTTAGTAATTTTTTATCCACTGACGTTCTTCCTGCTCCTTGGCCTTAAGTTCCCACTTTTCCTTGTATTTGGAGTTAAGCCTAAGCTGGGGGATGTCTCGTTTGAACTACAAAACTTCCTTATTGTAGCTCCCGAATAAAATCTTTCTACCTTTGACAAGAGTCATGAATAATTTTTAACATCAGTAGCTACTGGGATGTGCATAGGAATAGGGTACTTACTATCTCAGAAGGCAATATGCTATTTTTGTAGATCACTATGATTATGAAGAAGAAGTTGTTTAAATGGAATCAGAACCTGATTTCTTGCAAATTTTCTGCATGTGTCCTGGTTCTGCTCTCTGAAGGCAGCAAGGAAGCTTGCCCCTTCATTGTTTTACTGTAGTTTTTGCTCTCCTATTTCCCCTGGTGTTCTTTCTTCAGAGGCCAGTGATCTCATGTTTGTTCTTGCTGATCTGGAACATATCCAGGAAACTGTTCAACTCACAGATGTCTCACCAGGGCCATACTCTATGATTTAGATCTCTCCTTTTTTCCTGGCCTTGTTCATGTTGACTGGACATGTCTTACATAGCTACCCTTCTTTCTCAGTGAACGGCTGTTATTAAAAAACTGGCTAAAAGAGAAGATATCTCTGGTGGTGATATTATCAGGGATGTTTATTTTTTTCTTTATGTTTTCTTATAATAACAGAAACGTTTACAATGGGAACGCCTTACTTTCATGATCTGGGGGAAAAAACCAATATAGCTAATTCTACTGTGGAAGAAAGACACCAATAAAGTAATTTATAATAGGGTGTTGAGGAACAGCATCAGCCAAGAGAAACTTGACCAAATATCTACTAAGTACCTGGCACTGAACTAGGTAATACAGGGATAAACAAAAATTGTTTTTTTTCTTTCAAGTAGTTCCCAGTTACTTTGCAAACAATTATGTCCCATGAAGACAAAATGCTCAAATTGCTCTGGGAGCACGAAGGAGGTACACAGAAAGTGCACAGCAGCAGAGAACTTTTAAAAAACAGATGTTCCAGGGGCGACTGGGTGGCTTAGTGGGTTAAGCCGCTGCCTTCGGCTCAGGTCATGATCTCAGGGTCCTGGGATCGAGCCCCACATCAGGCTCTCTGCTCAGCAGGGAGCCTGCTTCCTCCTCTCTCTCTCTGCCTGCCTCTCTGCCTGCTTGTCATCTCTCTCTGTCAAATAAATAAATAAAATTAAAAAAAAAAAAAACAGATGTTCCACAAACAATGAAGAGCAGAGAGCCAAATGTGAAGAGGCACGAATGTGCAAGAGATTGGGTCCCCTTTCAGGGAACTCCCTGGGGTTTGGTGGGTTGGGTGTGTGGGGTGTGAAGCAGGGAGGGGCAAGAGCTGAGGTGAAAGGGGGACGCGCACACACAGAAGAGAGTCGGGACCTCCAGTGGCCCGTTCTTCATGTGTGTGTGCGTGGGGGTTGGGGGTGACTAAAGAGGCAGGTAGGGTGAGAACCTTTACACAAAGAGAACTAATAACTGTGTCCAGAGAAATGATCTGTAATGACAGAATTTCTGGCAACACGGTGGTTAGCCAGAGAGATTTCTGGGTGCGGGAGGGAACAGGAGGGATATATGACCTTCCATCTTCTGTAGTTGATAGATAATAATGGCCCCATTTCTTCCTTCTGTGCTGCTGCCAGAAATGAGTAAAGGAATTATCTAAGACTTAAGATCATGTATTCTAGAACCAGTCCTCCTAAATTTGAATCTCAGCTCTACTACCTCTGGGACTCTCTGTGTCTCAGTTTCCTCATATGTAAAGTGAGAATAATAATAGTATCTACTTTATTGGGCTGTTGGGAGGAATAAGTGAATTAGCATAAGTAGAGCTCTTTGAGCCATGCTTGGCATTTAGGAAGTAATGTGTTTGTTATTAGGTCTGTTATTAGGTATGTCTTCTTTTCTGGAGGTCTAACCAAACTAATGTGAGTTTGTTCCTTGGTGAGTGAGTCAGGGCTAGAAACTATATCAGGTGGAGTTGACACACAAAGTAAACTTTATCTGCAGCAAATAAGGAGACCATGGGGAATAACTTCTAAAGCTGTGACTCCCCCAACAAGGGTGAATTTATTTAGGGTTAGGATGAATAATTAGAAAGGGGAGCTTTGTCATCATATGTAGAAGTGGGCATAACGTCCCACATGTGCCTTAAGGAAACATGCTTATACATATGTTCATTGTGTGCTATGTAGACAATGCTTGTGCTCCTCGTTGGGTGGAGAATTTAGGGTTATAATGAGGTAATGGTAACTGTCAGTTCCTCCGTGGCCCATTTATGCAGGGGGTTGAGTTCAACCTGGTTTGGGTGGTCTGGTCAGCCAGAGCTCTTCTTCAAGGCCGTCATTATCGCTTGAGGGACTGTTCTGATTTTCATCACAGGAGGCTATGCCCATAGGGTCTTGCCTGAGTTAAGAGATAAGCTCGAAAGAAGAAGCTTAAGCAGAAATGTGGGACGTGTCTGTGAGAACAAGCAGGTAGGCAGTAAAGGTCAAGTCTTGGGGTCTAGCAGATGACAAAGGGGACCAGAATATGCCTTTCCAAAATATGCCTCTTTGGCATACATATTATTGTGAGGTACAAGGCCACAGAGAACCAACCAGCAAGATGCTGGCAAAGCTCTAAAAAGAAGGCAAAATTTTTCCTTTTATAAAGGAACATTTAATTTGTAAAGATGTCTCTCTTGCCCATACCAGGAAGAGGAGGGCCCTTAACAACTCATTAATGGAGAAGGTATCTGTTTAAATCTGTGTAATACCTTCCTAAACAATACTTGTTTACCATGCTTTTCCTGATCACCTGCCCATTACTTGCTTCCACGAAGTACACCCTTTCACCCAGAAGTCCCAATCCCTTTTTTCTTTGTTTAGGCTAAGATGATATATAAATCCAAATGCAAATAACCCCTTTGGGTCACTCAATACTGGGTGCTTCCATACATCCATGAGTGGGGTACATGTAAATAAACTTCTGTTTGTTTTTCTTTTGTTAATCTGCCTTTGGCCAGTCACATTTACATGGCTCTTGCTGAGGAACCTAAGATGGTGATGGGGTGGAAAAAATTTCCCTCCTTCCTTTTTAGATTCTTTAGCTGGTCTAATAAGTAGATGGATATAAGACAGATTAATAGGAGAAAAACAAATTCTATATGTACAGGAATAAAATCCCACAAAATATGAGACCCCAAAGGGCAGCCAAGTAATTGAGGCTTATATAACATCTTGAGCTAAGGAGGAGGGTAAGAGTTTGGGGATACAAAGGGACGGAAAGTCATTCACAGGAAGGCAGAAGAGATATTTGGGGAAAAAAGGTTGCCCTGTTATGCAGATAGTTTTCATAAGTAAAAAGCATCACTTGTAATAACTCTCTTCCTGGTACTGGCTCTCTTTTCAACGTAAATTGAGGGAGCTGAAAGGGAGGGAAAGAGCTTTACCTGAATCTGCTGGGTTTTGGTTGCTTTTAGTGCAAAGTGATCCTTGTGCCAAAGAGACAGAGTTTGGGATAGCAGACTATGCTCCCTTTCAATGGGCAAAGGGAAAAAAACCTGCTTTACATTTCTCATGATTGTTCAATCTACGAAGGACGAAGAGGGACCAAAAAGGATTTGGCATGAGAAGCAGCATGCCTCCATCACTAAATGATTGTGTGACTTGGGCAATTTAACCTCCACCAACCCTAGTTTTCCTGTTGGAAATGCAAATGATAATTTCTATCTCACAGGGTCTTGTGAGGATCAAATAAGATAATGGATGCAAAAAACACTTTGTAAATTGTAAATTGTCGAATACCAGGCAAAGGCTTAACATTATCTCACCAGTCCTCCTGCAAAGAGGGCAGGGATGGGTCTCCCTATTTAACAGGGAAACTGAGGGCCAAGGGGTGCAGTAATTTACCACAATTCTCCTGCAAGTCCGGGTCAGGTTCGGCCTGGGACATGCCTCTGCACTCAGCAATTTCCCCACAAGGTCCAGTGAAGTAAGCTCTGCTGGTCACATCCAGACCCAGAATCCACATAAATAAAAGCAAAATCCTGGACCGGCCCCCTCCTCCCACTTTGCTGCGTTCTAATTGCCTCTTACATCAGAAATAGGAATAATTAAACCGAGCTTTATTTTAATAGGCCTCGGTCAGGCTCAGCATTCTGCCTCCTTGGTCAATTTCCCCACGTTTCTCAGCTAATCTGGGGGAGAGAAAACTGTCCTGAAGTGGTTCATTTGCATCAAAACCACTATAATTTGTAAGTAAATGGCATCGCTTTTAAATGCAAAGAAGAGTTGATAGAACATGAAAGACCCCTCCCCTAGAAGATAGATAGGATAACTAACCGCTTGTTTGCTTTTCTGTAAACCGCTGGCTTTTAGGTATAGACCAGGTTATTAATTAGGTTATTAATTGCTTATTAATCGCTCTTTTGCCCTTCTGTAACTGCTTGGCTTATAGAAATAATAGAAGACGCCATGATGGCATTCCTACCTTCCCCCTTCTTGTTCCCCTTTCCCGCCTCTCTCCTCCCGCGCGCGGGCCCTCAGAACCAATCAGCTTGTTCCCCCTTCCCGCCTCTCTCTTCGCGCGCGCGTGCGCGCGGGTCCCCAAAGCCAATCAGCAAACTCCACGTATGCCTTTTTCAAAAGTTCTAACTGTCAACCAATCAGTTGCGCCCCACCCAAAACTTGTTTGTACCTGTCTATAAAAACCCAGCACCACCCCAGCCAGGTGTGCTCAGCTAGCAGGAGCTGCTGACCACCCGAAGGCGCCTGCGTAACAATAAAGAACCTCTTGCTGATTGCATCCAGTGGCAGTGTTGGATTCTTGGGTAAGGGGATCCGCGGGGCTTTCAAACAGACGGTCCTTGATTCTTCAAAAAATTGCAACTCCTAAAGTTCTGGAAATAATCTTTCCTTCTCTTCAATTACACCCATCCCAGGAGGATCCCTTTTGACCCCTCTTCAAAATATAGCCGTTAAAGTTTCTCCAATCAAGGGTGGCTCTTCTTGCCCACAGGGAGACTTATTTGAGGAACAATTCTCCACTGGGCAGATGCATTGAGATGCTACTAAGTGCCAAATGTTGGGAAACAAAATGAATAAGATACTATCCCATCCATTGAAAAGTTTACTATTTCTGAAGGTGATTAAGTTTTAGAATATAAGTGAGGTTCAGTAGGGTGGAGTCCGGAGCCGACAACCAAGAAAGAATTCTTGAGACGTCTTTGGTGCAGAATGGTGGTTTATTAAAGCCTGTGGGACAGGACCCACAGGCAGAAAGAGTTGCTGCTTTGTGGTTGTGAGGGGTGGCGGGTTATATACTATGGGGTTGGAGGTTTTAGGAAAAGGGAGGTTTCAAAAGAACTTTCATATGCTGAAGAGGACCTACAAGGTCCTGGAGGCCTTGAGGCCTTGCCATTGTCAGGTTAAGGTTGTTTTTCCCCTCTAGCAAAGTTTTAACCCAAGACGGGAGATTCCTGGAAGAATGTCACACGTGTTCCACCCAGGAGTGTGGGTGGGGTAAGGTTGCAGGGTGTCAGCTTCTGCTTTGTCCTCAGCTTGCCTTCTGTTCCCTCATCAAAGGGAGAGAAGGCTGGAACATAGGTGGCAGAAGGCAGAATATGGTGTTTCAAGAGGGCTGAAAAGCAACTCATGATGTAGAGTCTGGACCTGCTTGGGAGATGAGGAAAGTTGTGGAGAGAAGACGGTTATGAGGTGGACTTCAAAGGTCAGGTCCATATAACTTCTCTGATGAGGGAACAGATGGCTGGCTGAGGAAAAAACAAAAGGCTGACACCTGGAAATCTCCCTCCCATCCCCACTCCTGGGTGGGACATATGTGACATTCTTTAGGAATCTCCCAACTATCTTAATAGGTTGCTCAAAAAAGCAAAATGACCTTGTCAATGGCCAGGCCTCTGGTATCAGGTATCTTGTAGGTCCTTTTTAGCATATGAAAGTTCTATTGAAACCTCCCTTTTCCTTACCTCCCCCAACCCCAGGGTACATAACCTGCCACCCCTCACAACCTGGGGCAGCAGTTCTTCCTGCCCACGGGTCCTGTCCCTGTACCTTAATAAACCACCATTTTGCACTAAAGATGTCTCAAGAATTCTTTCTTGGTCATCGGCTCCAGACCTCACCCCACTGAACCTCACCTATATTCTAGAACTTCATCATTTCCACCAGGACCACTCTCCACTGTCTCCCACGCCCCATACTCCGCTCACAAACTTAGCTGTGTCACTTAATGCTTGGTCTGCACATCTGATGGTCTGTCTGCCCGTGAAAGCACATTGCTCCCCCCACGATTCCACTGGCAAGAAACTTTGCATTGTCAGGAAAGAATTTCCTCTGCCCTTCAAGGTCCTTCTAGCTAGACTGAGAATCAAGTTGACATGAGACAGATTAACAGGAGAAAATCGAATTTAATAATGTGCTTATGGGGAATCCACACAGACATGGAAATCCCAAAGACAGTGAGGCAACGTGACACTTAAATGAGCTAAGGAGAGGAGTAGGGGTCTGAGGATACCAAGGGGAGAAAGACGTTAGCAGAAAGGTGAAAGGTGCTTGGAAAACAAACATTGCACCATTATGCAGGTTCAGTTTCTTAGGTAAGAAAAAATCTCTGTCAACAGCTGTCTTCCTGGTATTAGCAGGTGGTTGAGGAGGAATTAAGGAGCTTTTTCTGAATCTGCTGGGTTTGGATTGCTTTTCACTCAAGAGAATGTTCTTGCCAAAGCGCCCCATGTTGGAGTGGCCTGACCCTGGACCCTTCACCATCTAAGGAAATTGGTGTATCCCTAGCTCCCTGCCTCTTTTCTGGCCCTTGTTCTCTTTGCTCTGTGCCTGAGTTCTTTGGCTGAGAGCTGAATGCTAGCAGATAGATGATTCAATGAGAGGTTAGAACTAGGAGTGGATGGAATCCAGGCTCTGACCCTTGCCAGCTGTGTAAACTGGGAAGGATATTAACCCCCCTGAACCTCACACCCCTCATCTGTAGAATGACAATAATAACTACCACTTTACTGAGTTATCAGGGAGGGGTCGTTAATGGATATAAAGCAATTAGAAACTGCTTGATAAAAAATGTTTGTTTTCCCTTATGGCTCTAAATCATTAGTTGTATTGGGCCATTGTCCAAGTTTGCAGAAAGATCTTTGTCCAGTACTTGGTACTTAGTAGATGATAAATAAGTACTTAACCAAATGAATTAATGGTGTTTCATCTCTATATATTTGTATATGCTTTTGCCCCCATTTGGAACATCATTATTTTAATCTGTCCCTCCTTTAACCCCCAAGTGACTTGGTTAACTACCACTGATTATTTGAAATGTGGCCTTGAACCCTCCTCCAAGGCTAGACAGCTCCAGTTATAGAATTGGGAAAGAGGGGTGATGAGGAGACTTGTTTTTCTAGAATTGCGTGCCATTGACTATATTAATGTTTAAAAGTAATCGCTGCATCTCTCTGGGAGAGGCTCTACTTCCCTATCCCACTGAGGACAGGCTAGACCACGTGACTTGTTTTACCCATTGAAAAGTGAGCAGCAGGGCCATGTGTCATGTCCAAGAAGGAGAGTTTAAGAGCCAGCATATAAATACCATGATCTCTTTTCCTTCTGCGATCCCCACAAACTATGGGTCCTGGTGGAAAAACTTGGGGGCAGAACCACAACTGGCCCCCAGTGCACATGTATGAGTGAGAAATAAACCTTTGATGCTACAGCATCAATGACGCGTCCTCCGTCAGGGTCATTGTTACTTCTGATCCTCACGGATACCTCGGATTTGCCCTGCTCTTTTCTCCCTCTTTAATGATTCAGTGATTGCATCAACTCTGTGCCTTAATATTTGCCAGATCTGTGTCTCTCAAGCTGTGGTCCTCACCATGAGGATAGGCTGCTGGCCCTGCACCCTCGGCCCGCACAGAACGAAGCTCACTAAAATCTGCTGCTTCTCCCATTATTGCTTTCTATATCCAGGACACTATCTAGACAAGCCTGAGATATCACTGAGGACGTTCTCAAACCCCTCCTCTCACTGATGGCTGGGGCTGATCGATTCTGCTGCTGAAATGTCTCTCCCTTCTGTTTTCTCTGTTTAAAGCTCATAAACAGTAACCCGGCTTCCATTTGTCATCTGAATGCCTGCAGGAGCTCTACTGCTCTTCTCCCTGCCTTTTGTCTCATTCCTGATCAATCCATCAACCCTAACATTTGCAGGGCCTGGGGTAAGGATATGAATGGAGACCGAAGTGCTAAATGACTAAATATTTAAAACTTATAAATCAAGATTAAGAAAAACATGCTAACCAGAATATATTCTGACTTTCTGTCTTAGCAAATATACCTTCATAATTACGTGGAAATCCAGATCAAATTTCAAATTTTTGAACTCCTCAGAGTTGTATGACAGAGATCTGGATCCTGAATCCTGGCCTACCGTCTACACCCTCTTCCTCCTCATCCCTGGCTCTACCTATAACAGATGAGGCCTTGCACATGTGTGAGAATTTTTAGCTTACATGTGTAAGATTCATCTGTACCCCATGCAAGCAGCTGAGATTTGGCCACCCCTCAGCGTAGGGTGACTATTAACAAAAGCACAGACTACCCATAGGACAAAGGACCAGGGAAGGTAACCATTTGTGCCATGGAATCAGTCTTGCCGTCACGTGTATAGGGATTTCCAATATCCCGGGCACCCAGAGCATACTCTAGTGGGAAGGACACAGGCTTGGACGCTCGTGGCCTTTTAGTTCCATGTGTTTTTACTCTATGGAAAGGCGCATGGATGGATATGGATCAAAGTGATCCTACTTAAGTGGGAGCCCTACAGCAGACCCCTTTTCCAGAGTCTAAGAGCAATTCTGTACTCCATAATCATAATCAACATTTATTGAGCATGTCTGATGTGCCAGGCATTATTCTAAATTCTTTACCAATGAAGAAACTCAGGTACCCCCCTCCTCTTCTCTTTTTCTTTTTGGTTTCTTTTTTCTTTTTTTTCCCCCAGGCACATCTCTTAATTTGCTCAAGTCATACAGCTTATAGGAGGCAGAGTCAGGGATTGAATCTGATTTCAGAATCACTGCACGTAACATGCTCCACTGCCCCTGGAATCACCTTCTAAGTCATAGAGAGCTAATTGAGCCTGTCTCCTATTCACCAAAGTGGAGGTGATGCAACCGAAGGAAAACAAGATTTGGAGCCAGAAGATTGTGGTTTCAGTGTTAAGTCTACCACCTGCTAGCCCTGTCTCTTAATCAAGGAACTTCGCCTTTCTATAAAATTAGGAGAGTAATGATATGTTCCCCATTGGGTATTAAGTGAATTGTGGATATCAAAAGCTATAAAGCCTGATTATTATTAAGTCTGTTATTATTAAGATGATATCCCAGTTACTATGGATACATGATAAATTACCCTAAAACTTAGTGAAATAGAAGAACCATTTGTTATGCTCTTAGAGTCTATGGGCCAGGAATTTTGACAGGGCATTTCCTCTGCTCCACAAGATCTGGGGTCTCGGCTGGAAGGCTTGAAATTTGGGAGCTGGAATCATCTGAAGACTTGCTCTGCCGCATGTGCAGTGGTTTGATGCTGGCTGTCAGTTAAGGTCTCCACTAGGTTGAGAGCTAGAACACACACAAGACCTCTGCGTGTGCCTCATATCATGGTTGCTGGATTCCACCAGTGAGTGCAGGGAGATAGAAAGATGATAGATGTCCAATCGACAGATAGATAGGGCTGTATAGTTTTTATGACCTAGCCTCAGAAGTGCTTGAGTATCATTTCTGCTGTTCTGTACTGGTTAGATGAGGGACAGCCTGCCCAGACTGAAGGAGAGAAATAGATTCTGTCTCTTATTTGAAAGTGGTAAGTTTCTAGAAGAACATGTGGGACTGAAAAATACTGCAAAGGCCAGTTTTGGGAAATGAGCTGATCATGAGCTTTCTCATCACTAATATATAGACTAACTCCAAACACCTTGACGTGGTACCTAACGTAACCTGTGATCTAGCCTCACCTTCCCTTACCATTCCACTCCCTGTTCATATCCTACAGGCCCACCTTGCTGAGCCACAGAGTCTCAAGTCTACTGGGAACTTCTTTTGGGTGCATGTACCCTCTGCCATAGGAAGGAATGCTCCTTTTCCCCATGATAGCGAAAACTGTCCTAAACTCAGAGCACTCTAGGATAACTAGAACAACCCTGGGACACACCTGCTTTCAAATATCTGATTCTACTGTCAGTATAAAAAGTAGAAGCATCAGAACTATAGCTCTTAGTTAAGAGCCTGTCAATAGATGGTCGGTTGTGTCAATGATTGTGTCCTTTCACTAAACAGTGAGTTTTCTGGGTTTATTTCTCTTCATCTTACCCCACCCCCTTCCACTTCTGGCTCAGTATAGTGCCTGACACTAACAGAAACTCAATAAATATTTTTTTGCTCAAACTTCTCTGTCCTCCTCAATTTACCTAGGATTCTCCTCTCACTGAACATATTTCCCAGGGAATGAGTAGAGCCAAAATTGTGCCTGGCAGTTCCAAATCCAAATTTTTCAGAGGGTTAAGCATTTTCATTTTTGGCTTATATGAAGGCATTATTGGCACATGGCTACCGAGTGGACCTGGCTTGTCATTAAAAAACAAAACAAAACTCTCTTATTCAAGCAGTTGGTTATTTGAATGAGCTATCAAAATCCACTGGTTTTCTTTATCCCATGGGGATGTGACCTTATAGTTTCTGCAAGTTTTGAATAATCACCAACTCTTGTAATATCCACAGTCATGAAACTGAAATACTTGTAGAGGCCACTGGTTTATTTGCAAAATATTTATATTTTTTCGTACTTGTTTTGCATATAATTTATGGAACATGAGAACAAAATCTACTGTAGAGTTCAGGAAATTTCCAAGTGCATATTTGATTATTGCCCTTCAGAAAATTGCCTTTTATTGAATTTTTCTCATCTCTGCTGTTTCTTAATTCCTTTTTTTTTTTTAAGATTTTATTTATTTATTTGACAGACAGAGATCACAAGTAGGCAGAGAGGCAGGCAGAGAGAGAGGAGGAAGCAGGCTCCCTGCTGAGCAGAGAGCCCGATGTGGGGCTTGATCCCAGAACCCTGGGATCATGACGTGAGCTGAAAGCAGAGGGTTTAACCCACTGAGCCACCCAGGCGCCCATGTTTCTTAATTCCTTAACTCCTTCTTCTCCTGGTTACCCTCATCCCCTTCACTTGTTGTGTCCCTGTAGTATAGACAAGAAAGCTGTTGATGGCTTGACCTACAGATGGTGAAACTACAAAGTTCTTATGGTTGCTGGACAGAAGTTTCCTTGGATTTTTATGGCACTGAACTAGGCTGAATTGTGCAAATAGTTGTGTCTACATGGTAGATATAAGAAATGGTCTGCAAGAGAAACACCAGTAGGAAGAAGACAATAACTTTCCTGGGGGGACCGGGAGAGAGAGAGGGGGAGAAGAACAATGCTGAACACACCTCTGCCCCTCCTGGATTGCATCTTCCTGGAAGGACATTATCTCTCCAGCACTCTTCACAGTAGCTGAAGCAGGTGACAAGGTCTCCTCGCCGTGGCATAAGCATCACAATCGGGATAGCTCCCCATCTGCTTGCCTGAAATGATCCCTCATCTTTCTGGCTCATATTGGATGAAAATTTTGTTAAGAGCAGGTAATTGGCTGTGAAGCTTTGCTTTTGAATGGAGGAATTTATGGTGTATCGAGCAGCAAACATGCCCTCCAACATCATATTATGTTAATTCCTCTCCATCATCCGAAGGTGATTTGACACAGCTTAATGTGATGTGACTATAGAATATCAAAGGAAAATACACGGCAGAGGGGGCATTTACTGCCCAGGCTCCTGTTCCTGGAAGGGAAGATGCTTCCAAATGGGTTGTCCTGAACAACCTGAGAACCCGAGGCCTCACGGCTGATGACTAAGTGCCTTTGTGTGTGGCATCTCATTTCCTTCCTGCACCTTGATCTTGTGGGATAAACATGGTTGTCGCTCACATTTTTACTAAGGAGATAGTGAGGATTCAGAGACTGTAAGTTGCTTTCCTAAAATCACATGGCTGTTAGGATATAGAGCTGGAAGTTTCTCCAGAGAAGCAAAGAGGGACATCCAGTGAATGGATCTGGAAGCTTGGGTTGCCTGATTCTGAGCTGGCTGGGAATCCGGGCTCTCCCTTCCACAGAGGAAGGAACTTTGCCAAAACTTAGCTTCCTACATGTCCTGAGGGTCCCAAGTTCCCCAAGCATTGGGTAGCATGCTTCTTGATATCACTTTACAAACCCACACCTAAGCTTAGATCGCTGGACATTTGAGCCCTAAGTGTGTATCCTCACCCCATACAAAGCTGCTCAATGAGCAAAGGCAATGAGCAAACAATGGTGAGGCTGTGCTTCTGCTGGGGTCCAGCCCCCTGGTGCACCCAGCTGCACTCTGACCACTTTTTTACAAAATGTAGAAAACATGGGTGTGCACCTGCTCACGTCATGCCAAGGGTTCCCTCATCCCCGTGAGGTTTGCTGGTGTTGTTGGAGCCCTTTGCCTCACAAAGATGAATCCAAAGTTTCTACTTCAAATCCTCTGCTTCTTGTATTGTTTGAGGCCATTACATTTCATGGAGACATGTTCACATTTATCCAACTCTAATTTATATTAGCTAGTGACCGACACAATCTCTTAGAATCTTAATGGGTATTGGAATGTGGCATAAGAAACTATTCTCCATCACAACAAAATTTTTTCTTATAGATCTGCATCTTAAGGGAGTGATAGAGGGTGACAGAATCAGCTGCTTTTTTTTTAAACCTATTCTTTACTGTCAACTGTTTTTTATATATCTAGGTAGAATTATGCTCATGAGATCAGGGTGGTTAGTGCTTTGGACTCTGCTATCCCTGAAGTAAGCCTCGTGTAGGTGATCCCCAACTGGAAAGTGCCAAGGCTGAGTCTGAACAGGGAAGAAAAGTATAGTGCACTTGTTCCCTGAAAATGACATTGTTATATCTAACAATGTAGGCAAAATTAATCATTTTTAAATGACACAAACTGACACAGTAGAGATACAGAGATTGAAAGTAGGAGATATGGGGCTGCTTGAAAATTGAATAGACTGCCTCAGAAGGAAGACAATTTCCCTTTTCAGAGGAATTCAGATGGACAATCATTTTATGAGATTACATTAGAATGACCAGAACAATTAAATGGGAGCAGTGTTACCACTACTAATAGCAGCTTTTATTTTTTGAGACTGGGCCTAATCTGAGCCTAGGAAGTTTCTGAATAATTGACATACACTGTATTAGTTGAGACTCATAACAGCCTCATCGAGCAGGTATTATTAGCCACCTGCGGATGAGAACAGGAGTACAAAGGTTAAATGGTACGTTTGTGCTTAACCACCTCAGAAACAGATTTAAATCCAGATCTTTTTGATTCTAAAAGCACTGTTCATAACATATCCTTTTTTAGTCCTGGGACTCAATGACATTCTTCTAAGGCCTTGCTCTTACCCCTGCTAAATTCCTGACTTCTTGATTTAATGCACATGGAATAAGTCCTCCTTCCAAGGGAATTTCAGAATGCTTACATTGAGATTAGAGGTTATTTTCCTACAATATTTTCTTTGGAGTGGTCCCCACCTTTCTATCAGCAGATAGAGATGAACAATGGTAGGTCTCCTAGTGGCTGTGAGCTCATGGTTACCTGCTGAGATGTAATGACCTGCTGTATTGTGAAGGGAGGGCTGCAGGACTGGGCTGATCCAGGCCACTAAGAGTGCAGGAAGCTCCTTTAAAGTAGAGAATGTAGCTTCTTTGGGGGAGAGTTCCCCAACAGATGTCTGTGGTACCAGTGGAGTATAGGGGTACCAAGATCTTGATTCCCTCAGTCAGTAAGGCAGCAGGGCAGAGGCTGGGATAGCCAGAGCCTGGATCCAGAAATCCAAATGGCTTTGGCCACAGTCTTTTCTGATTACCTGAGTGTCATATAAAAACATCATTTTCTACATATGTCTTGATGTTTTTTTTAAAAAAAAAAAAAAAAGTGGGGAAACCCTATTTTGAGCACCCTGCAGGGTGGCTCATTGGGATGGAAGAAATCCCTGGATTTTATGGATGAAGAAACTGGAGCTCAAAGGACTCGACTCTGCAGGTTGTCCACAAGTTCACCTCAGGTTTCATCTGAATGACAGTAAATAAGCAAACAAGCAAGAAACCAAAAACAACGAAGGGAAACGAATGAAAAAGAGGATCTCCACAGTCAAAGGCAAAGGATCTAGAGTAAATACAGCAAGGACTCCAGACCCGCCACAGCTGGGCTGGACCTCGCCTGTGACAACACAGCCGGGAGAGATGAATGAGCAAAATGCCGGAGTTTAGCATGCTATTCTTACTAATAAGCTCTCTTCGCTACAACACCAAAATACCACTGCACGTCGAGAGAAGATTCATAATGACACTTAAGTTGGCAAAGGCTCCCGTTTTGAAACTGCAGCCATAACGCATTACCCATGTCGCGCTGAGCTCATATTGAATTCTGACAAAGGACAAATAGGAGGTGGTGAGAACTTGATGTTTTTCCCTCCGCCGCCGGAGAAGAGAAGTGTTGGGCCATATTGCTTTTGACACGGCGCTTCAATTAGACCTTAAAAAATAGGTGGTACATGCTCGATGGAACGGGAGATGCTGCGCCCATCCGGAAGCAACCGGCAGCTTGGCTGGAGGTCCAAGTTTGATGCTCCCCCACCAGGGACCCACCAGTCACAATAATTACATTGCTGTCTTTTCATAATATGATTTATTTAGATGTTGCTTTATGAATTAATTCCCTCTAATTACTGCTCCTCTCACTGTAAATCAAGGTTTCTTGCTTTGTGTAGTACGATGAACACCATCCTACAGTGCAGTAATTAGTCCAATTAGGAAGCAAGGCAGATGTGGAAAACCAATTAGTTTCAGGAATCTGTCTGTGCCTATGTATCCCAAGCCCTGTTCAATTGAAATTTAATAGCGACTTAATAAAACATTGTTTTATTCATAAACCATCTCTTCTTTCCAAGCTCCCATTTGTTTGTTTATCTGTTCATTTCTAAAGGAGCTGCCGCCAACTTGCTTCATGCTTGATGAGTCTCCTTCCGTGCCGAGATGATGATGATTTTTTCTCCCTGTGGTTGAAGCGAAGCGATCCTTGCTTGGAAAGGGAGGCCGAGGCCAGTGGTTTGGAGAAGGGGTGAGGTTTGGGTCTCTTTACTCTCTTTATTGGAAATGTAATCATAGCTTGATCAAGAGACTTAAATCAGGAGACATCAGTGTTGGTTTGTGTAGATACACATAAGCACACACATGTACACATATACACACACAGAAACAGATACATATACACACGGGTATACATGTATGTACCCATATACACCTACACAGAAGCACACACATGTACACACATGTGTGCATATACAGACCTGCATATAGACACAATCATGTTGTAGGCACACACATACATGTTGTATACACACATTCATGCATACACACATACTCCTAGTCAACCATCCCACAAAAGAACCCCTGTACCCAGGCTCCTCTCTGAATCTAAAGCCAGTCTTACAGAGCTTCTCCTCCCTGTGTCCAAGTGTGACTCAAGGGCCCTTCTGCTTCCTGGGGATTATCCCACTGGGAAATCAGAATAAAATGAATTAGGGACTTAAAAACCAACAAAAAAAAAGAAATAAAATGAATTATTAATCTTATGGGCTCAAAAGATAACTTGTCCCTCAAAGTTCTTAAGTATTAACCCATCAGTCACTGAAAAACCCCAAAATGGTTAGAAATGCAAACAGTTTGTGGCGTAACCCAAGGGCAATTACTGTGTGTGACACCCAGTTACAGGTGCAGACCAACCATCTCACCAAGTGTAAAAAGAGAGAGAGGTTTACACTGGCCCTCAGTTCAGCGTAGGGTTTGGAGAGGAAAGCAGTGCCCACAGAGTAAGAGGGTCTCCAGTTTCTCTAGCTGGAAAGGGCTGGCTGACGTTCCCAAATGTTGCTGCTCTCTGCAGAGGGCAAGGCACGGGGAGCCCTGCTGTTGTACTTCTCTGAGGATCCGTAGTAGAACCCTGGAGAGGAAGTGGCCCTTACAGAGCACAAGGATGCTTCTGTGTGATAGGAGCATCGGGGGCCCCAGCTTGAAGGTGGGGGGCTTCCTTCCCCGGGGCCCAGAGTTGAAATGAGCCCCAAGCTCTCTTAACTCATGCCGTGTTCTTTACACAGCGTCCTGCTGCCTCCCTTCAGGAAACAAATCTCCAGTTTCCAGAACATTCACGTACCAGAGTTATTAAAAAAATCTATCACAAAACAATCACAGTAACTGAATCCCTATTCACTGCTCAATCTGATAGGTAAATTACCGAACTTTTGATTTATGTAACTCATTATCATTGCACGGTCGCTGCAGTGATATGCTCCATTTGTCTCCTTGATCATTATGTGGTTGGTTCTCTCTGTGTCCTGAAAGCAAGACCTTAATAATAACCAGCAAGGGTAATGCAATTAGCAAGATTTGGCATTTGTGTGTGCAGTTAGCTGTGCATGTGTGTGCGTGCATGTATGAGAGGGAGTGTGTGTGTGTCGGGTGGGGGGTTGCTGAGGAGGTGTGAGAGTTGAGAATGCTCAGGGCAAGGAGGAATTAAGTCTAGCTTTTGGGACCAGCGCCCCCTTCCCTGCAGACCCAGGAGGATCATGGGGCTTGTGGAGGTTTATTTAGATCCTCAGATAGTCCAATCAGGGCCCCTGGGGACGAGCTGTGGAACTGTCGGTTGTGGAGAAGGAAGAGAAAGGATTGTTGGGGATTTCAGAAGCTGGTTGCCCTAGTGACCTGAGGAATAAGGTTGTTCATCCCAGATCACAGAGCATCATTATTGCTCTTCTGATTGCTTCTCTCCCTTGGGGAAGATCATGACAGTGCTGGGGTTGCAAATGCCCAGCCACTCTGGAGTGGATAATGCACAAACCCTAGCTGATTAAGGAAGCTGGAGGAGAAGAAATGCTTCCCTTGCCCTTCCCAGCCTTTCCCCCAGAGAGGCACTTTTTTGGAGGTGGGGTGGCCTAACTGTCAATCAAATGAATACAGTTTTTTAAAAGTTAGACTCAGTATCTCAAATGTCAATACAATTGGGCACCTGGGTGGCTCAGTTGGTTAAGCGTCTGCCTTGGGGTCAGGTCATAATCCCCGAGTCCCAGGATTGAGTCCTCATCAGGCTCCCTGCTCAGTGGGGAGTCTGCTTCTCCCTCTGACCCTCCCCCACCTCATGCTTTCTCTCTCGTGTGTGTGCTCCCTCTCTCTCTCAGATAAATAAGTAAAACCTTTATTTAATTTAATTTTTTAATTTTAATTAATTAATTAATTTTTTTTAAAAGATTTTATTTATTTATTTGACAGACAGATATCACAAGTAGGCAGAGAGGCAGGCAGAGAGAGAGGGGGAAGCAGGCTCCCTGCCAAGCAGAGAGCCTGATGTGGGGCTTGATCCCAGGACCCTGAGATCATGACCTGAGCCGAAGGCAGAGGCTTTAACCCACTGAACCACCCAGGTGCTCCTAATTTTATTTTTTAAAAAGATTTTATTTATTTATTTGACAGAGACAGAGGGAGAACACAAGCAGGGGGAACAGCAGGCAAAGGGAGAGGGAGAAACAGGCCACCAGCTGAGCAGGGAGCCCGACGTGGGGCTCGATCCCAGAACCCTGCGATCATGACCTGAGCCAAAAGCAGATACTAAACGACTGAACCACCCAGGCGCTCCTAAATAAAATCTTTTAAAAAAACAAAAATTCAATACAATTAATGCAGCAAATACTTATTGAAGGATACCCGGCAGTTATAATTATTATTGATAATATAAATAGCATATACTGTACTGGAGATAATTTATTTAAAAAAGAGTAATAAATTCCTGGCCTCCGAGGGGTTTACAATCTACTCAGGCAGGAGCCAGTGGTCCAAGTGCCTGTAAGAAAAAGAAACAGGTAATGAGTGATATGAGAGTGTGGTGAGGGGACAGGTTTGGGGATGCACATGTAAACTGCATGATAGGGAATGGCGGGTTGGGGACAAGAGCAGGAGGGCATTGCATGAAGGCAGGAGGAACGGCATGTGGCCAAGTGGTTCCGGGAGAGTGGCCATCATGCCCAGTAGATCTAGAACCAGGATCACTGTGAAGGGAGAATCGGCTCTGTGTTTGGTGGTCAAGGGACAATGACGGAAGCCTCAACCTGAATGTCTCTAGCATTTTTAGTCCTAATTCTTTTCCTTCCTTCCTTCTTTCCTTCTTTCAATATTTGATTTATTTTTTAAAGTAAAGTCTGCACCCGACATGGGGCTCAAACTCAGAACCCCAAGATCAAGAGTTGCATGCTCTACCAACTGAGCCCATCAGGTTGTCCCCACATTCTTGAGATTTTTATAAAAAAAGATTTAGGTATTTATTTATTTATCTCTCTGAGAGAGAGAAAGCACGAGCAGGGAGAGGGGCAGAGGGAGATGCAGGCTTACCGCTGAGCAGGGAGCCTGGTGTGGGGTTCCATCCCCAGACTCTGGAATCCTGACCTGAACCAAAGGCAGACGCTTAACTGACAGAGCCACCCAGGCACCCCATTTTGGGATTTTTTTTCTAAAAGAGAAACCACTTCAGTGATCCATTCCATCTGCTCTGCTAAATGATTGTTTCGGAAAATGCAATGCATCAACACTTTGCAAATGACATATTTAATCTGGGTCCCTCACAGCTCTTGTTAGCAGAGTCCACTAGCACACACTGCTTGCTGGCTAGTCTGCGGCGACAACAGATTGCTCATGTGTCCAAAGATTTGTAAGGGACATTGTTTCAGTGACAGAGCAATGTAACTTTTCTGTTACTAATGTGTGTGGTGGGAGTGCACAGTACAAATAGCAGTTATTTTAAGTTTTTTTCAGGGACACCCAAGGGGCCACACTTGCCCATCAGTCCATTATTTGGAGAGAACTGGGAGCCAGGACAAAGGCTCAAGACTCTTCTCCGGCTTCCCTGGGGCCTGCATTGATTGTGCCAAGTACTGCTTCCAGGCCTCTGCTTTCCCAAGCAATCAATGCAACAACAAGGGTGAGAAATGAGGAACAGCAACTGCTTAGCATCCATTCTTCCTTGTAATTAATATCACGTGGCCGCGTGAACGGCCTGGAGCTGTCTGGTGGAGAAATGCTCATTCAGAGAAACCAAGCAACAAACAAACAAACACGAAAAGGCGTGCTGGCACATAATTCTTGCAAAATGCAAAAGGGAAAGGTCTTACCTCAAAGCTGTCTATAACTGAAATACCACTGGGGGTTTATGTTTGGTCTTTTTTCTTTTCCTCTGAAAAATCAGCTCATATATTTCCTTGCAACCAAGACAAGCACTCTCTTAATTGTTCCATTAAAAGAGGTGTTGAAATGTTACTAATTGTCAAATGCAATTAAGTGGAGCAACATGTCACAGGTAAATTAACGAGAAGCCAGCTGCTTGGAGGGGGGCGGGGCTCAGCATTGGCGCTGTTGGGAATAATCGTTATCCTTCCTGGAGGTGACTCCTGCTTGCCTAACCAGGGAACTGTATGCATCACGCCAGCCCCTGATTACAGCTTTTAAGGGTTTCTGACTCATCAGTGGCCATTTGCTATGAGTAGTTTTTAGCTGCTCTCTCTCTAAAAGCTTGATAGTGATGTTATTAGTAGAGTGTTGGTAACTTAAAAAGGAAAAGTCAATTGTTATCCTTGAGTAACCCAGCAGAAAGGAACAGGATTTGCAAAGAATCCCGCATCTCCAAGTACAGAAAGTAGCGCCCACAAGAATAGAGGTCCTTGAAGGACATGGTGCTCTTGTCTTAGTCACTGAGTTAGGTTTGCATTTCTTCCTGTGATTTCACATTTACTCAGTTCAAAAGCATTTCCACTTGTACTATGTGCAGTGGAACATACAGAAGTACAAAACAAGACTGGGGGAGTCCTGCTTTCATTTACAACTACTTCATCTAGGTTAAGCACACACAGTTTTAATTTTCTTTCTTCGTTTTAAAAAAATGATTCTTTAATTTAATTTATTATTATTATTATATTATTATTATTTTTAGACAGGAAGAGAGGAGGAGACGGGGGGAAAGAAAGAATCTTAGGCAGGTTTCACACCCAGTGTGGAGCCCAATGGAAGTCTCAATCTCAAGACCCTGAGATCACAACCTGAGCTGAATCAAGAGTCAGAAGCTTAACCAGATGAGCCACAAAGGTGCTGCAGCACACACATTTTCAAGAAGACTATAAACTCTTGTATAGTAGGGACCTGGTCCTACTCTTTTTTTGTATCTCCAACATCTAGTTCAGCACCTGGCACATATTAAGAACTCAGTAAACATTTAATGAGTAAACAGAAATGATAAAACTGGTTGGGAGAGGGGGTTGCATTGGGGGAGGAAGGTACCTTTGGTTGGAGTTGTATTTCTGGTGATGACAGGACCTCTGTGTGAGGTGTTTTGAGTCTGGTCAGACATCTGAGACCAAGTTCCTCAGGTTAGGCTAGGGCTGGATGTTTGTCCTTGGAAGCCACTTGTGAAAAAGGGCTAGTTGACTGCAGGGCCCTGTTCCTGATGCAGGAAGAGGGAGAGGACCAAGGGCTCCTGCAAATGTGCATTGTGCAGGGTGCCCAGGGTTCTGGGAAGAGGCAGAGGATCTAGAGCCCTCTGTAACTTCAGGGGAGGAAAAAGTTTCATAACCCATTTAGGGTTCTTGGCTGGGTCTGGAAATTTAACTGACAAAGATAGATACACAGGAGGAAAGCAGACACATTTTATAAAATTTTCATGTATATGGATACCTCCACAAGAGAATGAAGAGGGAAGGAGGAACCAGAGCAGGAAGCTTTTACACCTTTTAGACAAAGAAAGAGTAAGTTTGTGAAGAATTGATAAGATACAGGGTGCCTGGGTGGCTCAGACATTAAGCAACTGCCTTCAGCTCAGGTCATGGTCCCAGGGTCCTGGGATCAAGCCCTGCATCGGACTCTCTGCTCAGTGGGAAGCCTGCTTTTCCCTCTTCCGCTCCCACTGCTTGTGTTCCCCCTCTCTCTGTCAAATAATAAATACAATCTTTAAAAAAAAATTGATAAGATAAAGAGGTTTGGGCTAGGCTTAGTAAATGGTGAAGAGATAAGTAGGAAGATAAAGGTTAGTTTAACAAGATTTGTTTGCACAGATTTCTTGGTTCTAAACTCCCCATCTCTGGTGATAAGAATATCTTCCTTTGGTACAGGCAAGGAAGCTTTCAGAGAATATTTTCCGATTGGTACAGAGAGGGAAGCTTTCATGTGGGAGTTTTCTGACCTGTTTCAGGGAAGAAGGGTGAATGGGCTGGGGAGAAGGGTTATCAGGGCGACCTTCCTGCTTCTGCCATTTTTCAAATTCCTTCAGCTTATGATATTCAATATGACAAGGGGCATATTGTGGGGTAGCATGTCCTGTGGGGTAGCATTACCAACCACTTTGTTTCTCAGTGCCAGGCCCTGAGTGGGCAGAGAAGTCACTGGAAGGTCTTGTCTGACAGACTGGCTGGGCCTTTCTGGCACTGCTGCAGGAGGGCCATGTGTGAGGGGCTGTGTGGGTTTTCCTAACACCAACAACGAATCTTCTAACACCAGTTTGGATGTCCAACACTCCAATTCTATTCAAACACGGATGATCTGGAGTTAGTGCAGACCTCACAGGTCAGGATAAGAGCTGAGTCCCATAAACCTGACTCTACTTCAGACACCAGTCACAGATGGGGTGCCCAGACCACCCACACTTCTGCCTGGCCAATTACAAATTCAGTTTCCCATGACTCTTTCTTCAGGTTTGATAATTCACTAGAGCAACTCACAGGCATCAAGAAAGTGCTTTATTTACTATTACCAGTTTATTGTGAAGGATAAAACTCAGAGGCAGCCAAAGGGAAGAAATGCTTATAAGGCAAGGTATGGGGGTGGAAGGTGGAAAGCTCGCATGCTCTTAGTGGGCACACTACTCTCTCTGCAGCACCCCCAGAAGCTCCCCAAACCTCATTTTTTTTCTCTTTTCTTTTCTTTTTTAAAATGGGGGTTTCATTATGTAGGCATGATAGATCAAATCATTGCTGATTGACCTTAATCTCCAGACCCTCTCCTCTTCCTGGAGGCAGGTCAGTGAGGCTGAAATTTCTAGCCTTCTGATCACGTGGTTGGTTTTTCCAGTCACCAGCTCCTATCCTGAAGCTATTTTGTAGCAACCTCCCCACTCCCAGCCCCCACCCCTGCCCACCAAAAGTTATCTCATTACCATACAAAAGATACTGTTATTGCATAGGAGATTCCAAGGTTGCTAGGAGTTCTCTACCAGGAACAGGGATGACTAAGTCCAAATGTTTGTGTTTTATTATCCCTCAGGGCCCATTTCCAAGATGTACACACCGGGAGCTCACCTCCCATGGGACTGTGATGCATTCTGCTATTACTCTGCCTCTTCTCACTTTTTTTTTGGGGGGGGGGGGTTAAGATTATTTATGTTGTTATTTAACAGAGAGAGAGAGAGAGATAGCAAGAGAGAGAACACAAGCAGGGGGAGCAGCAGACAGAGAGAGTGGTAGAAGCAGGCTCCCTCCTGAGCAAGGAGCCCAATATGGGGCTTGATACAGGACCCTGGGATCATGACTTAAGCCAAAGACAGACACTTAACTGACTGAGTCACCCAAGCATCCCCTTACTTCTCACACTTCTGAGGCAAAACAGTTTGGAGATGTTGTTGCTAATATGGTCCCTGCCATCTGTCAAAATGGATTGCCTCCTAGGACATACACTCCTGCTCTTCTTCTTCTGTGGAGACCCAGTATTGTGGAAGTTAGCCTAGGGTGGGGAATGCCTTATACAAATAAAAGGACATAGTACATAAAGTTATTTCTAAACTTGGGTACAATCATGTTTGGTTTTATTTTGTTTTCAATAAAAAACAGTGGCTATGTTGGGGGTAGGCAGAAAACTGAGTGGTTGTCTTGTTAAATAACCCAAGTTAAATAACCCATATGAAGTAAGTTCATATTAAATATTCCCAAGCTCCACTCCAAGACTTATAAACTCACATTGTTGAAGTGTGGGAAGGCATATTCATAGGCTCCATGTGTAATTTTTAAAAAAATATTTTATTTCTTTATTTTAGAGAGATAGCATGAGCGAGTTGGGGAGGAGGCTTAGAGGGAGAGAGAGAGAATCTCAAACAGATGCCATGGTGAGTGCAGAGCCCGAAGTGGGGTTTGATTCCATGACTCTGAGATCATGACCCAAGCTGAGACAAAGCATTGAATGCTCAACTGGCTAAGCCACCCAGATGCCCTTCCACATGTGATTCTGATGTCTAACCTCATTTATTTTATACATCTGATCACCCCATGAAATTTGTACCTGGGTCTCAATAAAGATATGTACATCCTGTCTTCCCTACATCTCCTCATGGTGGCATATAAAGCCACACTCAGCTATAGAGGGAAGGACATAGAATATCGAAGACTTGGCCCAGGACTTAATCAAAAGAGTAGCCAAGCTCCAAAGAAAGTTTCATTCTCAGCAAAGGCATGTCAGCTATGCCAAAATCAAGGTTCTGGTGAGAAAGAATGGGATTCTGACAAATGAGATGGGGGACTTCTGGGTTAGTGCTCCTGTAATCTTAAATTCCTATATTTTTCTAAACACTCTGAGGCTGAATGAGAGGACCATTCTTTCCTATTAAGGGTTAGACTCAGTCGTCTCGTGAAGATGATACAGTAGTTTTTCTAACAAAGACATGCTTGGCCTGCCAGGGAAGGAATGAGATGGTATTCTCAAAGGAACTGAAGAACCTAGCCAGGAAAGAATGCACGGGATTATATTTTAACAGTTCCGAACCAAGGAGTTGGGAAAGCAGAGCACAAATTTAGATAAAAGGGAGCTTATTGATATGGAAGCATTTTTTTTTTTTAAACTCTCTAGCAAGGAGCTCAGGTGATGATCTCCCAGAATCATGGCCAAAGTGATGGCTCACATTAAGGTAGGTAGAAATGCCAGAATTGCTGTGGGAGATGGTGGAAGAATGGATTAGAAAGCTCAGAGAAGTGGTCATGTCAGCATGAATATTATACATACAGCTGGATGACTGTGTTCCGTGGAAGTGCCCAGAGGAAACAACAGAGAATGTACTGAGAGGAGCACCAGCATCAATAGGAAGGTGAATGATTGTTCTCTGTAGGCCTGCGCTGATAGGAG
This sequence comes from Mustela lutreola, assembly GCF_030435805.1. Taxonomy (NCBI): domain Eukaryota; kingdom Metazoa; phylum Chordata; class Mammalia; order Carnivora; family Mustelidae; genus Mustela; species Mustela lutreola. Next base: position 40,700,870 of record NC_081303.1, read on the forward strand.
ATATGGCTGCAGAAATGGGCTCCCTAGCGACAGTGGGGATGATAAACCCTGTAACAGTGGCTAAGTGGCTGTGCTTAACTGTCAGAAGTCTGGCGGGTACAATTATCATAAGTGATAGCAAAGCTACAAGCAAAGGGAGGCTGAACGGCAGAGTTATGGAGGTATTAATGGATCACAGCACCCCTAGCGGCAGAATATATGGGCAGCCAGCAAGGGTACAATTAAAAAAAAAAACAACAAAAACCAAGAATGGATAATTAGGAGGCTGAGTAGTTACTCCACAAAAATGTCATGATTCCTTGCTCAGTTTTCATAGTTGAACCATTTATTAAATTTCTTTTAAAAAAAAAATGTTTTATTTATTTATTTGAGAGAGACAGAAGCAACGAGAGAGAGACCAACTGGGAAGGAGGGGGAGAAGCAGACTCCCCCCTGAGCAGGGAGCCTGATGCGGGACTCAGTACCGGGACCCTGGGATCATGACTTGAGCCAAAAGCTACACAATTAACCCACTGAGCCCCCCAGGTGTCCCAGCCAGTTTTCAGGTCTGGTACTCATTCAGTGAAGGAGAGGCTGGGTTCCTAGGAGGAAGGCTCCTAAACACCATAGCAAGTGTACATAATATTGGGTCTACTAGTTATTCTTCAAAGGGATTAGAGCCATTTACTGCACTAGAGAAAGGGGACACTCAAGCATTTTAAGGACTCTTGGGCACAGGATCTGAGTAGACGTCGATACCTAGAAACTGGAAGTAGTACCATGTCCTCACTGATAGAGTAGGAGGGCCCCACCTTGGTTGAATAGCCATTTTGTTGTTTATACAGTAAAACTTGAATTGACCCTGTCCCCCACAGGGGAACTTGCTTGAAAGCAAGTCCTGGAAACCAGTGCCAGGTACAAGGGTGGGTCAGGCCAGGTGGAGGTATTCAATCAGTGGGGGCGCATACTGTCTCCTAGTTACCAAGGAGTATGGGCCCCACCCTTTGGGCACCTTTGGGGCACCAATTCTGACCAAGGTGATAGGCTGGTTCAAATGTCTACTAGGGTAAATTATAATTCAATCGATCACTTATGTGTGACCTAGCATGACTGTGCAGCTTTCTCTGTGTGTTACAATTTCATTGGCCACCTGTGTGTGGCCAGGCCCAACCACATGGCCTTTGCTCTATAAATGTTAGTCTGTGAAACAGAGAGGGGTCCTCCTCTCTGTAAGGGGCAGCCCCGACCGGTCTGTTTGACAGTCGGTCTGATTCTTGATGCTTGGTGCGAAATAAAGCTTTGCTTGACCTTTGCTTTGTATCAGTCTCACTCCTTAGATCATGGACCTATTATTGGGGGACCCAACATTGGGGACCCAACAGGAGCACACGGACAAGCTGATCATTGAAGGTTTGGCCAACTTCTGGCTCATGGAGTGCCCACTGAGTTTAAAGACCATCCAAAGGTGATTTCCTTGGTTTCTCTGTGTATAATGGGAATAGACATCCTTGGTATTTGGCAAAGCTGTCCATGAGTTCCTTGGCCTGAGGGGTAAAAGTTATATCGAGAAAGGCTAAGTGAAAGGCTTTGAATCTGCCACCACTCCCACTGCTGGCCAAAACAGTAAATCACAGACAGTATCACAGTAACACATCTTGGTGGGAATGGCAAAAACTAGCTTTTGTCTTAAAGAGTTAAAGGAAGCAGGGGCCGTGATCCTTCTCATAACCTTTATTTCATTCACCAGTGTGACTTCTGCAATGACACACAGGCCTTGGAAGATGGCAAGGAATTATCTAAAATGCAAGCGAATAGTAAATCCTGTTGCACCTACCTCTTGCTATGACAGAGGAGCATGGCCTGCGGCATGGGGCATGTTATAGGCAAGATAGATGGGCAAATGTGTCCTTTTCCATCTCTATCAAAAAAGAGAATCAGAAATGATCAGTATTCACTTGGGATGGATATTGGTCTATCTTTATGGTTTTGTCCCATCCTCTCCCATCCTCCACCATAATATTATGTAAAGAGACTTCGGTCATCTGGACATCCCACAGAATATCACACTGGTCCACAATATGGATGCCATCTGGTCAATCAGACCAGATGCGCATGTTGGAGGTCTTAGTAAGAGTACGAGGGTCCTGATGCTTGAGCTACACAGTCAAGCCCGCTCGATGGGACTAGTGTGCCAGTGATGGTGAACCATGCACACTGGGTAAGTCCCAGTGAGAAAATTGCAACATAGACATCTGGGGTTCTGGGACAAGGCCATGCCATTTGCAGCAGAGAACGACACATTTGGAGAAGCAGTTCACAGAGTGGCACCAGACCCCCGGACGGGGGGAACATTTGACCCTGGGACATTAAGTGACTGTGCATTTGGAATTGCCCATCACGAGCTGTGTCTTTGTAGGATGAAATGCATCTAGATTTTACTGTGGTGAAAACAAGGGCAGGTAGGCTGAGTACAGCTGTCTTCACTGCTAAGTATTCTTGGGTGCACAAGAATATTCTTGGGTGATGTCCCAGAAAGGGACACTTTCTTTTTATCTAAAAGTTGTTTTTCTATCTTTCTCTGGAGCCTGGTGCTCTAAGAGTCTTTTCTTTTCTCAGTAGGAACTGGGTAAATGGTAACAGACTCCCTGACACCCCGCACAGGAGATTGTCCGGCTTGGCCCCGGGGGGAAATTACACAAGCAGCCAACGTTTGTCTTCAGCTCTCTGGCATCCCTTTGCTCTGTTCTTCCCCCACTGGGTGCTGCGTTACCTCTCTTTCTTTGCCATCTTTTCCTGGAGTATGTGCATTAAAAAAATGTGTTTTTTGTGGTTTTTTTTTTTTTTTTGGTCTCATTTTTTGCTTTGGGAACAATACGCTACAGAAAATCTAACAAACTCTGTTCCTCCCCTTCAAAGTATCTATTTTTGTTTTAAATTTGAAAGCATTAAATTGAGAACATTTGAGACCCACAGAATGGAGGCCACCTCCATTCCATCACCTGCCACAATCGAAACCCTTGCTCTTTCGAAGAAGACTCATTGTCAAAGACACCTAATGCCAAAAACAGCCCTCCAACTTGGCTTAAGCTGGAAAACAGGACCTGCTAGCTGCGTAAGGAAATCCCTGACCTCCTAGCCAATCACACCCTGTTCTGCAATGTCTCTGTTAGAAATTTGCTCTTACCCCAGATCCTTGGAAAGAGCATCTGCTTTCCATAGGCACTGCCCTCCCCCAATCCATGGGTGGTTTTCCCTTGAGCGAAGGACATCAAACTCATTACTAAAATGTCTTAGTTTTGTCATTTGACAAATTAGATATTCCAAGAAACAGCATAATTATTTAATATTTATTTCCCTTTATAACTGTATATGCGAGCAGAGCCCCTGTTTTTGTTTTTAGCATTATACTTCCACACCCAGCATAATACCTAGTACGCTGTAATTTATAAGTAATGTTGAATATACTTTTATAAATAATTATATAAACATGCATACATTTATAAATAATTGTTGTAATTAAGAAAAGGTCTTAGGGGTAAAAGGATGATAGGGTTCAGGCAGGTGGAGAACTTTGAGCTGAAGGTAATCAAGGCCCAACAGACTTAAGAGGAACGTTTTTACCTCCTCCACTGCCTAAAAGGATTTAGGCCAAAAGCCTCCACCTGGAAGAGAGCTGTTATCAAAACTAATTTTTTTTTTTTTAATTACATAAGAAAGACTTCTCAGGGCATCACAAACATTCCTTTACCAGGCATCTGCTCTGCCCATCTTCCTGTGGTTTGTCTTCTTCCCCTTTGAAGTCCCAGACCCTCCTTCTCCTCAGCTCTCCGGGCTTATAAACTTCAATTGCCTGACTGTCAGGGAACCTCTCCTGGCTTCATGGGGCTCTCATACATATATAATTAAATTTGTTTTTATCCTATTAGTCTGAATTATGTCAGTTTATTTATTAGACCAGGCAAAGAGCCTAGAAGATAAGAAGGGAAAGATTTTCCTTCCCTACAGTTTTTGCACCCAACACGGGGGTCTTCACTGGCTAACCACTACCCATTCCAGGCCTGCTGCCCCTGAGAGATCCGGGGACTTCTGACAGGCTCAGGCGGAAGGTAAGAATTCTTACCACCTCAGCTTGCTGGATCTCTGCCTGCAGGGTCGACCGGAAGCCATTGGCTTTTTATAAGTTTAAATTAGCAAGAAAAAAATATTTATGTGAACTAGTTCCTTGGGCATAGCAATTTTGGTAAAGATTTGTTATGAATATTGATTTCTATGCATTCCTTTCCTCCAGAGATACTCATTGCTTTCTTTTGTTTTTGTCTTTTGTGTTGTTTATCAGAAGGAGGAAGACCATAGATCCCTTGGGGTTTTCCTTTGATCTTGTCCTATCCTGAGAGCTTGGCTTTGTGACCAATGAGAATGTTCTCGCTGGTCTCTACTCTCCAGAAGGTACAAATAATGCTGTACATGTGGAGGCTGATTGAATAGACCGGGATTCAGGAGACAAAAATCACAAGCAGAGTTCTCTCTGTCCAACTTGTCTGCTCTTAGCGGGGGGAGTTTATCAGAAGGTGTCCCAGACCATAAGGGGCCTTTGTCATCTCAACCTCCATTGCTTTGTTAGTGCTGGAAGGTCCCATTCCAGTAGCACCTGCCCAGTCACAGAGTAGTGGGTCTGTCACTGAAGGACTCCTACACTCCCGTGAGAAACCAGAGACACATTTCTACTGCACAGTTGTGAACACCTGTGACAAGAAGGCCCTTGCTTTCTTAGGCTAACTCCGGGAGTGAACGAACTTTCTGTATCCTGTGAGGGCTACATCTTTTGTCCTCTCTTATGGGATGCCTCTTGTGTTCTTGGGTAAGTCATAAAAAGGCTTATTGGTTTGAGTCATTATTGAGATAAATATAAAATCCTACTCATGAATGACCAGATGGTGAATCTTTTGAATTGGAAAGACTTCCATATTTGGGTGGGGGGGAATTTTTAGAGAGCTCTCATCCTAAACAATTGTATTATGGGTACCTATGGAAAGACCAAATTAAAAGAGATACAAACCTTAGGGATTCCCTTAACAAAATGAAAGGGCAGAACTAGAGAACAATCCATATACGATTTTCAGAGAGCACTCTCCTCTCCTCTCTTAGCCCAGAACATACAGGTTATTCATGTAAATACTAAGAGCCAGGAAATTAACAGAAGCATCTGGAATGCACAGTAAAGCTCAGACATAAAACTTGTTGGATTCTGTAATCAGGCTCTGCCAGCTTCAGGCTTTTCTACACAATATGTTCCTTGCAGGGATGTCCAGGATCCCACCCAAAGATTTCATGTCCCTTGGATAATGGGGGAATCATTTAAATTATAATGTCCTTTTACCTCTACTTTCAGAAGATCCTCCCAAATTTAAAGAAAAACATGTAAAAATTAAAGCCCTATCCTCGTGGAAACAGATGACCAGAATTTCTCCCAGGCCCTTCTACAAATGACCAGAAAATAGCTCAACTGCAGGCTGATATTCAAGGTTTGATAGGAACAATATTGGAGGCTTCCCCCCCTAAAGTGAACTGGTCTAAGGTTAAATGATACACTCAGAAAGAAGTTGATCATCCAAAGGCTTCTGTTGAAAGCTTTATACAGACTTTTTAAAGGCATACTGCACTACACCGGGGAGATCCAAAAGTATAGAACTCTTTTAATTTTCATCTTAGTTGGAAATTTTCTTCCTAATAGAAAAAAGACAAATTTATAATAGCGTGATTGAGTGAGCAAATTGACCTCTACATGTTTGACAAAAAAGGCTACCAAATTCTTCTGAGATAACTTGCAAGAATGCAGACCAATAAAAAAGCGTTAGACCGAACAATTTGTGATTTACCAACTTGAATTTTTAGAGAAATAAAAGCTTAAGTCCAGGAGCAACTCCCGGCCCATTCAGAGCCTTCCAGATATGTACAGAAACTGTAGATATTAAAAAAAAAAAAAAATCAGGACTTTGAAATACAGTTGTTCTGCATTTGAGAACAAGAGGACAAATTTAAATAGTAATGACCCTAGACTCCTGGTAATAGAGACATATATTCAGAACTTACTTCTAGGAGAAAAATCACATTCTTTCTCCATCTCTTGAAGACATAAATCTTACTGTATCTTTGAAATGGGAACACCCTGGGAGGTAACTGGTAAAATAATGCTCTGAAACTATTAAAAAAAGGAGGTGGGAGTTGGGGAAGAGGAGACCTTTTTGAAATACAGACTGCAAAAAAAGCTCTCTTGTCCAGACTCTGGAGCACACCATCCTTAAGATTACTTGTCAAGGACAAGTACAAATCTTAATAGTCTTCTCCACAAATACTAGCAAAAAGCTTTTAAGTGGGTAACCTTAACGTGTTCTCTGTCTGCCAGAGACACAGTTATTTATAAAATAGTGGGTTTTGTTCTGTACCTGACTCATGGCTGAAGTTTTGAAATGAAAGCAACCAGATCTCTGTCTGCATGTTTCTGTATGTCTGTGCATATACATACATGAAAGATGTGGCATTTTCCCACCTCTAGATGGTGGTGCCAAAATTCATTTAGAAAAAAGCTCTATTTAATGGGCTTAAAAACAAGTGCCTTTGAACTAAGTATTTCTAAATATCAGAAATATAACAAAAACTAACCCAACCGTTTTTCAAGTTCATGTCTAGGATAATTTTTGGTAAATAAAAGCAAGTTTAAGTTTGCTGGTTTATTAACACAGACATAGCTTTAGAGTTATTAGCATTAAGTAGAATACTTTTATTCTACCTCCATTTACTGAAAGTAGAATAAGCTCACATTATCTCTGTTAGAAAGTTTGGCAGCAAGAAAAGTAAACTAAGATGAAAATAAACTAAGATGACGGCTAACTGCTTTAATGTCTCATGAAATTTTCATGAGTAATCTAAGTAGGACTGTTAAGAACAAGTAAATAGATATAAGTGGGATAAGAATTTTCAGGTGAACTTTTCGGTAAGAAGTGTTTTACGGTATACCTACTTAGAAATAGTTTCCTAAATCTCCTTGCTCACCTCCACCCTTAGAATTTTGCTAATTTAAAATTAAATGGTGGGAAGTCATTAAATGTCTAGGTTATTTCCAAATAAGATAAAGTACTAGGAACAATAATTAATTACTAAACATAGGTTTTCTTTTATAGAGATGCTAAAGATAGTTGGGGTCCATTAGTAAACATGTCTGTGTCATACTGAAAATTCTGCTATAAGAAACATGTTTCTAGATAGTCTAAAAGTATTTATAAATTTGAAATACAGAACAAATTTATAAATTTGAAATACAGAACAGCTGTATTTCGAACTGTATTTCAACTGCATTTTCCTATCTCTAGATGGTGGGAAAATGCTACATCCTTCATGTATGTATATACACAGACATACAGAAACATGCAGACAGAGATCTGGTTGCTTTCATTTCAAAACTTTAGCCATGAATGAACTGTATTTCAAATTTATAAATACAAATTCTGTATTAGAATGCTAATATAGAAGATAGTTCATAATTGTTTTATCTTTGTTTTCACTACAAATGAAGGTTTTTAAGAGTTTAAAAACTCTAATCTATGTAATTAATGCCACTAGAAATAATAAGGGAAACATTTCTGAATGTGAGACAAGCAAGATGGGTGTTTTAAGTAAAATTAAAACAAGAAATGGAAATGCATTTTTTGTTAAGGGAAAGTAAGGTAATTTTGTTAATTGATTTAAAATGGGAAAGAAAAATTGTAGGATAAAATTTTAATGTAAAAAAGAAAGTTGTAGGAGATTTATAGAAAAGGGATCTTGGCAAAGGAGTTTTAGTGAAGCTCACTAAGATTAAAATATGTTTAATCAAGGTAAATGAATTTTAATATAAAAAATAAGCTGGTATAAAATTAGAATTGAAGTTTCTTTCTGTTCAAAGAAAAAAAAAGTTTTCTTGAGCTGTTGGTGTGCTCTTGATAGAAGATCATAAAAGGTTTTTCCTTACCTTTTAAAGTCATCTATCTAAAAAGCAAAGATTTTGTATCTTGTCAAAATAATTTTGCCTTTATCAGGTCTTTGATTACTTAAGAAAGCTGAGGATTTTCTATTCAAAGGACTAAGGTTTTTTATCTTATATATATATTTTTAAGATTTTACTTATTTTCTTATTTGAGAGAGAAATTGAGGGTAGGAGGGAGGGGCAGAGGGAGAGTATCTTTAAGCAGACTCCTTGCTGAGCTAGAAGCCCTATGCAGGGCTTGGTCTCATGACACAGAGATGGTGATCTCAGCTGAAATCAAGAGTCAGATGCTTAACTGACTGAGCCACCCGGGCGCCCAAGAACTATGGTTTCTTTTCTTTCTTTTCTTTTCTTTTTTTTTTTTAAAGATTTCATTTATTTATTTATTTGACAGACAGAGATCACAAATAGGCAGAGAGGCAGGCAGAGAGAGAGGAGGAAGCAGGCTCAAGAGAGCCCGATGCGGGGCTCGATCCCAGGACCCTGAGATCATGACCTGAGCTGAAGGCAGAGGCTTTAACCCACTGAGCCACCCAAGCACTCCAGAACTATGGTTTCTTAAAACAACTATTTAGCTTTCCGGATTTGCCTATGAAGTCTTTAATTGACAATATGGTTAAATGGAGAACAAAGTATTCTTTCACAGCGACCTATGATCCTGTGTGATTAAGTTTTTTAAAAGAGGGAGACAAACCATAAGTGACTCTTAATCTTACAAAACAAACTGAGGGTTGCTGGGGGGAGGGGGGTTGGGAGAAGGGGGTGGGGTTATGGACATTGGGGAGGGTATGTGCTTTGGTGAGTGCTGTGAAGTGTGTAAACCTGGCGATTCACAGACCTGTACCCCTGGGGATAAAAATACATGTTTATAAAAAAATAAAAAATTAAAAATATAAAACCTCTTTGACATTTTTGACAAGCTTCTCAAATATCAAATTCTAAATGAAGTCTTTTTGATCTCGAACTAAATTTGAGAATTTTTTAGAGGTTCCTTGGGCATCTCAAAAGATTTGTTTTCTCTCCTTATGAAAAGGGAGATGTTAGGTTTATTTGATACGTTAAATGACGTGGGAAGGGTTGTCATTTGGAGAGTGTGTGACTCTTGACCTCAGGGTCATGAGTTCAAGCCCCACATTAGACATAGAGATTACTTAAAAAGTAATCTAAGCATTTTTCATGTTGTATTATTTAGTATGTGTTATCAGTGTTCTGCAAATTGTATGAAATTTCTAGAAATCTAATATGTCCTGGTATAACATTATCAGTCATAATTCCAGTTATCTTAGAATGTGATGTGTCACAATAATAAATAGATTTCCTTGTCAAGTGCATTGTTGAGGACTTTCATCAGATCTTTAATCATGGCTATTTTTAAGTCTTTTGTCATTCACAGATGGTTATTATTTCTCTGATGCTTTTGCAAAAATGTTCCTGCAGAAGTACTTCATCTTCAAGAAGACTCTAGAATACAGATTTCTGATGACTTTGAAACTGGAAGACTGAACTGGGTAAGAATTTCTGAAGCTAATAGAATAAGTAAATTCAAGATGAACAAGTATCAGTTACATTGTACTGAATGAACCGAGGAGTATGCTTATAATCTTTTATTTTTATTTTTTGTTTAAAACATGACCAGTTTAAAAAAATATATGTTTTGTTTTCCAGAATTAAGGAAACTTCTTTCTCTTCTTTTTTATTTATTTTTTATTTTTTTTTTTTAAGATTTTTTTTTTTTTTTTATTTGACAGAACACAAGTAGGCAGAGAGGCAGGCAGAGAGAGAGGAGGAAGCAGGCTACCTGCTGAGCAGAGAGCCCGATGTGGGACTCGATCCCAGGACCCTGAGATCATGACCTGAGCCGAAGGCAGCGGCCCAACCCACTGAGCCACCCAGGCGCCCATTCTTTCTCTTCTTTTAAACTGCCTATGACTTAGAATAATTTGATAATGTATACCTTTGTGAACCAAGATTAAACTTTTATCTTTCTCTTCCTCCTCGATGCTCTTAGAATTCATAAACTCTCAGTGGGTATTCTGATTTTCATGGCAATAGTTATTCGCATAAATCCACTAAGAATCTGTTCTTGTAACAAGACACACTTGAAAACATTCGTTGCATTACCAAAGCTTTGACTGGAATGTCATATTTGAGAGAGCTATACAGAGACTCAGATACGACCAGACAGTTTTACGGAGCTAAGGTTGACTGGAACCAGTAATGTCCCTTGGGAAAAATGTCCTGGTACCTTACTTCAGGGATTCCAGCAACTTTACCAGGTGAGTCAGAAAGATGACTTCCTGGTAGGTGCAGGAATTTCAGGATATTCCGGGGGACCTTGAAAAGATAGGATGTAACCGAAATCTATAGGTATTGCTGGAAAGCCTGATGGCATACCTTCAGCTTGGCTTCCTAGCTTTGAGAGGCTTTTTGAAAGTACAGTCTGAGATTCCCTATTAAAAGTTTCAGCAAAGCAGATTTAAAAATTCTATAGGGTCCATCACTATTCTTATTATATTTATATAAACAATCAAGCCACGTTGATTAAAACTAGACTTACTCTGTGAACAAATTAGTCTTACTTTGGTTATCTTTCATGGCAATAGGGGTGATTGTGGAAACAAAATGGTGTTTCAGTAGAAATTATACACTTAGGGAGATTAAATTCTAGTTCTGTCCCTTGCCTTTGAGGTTTTGTTTTCTTTCTGTGAATTGGACTAGATTCTGCTGTCTTTTAGTTTCCTCCAGTGTTTGACGGTGACTTTTTAAACTAACACTTCCAATTTTTCTTCTACCCTTCTGACTTAGAATCATTGAGAACTAAAGCTGCCCCTTTTCTGAAGCCATTCAAGCTAACATTGGACAACTTGATATAAACTTCAGAGAAATCAGCACAAAAACTCATGTATGAACAGTCTTCATGCCCGTGGCTGGGTGGGTGAGTCTGCGTGATCACCAGAGGCCTCAGACTACAAACCAGGAACATCTGTCCAGCTTCCATTGTCTGCCTTCAGTCCCTCTGACCATGCTTCAAGCCTGACATCTAGAGATCTTTTCAGCTGATGATCCTCAGAACTCTGCTGTTTGTAATTTGCTTCTTATTAACTGTTTTTTTCTCTTTGTTTGTTTCCATAGAAATGCCTTATTAAATACCCGATTTCCCACACCACACAGGCCTAACGTTGAGGTCCCAGTGGCATCTTCACCTGTTTCACTGAACTGACCTATTTTCAAGACTAAGAGATTAATTCAGTGAATATCCCAAGATGAAGACCATCAAGGCCCAACACGCTTAGATTTTCATCTTCCTCTTAACTGCCTCAAAGAATTTAGATAGGGAACCTGTACCAGGAAGAATTATTCCCAAGCATAACTTTTTCTTCTTTTTTTTTTTTTAACAGAAGAAAGTCTTCTCCATCATGGCATGGCAAACCCTTGTTAACCAGAAGTTTGATCTTCCCATCTTCTGGTGGATTGTCTTCCTCCCTTTTGAAGTCCCAGATCCCTGCGTGCTTCCTGTTAGCTCAGGATGGCATAGGACTGTGGGGAGCCTCTCTTGTATTTGTGGGGCTCTCGAATGTACATAATTAAATTTATTTTTCTCCTATTAATCTGTCTTATGTCAATTTAATCATTAGATCAGCTAAAAAACCTGGAAGGGAAAAAGGAAGAAGTTTTTCTCCCCTATAAGAAGCAACTCCGCCCTGTGGTTTCCCACTGAGCTTGTGTCTCTGCCTCTTACCTACACATCTGTTCCAAGCCCACTCCCTACTGTTTCTCAGCAAGGACTTCTACTTTGCCAGTAGCTCAGGGAAGGACCAAAGAGAGGGTGGGAAGAGTAGGTGAAATTGAGGAGTGAGGAGCATCATGAGCCCATGGGACCATGGGAAGAAAGCACCTGCTGAAATTGACCAGAAGGTGAAGGAGGTTAATGAGAGCACATGGGCTGCTCTCCCCAGTAGGTGCCTTTAACAGCTTCTAGCAGAAGAACCTGAGATATTCAGAAGTCAGGAATCGAAATGAGGACACTCTATTAGTTTTCTAGGGCTGCCATAACAAAGTCCCATAGACTGAGTGATTTAAACAACAGAAATGTATTATCTCACAGTCCTGGAGGCTAGAATTCTGAGTGAAGGTGTCAGCAGGATTGGCTTCTTCAAGGCGTCTCTCCTTGGCTCGCAGATGGCTACGGCTCCACGTGTCTCTGCATGATTCTCCCTCGGTCCCAGTCTGTGTTCTAATTGCTTCTAGGCTTACTGGATTGTAGCTTATCCATAGGACTTTATTTTACATTAATTACCTCTCCAAAGGCCCTATCTCCATATATAGCTACAATTAAGAGGTGAGAGTGTTAGGACTTGAAGAGATAAATTTTGGGGGAACCCAATTCAATCCATAACAGTTACCCAGCCAAATAAGGGCAGTATAGCTCAGGGGTTAAATAGACTATATTTAGAGTCAGGAAGAAGGCAGTTAGGGGTCCCTGGTTGGCTCAGTTATTTGGGTGACCAACTCTTGGTTTTGGCCCAGGTCATGATTTTGTTGTCTGAGATCGAACCCCACGTCAGACTCTGCACTCAGTGGGGAGTCTGCTTGAGATTCCCTTTCTCCCTCTGCCCTTCTCCCCTACTGGCATACACACACGCGCACTTTCTCTCTCCCTCTAAATTGAATAAGTAAATATTAAAAAAAAAAAAAAAAGAAAGAAAGACTGAGGTTAGAATTCTGACTTTACACTTAAAATCTCTTGGAACCTTAGCTTCTTCCTCTGATAAGTGGGAATAAAAATAATTATGGCTCCAGCTCTATTAAATGGGAAGAGGTGTGCAAACACAGAATGTGAGGACATAGGAGGTACGCAACAACTTTCAGCCATAGTTGCTGGTGGTGGTTTTATTCCTAACCGTGTTATTATTACTGGTCTCCTTTTCTGTAGAATGGGGCTAATAAAATGCCCCTCCTCCTTAGAGCTGTGAGGATTGAATAGTCTGCACGGCAAATGAGTTCATGTTTCGCCTGCCCCAGAGTGAGCTCTCCCAAAATGTTAATTGTGGCCATCGTCTTCATGGGATAAAGACCAAGTTTCCCTATTCTTAGCCTACCGAGTAGCATCCGATGCAGCACAAACCATGTCTGTATTTAATAAAATGCATTTTTTTTTTTTTTTTTTGGTCGGGACAGTTTGAACCAGAGAGACCACCTATCTTAGGCAGAAGCTCATATTTTAGTTATTAAAATGTGAAATGAAGCAACATTGGAAGATGGACGACTTAGAAGATTATTTAGCTGAAGGGCGCTACGATCTATATTTCCATACTGCAGAGCCAAGAAATGTTCAGGTTCAGTGTGGGTGATTCACCATTTGATCTCTTGTCAAACTTCCACAAAGTCTTCCTCTATTTTTTTTTTTTTAATATGTCTTGCTGTGTCTCCTATAATTAAGAAATGGTGCCGGGTTCTTGTCATCCACCATTAAGGACTAGTCACAGATAGTTTCCTAACATCTGCTTCTCGCAACCTTCTAATTATCCATAAAAATCTGGCAGAAGGACCTGACAGTTTATCTGGAACACAGAATATAAATACAAAACAGGGTGCTTAGCTTCTAGATACAGAGGGATGGGATAAAACAGGTACTCTCTAAGCTCCTACTTTGCATGCAATGATGTAGTCTGTTCAAATCAGAGTTAGGCGCATGTCATCTCAATAAAGACTCAATTTTGAAAAGCGTCTTTTGACAAAATGAATGTGGGTCAGGAATATGTTAATGGTGCTGTGGCAGAGTCTGCTGTTAGCCGCTGCTCCACTGTTCCTTTTACAATCCAGCCAGACACGGTGATTGCCCTGCCAGTACCTCTAGGCTCTGAGCTATCCGGGCCCTGATAGGAAGAACTAAGGGTCTCTTGACCCTGCCAGACACTTGCCTCTAGCAAGGTCACCTCCTCACCTCTCATTGCTTGTCCCTGGTAGCAGGTGCCTTTCTGGCCCACCAGCTTGCCTGGCTTTCTGACTCATCAGCTCACCTTGACTCCAGAAAAGGCATCTCCCTCCATCCCTGCATTGTGGGCATGCGATAGGCTGAACCACTCCTTTATTGGGATTATTGGTTATCCTGTGTCTACCTATACCTCCAACATCCATGGATGATGGACTTATTCTATCCTCTGGGTCTGAATCCACAGATACCTGTCTGCCCATTTGGCTTTAGACCCCTATCTTGTTGAGACTTCTGGTCCTTTTGTGTCTTATAATCTCAGGGCTATGAACCCTCAGACTTGCCTCAGCTCTCCTGCTCTTTCTGTCTTGCTTCTTCTCTGTCCTAGTACCATAGAGATGCATAAAAACATTCCTCTTTCTACGTATCGCTCACAAAGCCCTTTTTGTATCCATAAGACCTGAAGAGGCAGAGACCATGATTTGCTTGGTAACTTTGTCAACTGATGGGCAAAGAGGTTTACCATTCTATGCAAGGCTTCAGATCGGATTTGAACTCAAATCTCTCCAGTTTTGGTTTGAGTTCTCCATGGTTCTTATTTTACCAAAAAAAAAAAAAAAAAGAATGGAGACATTGAGTTTTAGGGCATGGACAGGTCACAGGGGGAGTCAGCAAGGAAACAGAAGGTTCCTAACACAGTGATAGAATAATTTGTTGCAGATGCCACTAGATAGAGAGGCAGAAGACGGGTCAGTTCAAGGTCCGGCTGAGAATCCTGATATTTGGTAAATTCCTTGACTTCTCTCTTCCTTCCTCTTGAAAATTGGTCACTAGGTTTAGCTATGAGTTTTCTGGCAGCTAAAGTATACTCATGCTTCGTGTTCCAGATCAGCAGTCACTGAGAGACTTGGAGTTGTCTCATCTTATTCCTACATCACAGAGATTTCATTTCTAAATAATCAATTTCATATGTTCGTCATTGAGGGGCCACTATCACTATTCTAAACCACTGTGGGTTCATGAGTAGGAATCAACGGGCCATTTTCTTGTCCAGAAAAGACTCTTAACTTGTTCATTGCATTTCAGAGCCTGGGCTGACCTGACAAGCCCTCTGGGTCTCTCACGTCCTTGCTGAGTGGCTAAGACAACAATGACTTGAAAGAATGAGAGGAAAAAGAGCAAAGCCAGCCTGAGACATGAATTCTGGCCTTCTGCTGAAGGGAGAGAAGGGTTGGGGGAAACTGGGCTTTGATTCTCAGACGCTCTTACTCTTTGCTATTCCACACGCGATCCTGGCACCACAGTGACATCACCTGGGATCTTGTTAAAAATGCAGACTCTCAGGTCCCATGCCACATCTGCCGAATCATTTGTACGAGATTCTGGCTTGTGACTTGTACGCACATTAAAGAAGGACTGCTGTTTTATTAATCCATAGAAAGGTTTAGAAATTAACCTCCGAGTGGCAAGAAATGTTTCCTAGGACCCCTTTGGAGGGGCACGGGGGTCTTGCTGCCATTACAGGCATGGGCTTCACTGAGAAAGGGAGTCTGGACCTAATTACAGCAGATGAAGTGACTTCGCTAAAAGCTAAGCTTTCAGGAGGGCAAAGGGGAGTGATGTGGGCTTTTGAGGTGGGACCATTAACCGTTGGATTATAGCACAATGTGCCATAATGGTGTAGTAATGAAATGTAATTGATATGGTTATAGGGGATACAAAAGGACACTCGCTTTGTTCCAGGCTCTCTTTTTCCAGGGAAGGCAGATGATCACAGGGTGAGGCTACCAGACAAGAGAGACTCATTCTAGAAACATTTTGGCTTCGATCTCAGCGGACCCCTTGTCCAGGTTTGGGTCAGACTTTCCTTAGTGCGAACAACTACCGGGTGAGCAGTCTCCAGCCACAACCCTGAGGGTCTGGTACCCCTGTCCCCCCCTGCCCCCATCCCACCTCTGAAAACCCTTAGGAAATGAGCTCCAGCGGGGGGATGGCGTGCCTAGTGTCAGAGCAGCTCCAACTTGGGAATTCTCTTTCATGGGACCTAGGAGGCATGGCTTCAGTAGGAAACAGCCCCTCAAACCACAAAGGCTGAACTAGGAGGCCATCGCAGTCTCCTCACTGAGCAACTCTTGGCTCTTTCTGGATTTGTTTCTCCTGATCGTTCCACTTTTTTCTTTTTTCCTTTATTAGCTCTGCACCAGTTTCTTTTTCGTGAGTACTTTCCACCTGTCCCTGGGAAACCATAGTCAAAAAATGGAAATGGCATGTATCCTGGAAAAATGGTTATTTATTTCGGACTTACGCCACACCTATTTAAAATAAAAAAATCCCACAGAATGAGACGCGAGCTTATCGTGAAGCTGAAAAATGAAAATCACTTAAAAGGAAGGTGGTAGGAGAAGAGAATTGGTCGAGAGGTTCAGTTTGATCATAGTTGTGAGGAAGTTACACCGTGATCTTAATGCAGAGTTCTTGGCGGCTAAAGATGTGCATAGAGGTACTCATTCCTGGTCGGTGGGCTCTACCCCCGCTTCTCAATGACACATTTCCTGAATACTGAGTTGGCAATAATAAATACTATTTTTGAGTCCTTACATCCTCCCAGGCACTTGCTAAGCCCTTTGCATGCATTATTTGATCTAATCCTCACACCGACATGAAGAGAGAGGATAGAGTGACAGTCCCCTGTTTGAACTCCACAACCAGGAAAGTTTAGATCTCACCTCTGCTACTCACAAACCAAGTGACCTTAGGCAAGTCCCTTAGATTCTCTCTGTTTCCGTTTTATTACCTATAAAAGTGGAATATCAGTCATACCTTATAGGGTGATCGGGAGCATTCCGTGATTTAATATACACAAAGCATGCCATGTCTGGCCCTTAGTAAGTACGTGCCATTATTATCGTTATTTTCATTTGACAGATAAGGAAATTGGGTCTCGGAGAGGTTAAGTGGCTGGCCCGAAGTCCCCTGGCCAGATCAAATTGGCACCGAATCTAATTTGACCCCTCTTAAACACTTCACAGGCTGACTCGGAAAATGCCGCCTGCTGCTGGCAAGGTACTTGCATGCAAATAAGGAATCACTGGGAGCCTTGAGCAGTCCGTGTTGGAGTGAGAAATGATGATCTGAAGATTATCTTGGGGGAGGGGACTTCTCCCTGCTGTTTAGGTTGGGTCTAAGAAGGTATCTACTTTCTTTCCTTTTTTTTTTTTTTTTTAAAGATTTATTTAACTTATTTGTTAGAGAGAGAGAGAGAGAGAGAGCGAGAGCACGTGAACTCCCCACTGAGCAAGGATCCGAAAGTGGGATCCATCCCAGGACTCTGAGATCATGACCTGAGCCCAGATCAAGAGTCAGATGCTTACCGACCAAGCCACCCAGGCGCCCCGTTATCTACTGTCCACATGACCTTACATAATGTTTAAATAATGAGGGACTTGTACTGCAAATCACAGTGTGTATTTGTTTATCTGTGGATTCTGTTCATATTGATTTCTAGCCTCCAGTTCTTCCCAAATGCAGCTGAACATCACAGAAATGTAGGTCAGCATCTACTCAATTGCTACTGTATTTAAAGCCCACTTCAATACCACATGCCCCGGGGGAGCTGCTTGCTTTATATTATTTCCCACAATTTCAGAGGGGCCGCAGGCTTCCTCAGATCTAGGTGGTGACGCCTGACAGGAAATATGGGTGTAATTCTCCTACTGACCACCAGGTGTCCGACCCAGCCCTGTTATCAACAAGGAAAACTGGCCTTCTTTACCCTCCAAAGAGGAAAAAGGAATTGAAGGTGGCTGAGGGGGTCTGTGTGAGGGGAGACTGTGATAAGACTTCCAGATGCTTCTTCTTGCCTCCAGACAAAGGGAATTTTTTTGCATTGTTTCTCTTTGATGCATAGATGTTTCTCTCCAGAAAGCCTGGTCAGTTCCTTACAATTTTAGGAAGCTTTTATTTCCACTAAGGAACTGATGTCCAGCCAGGCCTTTTCATCTCCGAGCTTGAGGCTGGGGCTGTAGCCCCCTTCTTTTGCCTGGAAGCTCTGTCTCCTATCCCTCCTGGGATCTTTCTTCTACCAGGGTCTGATTAAAAAAGAGATAAGGAAGGGATTCACCCTGCTCGCCCATCGGAGTCCTCATTGCTTCCTTAATCAGAGGAGGGCAAGGAGGTGAGTGTGGCACTAGCTAGCTCTCCTGCAAACGGTAATGTAATTTGCCCATGATGTTACTATTACCATGAGTAGAAATACTCCCTCCTAACTCTCAAATAAGACTGTCATTAACTTCTCCTAGTGGGAGGAGTAAGGGAATTCAGATCCACTGTGTTTTAAGAACTGGAAGCATTTTAGATTCCAGAAGAAATCTCTTATCCTTTGCAGGTGGTTGGCTCCCTGCCTGTCATCTTCAGTCTTCCCTCCCTCCTTCCTTTCTTGGGGAGGACCACACACAATTGGGGAAGCGGGGGTCAAGATCAGGACAAGCGGGAGCTCCAAAGCCACGTGATTTCAATCTCCAACATCGCCTTCTCTGCTCCATTGCCGTCTGCCCTGGGACTCTGTGCAGTCCATCATCGTAGATCACCCTGCACTTTCCAGACATTTACCAGAGACGGGAGGCATCCAGATGGAGGCAGTGCTCTGAGTAGACTGGCAAACAGGGACCCTGATTATAGGGTATAGTGTGACTGAAACTCCACCCAGAGATCTGCTGAGGATGTGGACAGGATATCTTCATTTAGCACCCGCTTTAGGAGGTTCAGCGCGGGCTGTTTCCCCTATAAAGGACCTTGATAACAAAGACCGGAATCCAGTCCTCTGAGAGTGTCTGGTTTTGTAGCCACTGCCTCATTATATGCATGGCTTTTAATATTCGGAGAGCCTTTTGCCAATACACATTTTCTAGTGAACTGGGAAACCGGAACCCAGATGCGATGTATTATTGATAGGATTGTAATTTACTCCTCTCGGGTTGTATCTACAGTGTATACCATTAGCACAAAATATTAAATTACCAGTGGTTGTATATATTTGTCTATTCAGGTTTGGCTCAATGATATTTGCCTTTCGCCTCAATAAAAGATCATGAATAAAGAAAGCAGGGCAATATTGTTTTTTTGTTGTTGTTGTTGCAAGGGAATGTTGATTAAATCATTTTCTGTGTGTTGTGTTTTAGCGAGCCAGGCTTTGCAATGAAGATAGGAGACATAAAATAGTGGGGACTGGACAGGGAAGATGGATGGGGCAGTCTGCTCCAGCTCGAGGCCCACACTGGCTTCCCTGGCAAGCTGCTCTGGGCCAGGCTCTGGGTTTTCTCCCTTCACAAAGGGGAATGAACAGTCTGTGTTGTGCTGGCAAGAGGAGGTGGACAGTGTAGACCTTGGTGTTAGAAATATAGAGCCCCCGGCCTGTACCGTGAAGGCTGCATCTGAACGGGGTTTGGGGGATGGGTATCCAGCAAGGCATCTGGCAGAGTCCTCTGCAGCCCAGGCATGATGCTCTGGCTGCTGTTGGACAGGAGGCCCTCTGGCCACCAGTTTTGGTTCTAGCTCCCACGTGGGGTTTGGTCACACACACGCACACATACACACGTGCACGCGCCCATACCCCTCTTCCTTTTTTTTAAAAAAGATTTTATTTATTCATTTGAAAGAGAGAGAGCATGAACTGGGGGAGGAGTAGGGCAGAGAGAGAGAAGTAGACTCCCTGTTGAACAGGCAGCCCGACTTGGGGCTCGATCCCAGGACCCAAAGATCATGACCTGAGCTGAAGGCAGATGCTTAACCCACTGAACCACCCAGATGCCAACCCCCTCTTCCCTTTAAAAATAAATCCAGGTTACAGGGCTCAAACCAAGCTGGAGATGGAAATACTGTGTGACTTCTGCTTTGTGACCCTTTTGTTCTTTCAGAACCCTGAAGGGGAGGTATTTGCTGGTTCATTTGCCTGAGTCTTCCCTCCCCACCCCCAAACCCATTCACAGCATAATTTTTATGGGTGAACATATATATATATATATATATATATATATATATATATATATATTTAAGATTTTATTTATTTATTTGACCGACAGAGATCTCAAGTAGGCAGAAAGGCTGGCAGAGCAAGAGGAAGAAGCAGGCTCCCTGCTGAGCAGAGAGCCGATGCGGGGCTTGATCCCAGGAACCTGAGATCATGACCTGAGCTGAAGGCAGAGGCTACCCAGGCGCCCCTGAACATATGTTTCCAAACAATGTCCATGGCTTGGCCTCCTCACTCTTTTGCTGTCCACAGTCCTCAGAACGGAGAGCAGAGGGTGACAGGAACAAGGTTCTGAATCTGTGCTGTCCTGAAGCAGGAAGATAACTTTGTTGCAACGCTTATTCCTTTTGGCTCCTGCCAGGAGTGTGGGAGCCCTTGATTCCTCAGGGCCAGAGTCCCAAGAAAGGCAGGAAGGGAGTGAAGTGGCCACTCCCCTTGGAGGTCCCTGGCTGGGGGAGGGGGCTCAGAGACCCAAGTGACGGGTATCCAGACACAAAGCTGTAATCTCTTAAGAAAAGGCAGCACTCAGCCACCGGTTATCTATTGACTTTTGCTGCCCGGGGCGCATTCTGGAGGTGAAAACCGGTTTTTCTGAAGACTTGTCAGAGCAACGCTTTGTTTGGAGTGAGTTTGTCTCTCTGGCAGGCCTGCCTTCCTAAAGCAGACCCCATTCACCCAAGGAAGGGGCAAGGAACACAAAGGCCTGGGCATCTCCTCCATAATGGGGTGGGGCTTTCTTTGGACTTAGGGTCTCTCCCTCCTCCCCACAACCTCCTCCTTCCCTAAAGGAGAGATGGGGAATAAACAAAAAAAAATCTCGCAGCCTGGTAAAGCCAATGAAATCAGTGCTAAATCTATCAAAGCAAATCATAGACCCTGACAGCTGAGAAGTAGTATTTGTTGTTTTCCTCCCAGATTTCTACCGAGCCTGGTGTTTGAAGCGTCTGTGTTAGGGAGAAGAGACCCACATAAAGGCGATTACAATTGGTAAATGATTAATGTTGGATCTGACATTTTTATGTGTCAAGTATGTTTAAGTGCATTAACCTTTGCAGAATTTACGCCCGTACGATATGAGATATATCTTGCATAGCATCTGAAAGATCGGCAATCTGCCTTCACTTAAATCTTATTTACATTTATTTTATTACAATATAAATGGGTGGAAACAAATCTTAATAGAGTTTTTTACCCCGTTCTGCAGGTCCTGCTGGCACCGTGGGGGAGGCCGAGGGCAGCGGGGCTCCTCGGCGCTTGCAAATAAAGTTCCAGCCACCTGTCTGGAGATCCCCAGGAGAGAGGGGGCCTGTGCCCACAGGTCCAGCTCCTGTCTCCATTTTAGCCCCAAGGGGAGGTGCCTTAGAAGGCCAGGGAGTCCACACCCCACAGCATGAATGACGGAGTCAGGCTTTCCAGCAGACAGACAACTTTTAATTTTTGGAAGTTACAGAAAACACACATTTCCACAGCATCAATTTTAGGCAAGAAGGAAAAAGCGGCTCCCATCTGTGGTGTCTTTTGCAATCTGCCCACCGCCCAGCCCCCAGCCCCCTCTGCGGGGGAGGGGCACTCCAGATGTCTCCTGTCAGCTCTCATGCCCCTCACTGGGTCTCGCCTTTGCTAAGTCGGAGCTACTCTCGCTGCGGCGGCCGTGTGAGCTCCACGCCTCCTGAACTTCACTCCACTGAAATCTGGTGGCTACAAGACAGACTCCGGTGGAATGAAGGACAAGAGAATCACATGGACGGTCTGGGGCTCTTTTTCTTGTCAGGTGGGCCCCGTGGCCACCCTGGCCTGTGTGCGTCGGGGTAGTGCCCGCTGAGGGCCCGCAGGATCTTTGAAACGCAGTGTCAGGGAACGCGGGAGGCGTGTGAGTGTGCACCCCCTCCCCAGGGTCACACTCCTGCAGAAGGCTGTGGCAGCCAGCTGACCAAGACACCCCCGGGCCTGCAGCCCGGGCAGCCAGTGCTGAGTGGCAGGGATGGGGAGGCGGGGGTGCTGCGGGGCTTGCGCCCTCCTGGACAAGTCCCCAGGAGCCTTCTCTGCATTTCCCTTGCTGGCATGCTGGTTATCGTCTGCCCCTGTCTGTGTCCCCTGCCAGGGCCATACCTGAGTCTGACGGGGTTGGTCCTGGCTGGAGGAGGCAGGTACTCTGAAATGACCTGAGAAAAATCCATCTGTAATGAACTCCCTTACCAAGGTGATGGAACACGGGGCAGGGGCAGGGGCATTCCTTTCCAGAATGTGCCATCCAAGGAGCATGAGCAGTACTTTGCAGGCCCATCTATCTGCCAGTGTGAAACCAGGCAGAAGTGGGCGAGGAGCTGTGGGGAGACCAGAATGCCTGGCAGGGGCCAGGCCCATTCCCGGGGGCAGCAATGGGCAAAGGAGAGGACTTTCTGGTCTTGCCCCCTGCAGACGATATTATCTAGGATGTCCACTTTCCAGTGACTTCCTTTGCCAAATTGGCCTGGAAACGAGTATATATTCTTTGGGCATGGCATTGGGGGAGGGGGTGGGCTGGGTAGGAGGTGGCCTGGCTTTCAGAGGCTGGACCAATCAGGGAGGATGGAAACTCTCCGAGGCTCTCAGTCCTCTTTAAAGCAATGCCGGTCCACCTGCTGGCCCCTTCCTTGCTGTGCCCAGGCACGCCCGTGGCTCAGTGTAAGCCCCATAAAAGGCTGTTCTCAGCACCAGCACACAGACTGGGTGAGTTTGGGCAGAGCCACCCTGTTGTTTGGAATACTTTCTTCCTGGGGCTTGTTCTGACCCGACCCAAGGAGGCCCTGGCTTATGATGCGGCTCCTCCCCTGAGAGCCGGCCCCCTGGGCATTGGGGATCTGAAGAAGGCTCTTAAACAAGGGCTTGGCTGTTTCAGCTATGGCCGAGGAGCCTGGCTTTCCTTGCTCAGGGCGAATACAGGTACTGCTGGGGGCAGGGAGCGGGGACAGGCTGGCCCCATCCTCTCCCATAAATACTCACAAATCTCAATCCCGAGAGAGAAACATGCCCTGCTTGTGAACGGTGTAGACTTTATAATCCTCCTGTATTGCCTGTGGCCCATTTCACAGTCAAGGAAAGAAAGGGACCAGCCAGGCTGGTTCGGTTCACGACGGTGGGAGGAAGTCATCTGGGGACGGAAGGACTCTTTGCTTTCCCTTCGGATTTCAGGCCAACTCGGACAGCAAAGGGACCATCCGTCCCCCTGCAGATCCTCGTCATGTCACTCTTACCCTCCCAACATGTGTGGTCCACTAGCTTCTTCAAGTCTTCAGCTGGCATGTGCAGAGTCTTACCCTTGTGTGGGGTTTTTAGCCTCTAGGGTGGATACCCCAGAGATAACAGTGTCTGCAAAAGCACTTTAACTGCGAAAGACCATGTAAACAGGAGGTCGTTTTGACATTGGAGAGCCTAAAAAAGACAGCCCCCTCCTTCTTTCATCATCCACTCTGGCCTACAGACCTGCTACCAGGCAGAGACAAGAAAAGAGGAGCCTAGAACCTGTACCCCGAGCCTCAACCCATTTTAGACCCCATACCCAGAGTTCAAGAACCTCTACCCACCATCCTTTGGTCAGCTTGATGCCCCAGTATGTTCTCCTTGGCCACCTGCCATGTTGGGGTTGGGTGAGAGAAGCAAATAGTGCCTGTGTTTGGCTTTAGAGTAAGTTCATGCAGTGACTGCTCTCCTGATCCCCAGACACCTTCAGAACTGTGCCCCAAATGGCTTTGAAATATAACCAACTTGGACACGAGAACCCAAGAATGGAACCAGGTCCCGAAGTTCTTGCTACAGCTGTACCCTCCAGCCCAGCGCTGAAAACCCAGTACCGGGCACTCCCCTCCGCCCCACCCCATTCCTCCAGTTGGGGTGAAATCAGACAGAGCTGTAATCTTGGTATCTGACTGCTCGAGACCCGCCTTATCCCACCAATTTCCACTCTCAGTGACCATTATTGCCTGAGATCACTGGAAATTGCTCTCCAAGACACAAAAACAGGCTGGAGATTTGGCTAAAATGAAGTAGGTCCTCCTATTTTAGCCTTGGAAGTAGTGGATCATCAGCTTGCAGAGAGTTTGGCTTTTTTCCCACAGCTCATGCTCTTCTCTGTCCAATGATCCTCCCAGTACAGGCATGCGGCTTTGGTTTCCCAAAGCGCCCCAAATCACAGATTTCGCACTCACCTGTAAGTATGCGTGTCTGTACCTTCAGATATCAGGGCTTACTCTGAGCTTGATGCAAAATAATACATAGAGTTTTTCTTAAGCTAATTTGGGAGAAAGAGAGGTCTGGAGGCTCAGGTGTACGAGAGGAAGAAAAGGAATTCCGAGTCTCGGAATGGTCTTTCGCTCCTAGGGTCTGAGGACAGGGCCTAAGAAAGGAGAAACACTTACTGTGTCGTGTCCAGCCCAGCCGGCCTGTTCCTGGGGGAGGGTGGGGGCCAGTCCTGCAGAGTCATCCGCCCTTTAAGAAAAAAGAACACGGAAGCAGAGAAACGTGGAACTGAAGTCGAGGGCGCAAAGATAGCTGGACGAGAAGGTTGGGAGTAGACAGCAGGGTTCAGGGGACCTTCTAGAAATAGAACTTGTAGGAATAGGTAACAGACAATAAAAGAGAGAGAAACTGGTTTTTCCAAGGCAAAGGTGAAGAAGGACTCAGCCCCTTTCAAGGAGGTGGTACTAGTTTCACTCTTTATTTATGCACCTCTCAGCCCAGCTTCGGGTTACCTGCAAAGCTCAACCAATGGCGTGAGGGCTCGGGTGGCTGGCTCCGCCCCTCAGAACCCACGCCTCGGGGTGCCAGGGACCGCGGGGGGGGGGGGGGGGGCTTGTGCATGCTAACCTGGCTTTCTTATTGTTCTGTAAACACCAGCAAAGGTCTCTGTCATTGGAGGAACACTGCAGGTTACCTGAGCACTGCCCCTAAAGTCTCTGGTTCCCCAAAGACCTGGGGAAGAAATGATGGGGAAGGCTCAAATCTTATCTGGACTACCGTGTGCGCTCCCCTGCTGCCACTCCTGTGTGTGTCCGCAGGGGCCATCGCTGGTCTTTTGAGCTTTTCAGCCATGCCCCGGCTTCCTAGCCCAACACTTCAGGAATGCAGAGAGCCCACCATTCATCAAGGGACAGCTGTAGAAAGGCGCCCAAGGGTGGGAGCAGAGGCCCAACCCAGTGGGTTTTCCCAGCGTTTAGCCCAACGTGAATTTGCTGCTCTCCTGTGAGAAGCAAGTGCCTTCTATTTTTATTGATTTGATTGGTTTACTTGAGAGAGCACAAGAGCACAAGCAGGGGGAGTGGCAGAGGGAGAGGGAGAAGCGGGCTCCCACTGAGCCCAGAGCCTACAAGGGGCTCCACCCAGCCCCAGCGTCCTGCGATGGTGGCCTGAGCTGCAGGCAGATACTCAACCGAATGAACCACCCAGGGCCCCCACAAATGGTTTTATAATCCAGGAGTCTTTGTGATCTGTTTCCCTTCTATTTCTGAGGGTGGGAAAAAACTACTCTGAAGGAGGGGAAGTTGGGGAGAGACCAAAGGAATTACAGAAAGAGCCAGCAAACTCACCAGGAAACGTTAAAGGGGTTGGATTCTAACCCCTGATTATTTTAATTTCACCTTCCTCTGCTCAGCGGTGGCTCCTCCACTTCCCTCCGTCCGTCTCGTTTCCTGCTTCCCTCTTCCCACTTTGGCCTCTTGGTGCACTGGAAGGGCAAGCGCAGTTGAAGTCTCCTCATGCGTAGTGCCTTTTGCTAAGAATTTTAGCCTGACTTCCACTTATTTTCCTGGCCCACGTCTGGGTGTGCAGCAAGGTCTCTGGGTGTGCAGCAAGGGTGGGTCCCTCCCTTCTCCAGGTCCAGGAGGGGGATTCGAGAACCCAATCTATAGGGCATCTTGATGCAATCCTGTCCCATGGCCCTTCCTGAAACTGAATCCTCCCTGCTCCAAACCTCTAGAAATCAGCTAATCCAAACCTCACACGGAACAGAGGGGGAAACCAGGGTTCAGAGAGGCTCTCGGTCTCAGGTTCTCGCAGGTGGTGTAGGGCCAACCAAGGGTCTCGTCGCTCTGGATCTACAGGCCTCCAGGGAGGCTCTCTTTATAGCAAACAGTGTAGGCTGCCTCTGCCTCTGGGCAGCCTCACATTCGTCCAGAGGATTCTGTACTCTTTGTGGAAGAAGAAGAAACTCCTCTGGGGACAAGGGGAGGGAGATTTTCTAGGTGATGGCTTTCGTAAGTGTAGGACTCCTCCCCGTAGCCCTCCGAGCAGGGGTGTTCCCCACCAGCCAAACCCAGTGTGCCTTCGTGGAGCCTCAGCCTGCCATTGTGCAGTCAGTAAGGTCGACCCAGAAGCAGAGTCCCTGGCCAAGATGCACGCACTTGTGGGTTAGAGATCTTGTGCTTTTGTCTCTCCCTTGCTGTGTTTCATTCATTTTCTCACTCTCTCTGTAAAAGCGTCAACTCAGTACAGGCGAGCAAGAGGCCATGTTTCCTCTTTAGGAGCTCCCGACCTAGATGTACTCATCCACGAATGGACATCAGAAACAGGCCACTGAGAAAAACACTATGAGTATGTCCCAAAAGGGAAATGTCACCTTTTTTGTCTATGTGATTCAGGAAGGTCCCAGAGAGAAGGCGACACTGGAGCTGACTGGAAGGATAAGGCAGGACAGGGGGTGGGGATTAGGGGGTGGTTAGGATGTGACTTGAATGAAAACCCTGAGGAAGGGCCCTCACACTGCGGCTCCGAAGCTCACTCTGGTCCAGGGTGGGGCTAGACGCAGGGCAATGTGCTGCTGAAGCATCCGACTACCCCAGAATGAGGGGACATGAAGGGGAGGGGGAAGCTAGGGCAGAAAATAAGCATAAATCCTACTGGTTATGTTCTTCCCCTGGGGGGTGATCTTTGTCTTTTCCATTCATTCTGAAAAATGGAAACAAACTGTAACCTAGTTGACCCAGCCAGGAAGGACTCCCCTGCCCTAAATAATGAGATAATAATCACATTTACTATTATTATTGTTACTGATTTCAACTTGATTCAACAAGGTCCAGGAGGATGCTCTGTGGACCGTTGGGACACGGGTTTCTATGGTGGGTCTAGAGGGGGTTTGGAAGCGCATTTGGGTGTCTTTGCTGGAAGACACCTGTCCCCCCCACCACTCAGTCAAGTTCTTTGTTCCAAAGTCAGCTCGAGAGGCAAAAGACCTAGATGCCCTCCCTTTCTCCACGTTTCCTGTCCCGAGGCTTGAAGGGGCATTTCCAGACTCGAGCTGCCTCCCATCTCCACTCAGGAGTTCACCATTTCAAGGGTGTTTGTGCACTTCTGTAACGTAGGGTTTTGGGTGTCAAACCGTGTACTGTGTTATCACTCCCCCACCCCCCACCAGGCCCGAGCCAGGGTTTCTCCGCTGTGAGATCTTTGGTCCCTACACGTACCCCTGGGTCTTGGAAACACACCACCGTTTCCTCTGCTCTGACTCTAGCCCCATATCTTATACCCCATCTTTGGCTTTTGAGGAAATAGGGAGGGAAGATATTGCAAACTCTCCCAAGTGTTCTGACTAATTAATATCAATCTTACCTACCGGTCCCACTAGATTGAATTCAGGTGTAATCACCTCTAACTTGGCAGCTCTGCCTCCATGCCCTGCATGGGGCCTGACATCCTTCATAAAGGCTGTGGAATGAACTTTAATTCTTTCTACTGGTGAGGGGCACTGAGGAGCAGTTTCCAAGAGCCCCCATGGCATAAAATTTGGGGTGGGCTGATATCTTAGGGGGAAGCAGGAAAGTTAGTGTGACACAAGGAGACAGCTTGTCCCCAGAAACCTTATGGGGACATCAGAGCCCATGGCCTCAAGTGTGTGTGGGAGGATGTCTGTTGGGCTGCTTACAGACTGGAGCCTTCATCACCAGCTTCTCACTCGTTGTTGGCTTCTAGCTCTGCACCATGTTTTGAAGACCAGGAGGACATTTCCCCAAGAGGTTTCTCAGTTAGGCTTGCATGTCAATTCTTCTGCCACTGCCTAGGTTCAGTACTTGGGCCTAGAAAGTAACTGCACAAACATAGGTTGGGTATGATGTGGTGCAGCAGCAGCAGAAATAGATTAAAAAAAAAAAACAACCTTAAAACTAACTTGGGCTTGAACTTATGGTAAGCTTTATGGGACTCAAAGAACATGATGTAGTTGCCAAAAGAGCGAATTCTGTCTTTGGTTGTATCATTAGAAATATAAGATGGAAAACAAGGGAGGGATATTCCTATTCTACTCTGTATTGATCAGATTATATTGGGTTCATTACATTCAGTTACGGGTTTCCCATTTTAGGAAGGCTCAATAGAAATCTAAAAGTGAGGGAAAAAAGTGGTCAGGTGGATTTGAAAACAGGTCACTCTGGGAAAGGATCAAGAAATGGGATTTTTAGTCTAAAGATGTGATGCCTGGGGATTGCAGGGGGAGACATATGATAACTATTTTCAATGATATGAGGATGTGCCACATGGAAGAGGTTCATATTAGTTCTTAGTGGCTGCATGGGGTAGAAGTAGAGGCAAGTTCTTTTCCTGTTACCAGTTCCCCCAGAGAAGTACCTGCTCTATAGAGGATGCAGGCAGGCACCCAAAGAAACCTGATGGTTCTGGAGGCAGTACAGCCAGTGGGAGGGGGGAGGTCTCTCCTCAAGTGGTAAGGGGAATGACCAGCACATGGTAAAGAACACCTGTCTCCACAGGTGGGAGTAAAGCCCTAAACCCAAGCCGGTAAACCAAACCAAGATCCCTTCCTCCTATCTTGACTAAACCTTCCCTCCCGTTTCATTATTTTCTCTTCAGTTGACGTGCCTGGTGCTAGTGCTGTGCAGCTAGAAGCTTATTTGGTTTGGTCTTCACTAGCCAGGTCTCTATACGTTGCACATCCCTGCTTTGCATGTAACACCCTGTGGCCCGTGCACACCTAACATACCTTGCATTGATTTCTTGTCTTTCTCACTAGACCATGAAACTATCCAAAGAAAGGAAAAGTCCTATGTTCTTCATACTTAGGAGTTCCTGGCACAGGGTAGGCGCTCAGGAAATATTTGTTGAGTGGGTAAAGAGGAAGAAGGGCCTGCCTGGGGGAGTCTGACCCTTTGTGACTGAGGAGACCTGGGGTCTGGGTCTAACACCCCTTTCCCTTCATGCTCCCGACCCTATTCAGCTCCAGCATTGATAAGAACCTATCCCAGAGTTGCGGGAGCTACAACCAGAGGTTTTCCTGCTCCAAGGGATCTGAAAGCTCATCACCCAGTTTTCGGTTTCTGGGCTGGGACTCGAGGCCCCGTTTCAGAGGTAAAGGTATATTCTCTGGAGACTGTAGAGGGTATGAGGATGATCTCTCCTTCCTGGGCCGTCTCTCACAAGGTGTAAGGTACTCCCTCAGATGAGGGGAAAATCCTAAGAGACATGATAGGGAAGTCCTCTTGTCTGTAGGTTGGCCACTCTGGACATTTCCCACCATTTTCTGCTCCAAACAATTTCTCAAACTTGCCTAGAAACTTTCTGGGTTTGGAGAACTTCCATTTCCCTGGGAATGGTTGTTCAAAATTTTCTTTTCTTTCTTTTTCTTTTCTTTTCTTTTTTTTTTTTTAAGATTTTTAAAATTAACTTGAGAGAGAGAGAGCGCAAGCATGAGTCAGGGGGAGGGGCAGAGGCAGAGGGAGAAGCAGGCTCCCCGCCAAGCAGGGAACCTGATGCAGGACTCGATCCTAGGACCCCTGGATCACGACCTGTGCCGGAGGCAAATGCTTAACAACTGAGTCACCCAGGTGCCCCTGAAATTTTATTTTCCTACATTAACATCTGAACATGACTTTAGGAAAGCAGAGGGGTGGGAGGAACATTTGGGGGGGGGTGGGGGGCAGAGCAGTCTTCATAGAAGAGGCTTTGATAAGCTGAAACAGTTCATATTATTAAAGAGCAAGGGGAGGTTTCAGAGGATTTTTCTCTTTGGTCTTTAACTCATGGCTCCCACCTTTTGGAGAATGAGAAGGTATGGGCAATGCAGAGGGGAAACAGGTGTCATTGTTAATTCATAGCCTTCGCTCAGTCTTTATCTTGCACTTACTAAGGCCAGATACTCTACCAGGTGCTGGGAATAAATGGATGGCTAACACCTGGCCCCTGACCACAAAGACTTTCAGGTGCAGTGACAGAGATAGCCCAGTGACACATGGGAGGGACAAGTACTGGAGCCTCTGTAGGAATCAGAGAGAGGAGCCCATACCGCTGCCTGGTAGATCAGGAAGGCTTCATGGAGGTGGTGCTATCCAGCTGAGCTTGGAAATGCAAGAGGAAATACACCAACTGGAGGAAAAAATGATTTGTTCTGAGGATTCCTTGGGGCTCTAGGGTTGAGCAGAGATGGGCAAGTTGTCTTCTTCCTAAGTAAAAGATAAAACAGTGCAAACTCCGCCTGGGTCACTGGACAGATTCAGATTTACCACCTGGGGGGTCTAGAGTGAAGGATGGGAGGAGATTGAAGGAGCCCACCCTGCCTAGGAGGAAAAAAAATCTAAGCCAAACTTTTTCTCATCAGCTTCTCTGCAAGATGGACCTATGCAGGTAATCACGTTTGGCGATCTCTGTTGGTTGCCTCTTTGTGTTTTTTTTTTTTTTTTTTTTTTTATGTTTCATGAGATGCCAGTTCGAATTTGCTAAATAAAGAGGGAAGGTTGGCAGGCGAGGGGCAAGTTTTAATGGGGAGAAACTAACCGGTGAGCTGGTAAAGTGAGACAAGCAGGCTTGAGGCCACCAGGCTGCTTAGCTCAGCACCAGGGAGGGCTACAGGGTGCCTGGGCGCGCGCATGCCTACGCGACTGCCTACCGCTAATTATAATGCAAGCCTGCTTCTGCTTGGCTTGCCCAGTAGTCCCAGAAAGGAGATGAGATGGGCAAAATGGATGCGGTAGAAAAAGAGGGGGGAGAGTCCGATAGTTGCACAACTTTTCTGTGAAAGTTTCTTAAAACCTACTGAGCTGGTTATGGGGGAAATAAGCCAAATCTGGGTCTCTCTTCCATACCAGAAACCCTTAAACAGAGCAACAAGAAACAAAACTTCAGCTGGGGAATCTTCTTAGGGCGTGGAGCACAGGCTCTGCTCTCAGAACGTGCTAGCAGGTGCCCGCTCGTCCATCTTGCTCGAGTCCTGGAGAAGCAAAGCTCTGGTGCTGAGTCCAGCAGTTTTGAGCAACAGAGCAATAAACAGTCGAGGAATCCTTCACTGCAGTGGAATGGGATAATCCTACAATTTAATAAGCAGGAACGTTACAGCAGGGCTGAAGCAAATTGTTCCTAGGTGATGAGATTGCCGGCTCCTCCTGGGTCGGGAGCGCAGCGGTGGGAAGGTGTTTGAAGTTCCCGTTACTGGGGGTGAGGGATGGGAGGAGGGGAAGCTGGGGAACAGGGGGACCCCAGCCTTATGAAATAATCGGGGTGGGTGGCGGGGGAGGCAGCGTCAGGCAGGCAGTGAAATCCTCTGGGGTGGGGGCTCAGGGGAAGGGAGCAGAGGTAGGTTCCGTTACTGCTACTTACGCAGTGTAATCATGTGGACTCTGCCGCTCACTTCTCCATCTATAAAATGGACACAGTGGTAGTAATGCCTAGACAACGCATGGGAATAACTGCCCCCCTCCCCCCAGAACGATGAAGAGATTCAGTCACTATGAATGCTTATCACACCTAAGATTCAAAAATGTTAAGATACAGAGTCTTATGGACTTGGGAGTTGCTAGTGTGTCCAGTTTCTGGGTTCAGTGTGTGATGTTGGGCGCTCCTTGGTTCCCCTCCAGCCAACCCAGAGATGCATTGCAGCTGGCTAACACCTGCTGGTGCGAGCCGATTATTAAAATTTCAGAAAATAGTTTGCCATCTGGTTGTTAAACATGTTGGTTGTTGGAAATCAGCCACGGTGGGAGTACTTACACCGTGTTACAAATCAGGGTCCTCTGGAGAGCCTGTGGAATCAGGCATTCCCAGCACGCCCCTGACCCCACCTTTCTGCCTTCAGTGGTTGGGCAGGGGGCTTCCCTAGGGCCAGCTCCCTGGTTCTGCTTCCCGGTAACACTCCACACACTGGGGCAGGGATGCTGAGGGCCCTGGAGGGGGCCTGGTTCTGGTCCTGCTACCCAAATTCCTGTCTCATCCAGCTGCTTTTCTGTCTCTAGATGGGGGCTAAATGTTTTTGTATTCTTGGCTTTTGATTCCACTTTCCCCTCCATCCAGAATGTTCTTCTGAATTCTGAATATACTTGATCTTGAAGCACCAGCTCCTACCAAAGTTTCGGCCACCACTTCTTGCATTCCTGATCTTGGGGGCCCACTCCCCTCCCTAAGGGCCTCTCCACAATCTGTCTTCCCTGTGCAGTGGGCAGTGGGGAGGTGGCTCTCTCTGCCACAGGCCTGGATCTTCCTTCTGAGGCAGGCCAGACTCCACTAACGTGCTCTGATTCCTTCTCTTAAAATAATTATACCAGGGTTTTCTTCATATTTTGCTCCTAGAATCCTCAGGGCATAGACATTTTATAGATATGGAAACCGAGCTTAAGTAACTCATATGAAGTGACATAACTTGTAAGTGTCAGAATTTAGATTTGAAGAAAGGCTTTTCTGACTCCTTGGGCCTGGGCTCTTGCTGTCTCTTCCCCCAACATTTCCATATCCTGGGTCATTTTTTCTCTCCCGTACAGTGTCAGGGCTAAATACCTCCCTGGTGAGTTGACTAAAACTTCCTTTCAGTCACGTATTTTGTGATGAAAGTGAGATGGGCACCAGAGAGGGATTACAAAATGATATCACTTCTGCAAAATCAACCTTTCCTCAGGAAAGCCCTGAGAATACTTCCCCTGGTGGACTCTCCCGGCTCCATGTTCCCCTCAGAATGAAGCCAGGAGCTTGTGTAAAGGCTGTTGAAAGGGACTTGTCCAAGGGCTTTTGGCTGAGGAGAAGTATTTAACAGGATTTGTAGTTCTAACGGTGCACCTATCCACCCTTCCAACGTTCCAAACTTTCCAACAGCTTTAGCAAAGCTCGTCTGCCCCTTGTTGGTTTTGTAGCCAGCACCAACACCAATTTGCATTTCCCTCAAATTCGAGGGCCATGAGCCCACGTGACAATGCAAAGTGAACAAGTAAATAAGCTCTTTTACAATGAATGAGAGACACTCCCGAAGGGTTTCCTTGTCATTTCTGACCTATGTCTCCATATATGTGTACGTGCGTCTGAGCGTCCTCTTCTCCCACCAAGCAGGGAATGGTGAGGATATAACAATGAGAATTTCCCATTTTTCCACAGGCCTGATGCCTCATCCTCTCTGGACTTGGAACTCTGAGCCCACTCTATTTTCCAGCCCGTTTGAAAGGAGGTAAGGGCGCCTGGGTGGCTCAGTGGGTTGAGCCGCTGCCTTCGGCTCAGGTCATGATCTCGGAGTCCTGGGATCGAGTCCCGCATCGGGCTCTCTGCTCAGCAGGGAGCCTGCTTCCCTCTCTCTCTCTCTGCCTGCCTCTCCATCTACTTGTGATTTCTCTCTGTCAAATAAATAAATAAAATCTTTAAAAAAAAAAAAAAAAGAAAGGAGGTAAGAGACCCTGCCTTACACCTGTCGTTTCTGAACCCTAAGAGAGCCAACGCCAGCCACACAGTGGGCAAGAGGCATTCCCTGGGCTGTCCTCTGATGGAAAATCCACAGCCCAGAGTGCCTTCTTTCCCATGAAAGTTCCGCCAGAATGACAGCAGGTAAAATTATAGGTTTACCTCAGGCCAGTGTTTTGAAGAACTGTGGTGCTCCTGTTCTCGTCCAGCTAAGCTCTGATGTGTGCAGACTCCCTGTAATTATGGTATAATTGAATTTAACTACAGGGCTAGAACTAGTTTTCAACCAAGTCCCCTCAAATAATTTGTTGCTTATTAGAAAGAAATGGGTACTCTTACTGGCTTTAGGGACATGCGTGTATGGCTCCCCCAAACTTCCCAATAGAGAAAAAAAGAATGGCTGCCTTGAGCCCCAGTAATTTAGTGGTGTTGGTTGAATCACAGTACCCTTGTATCCCAGCTCTGAACAGTCCAGAAATTACTTTGAAAATGAAATCCAGAGACGAGGCTTCCCCAGGGCCCCCACGGTGATATTCCAGGCTCTCCCACTCCTGTGGTTAGGAGATTATTCTAAATACCCAGAGTTTGCAAACCACGGGTTGTGGGTTCAATCTGGGCATGGGTTTATGTTATTCAGCTTGCAAGGTGTTCAGAGTTTTTCGAGTTAAGGGTAACAGATTTAAATGAGACAGTTTCACATAAAATTCTGGATTTCAGCTCTCCCTCAAAAAGAAAAATAGAGGGGCGCCTGGGTGGCTCAGTGGGTTAAAGCCTCTGCTTCTGGCTCAGGTCATGATTCCAGGTCCTGGGATCAAGCCTCACATTGGGCTCTCTGCTCAGCAGGGAGCCTGCTTCCTCCTCTCTCTCTGCCTGCCTCTCTGCCTACTTGTGATCTCTGTCTGTCAAATAAATAAATAAATAAAAACATATATAAACAAACAAACAAAATATATATATAAAAGAAAAATAGAATCTGTTCATCCAGGGCCTGAGGTCCTTCATTACCACACTTCACTGGACTTGACTGTCAGGTCCTCTAACGACGGCGCCCATTTAACTTTCCTGCCATTATCATTCGCTTCCTTACGCTTCTTTCATTACTGGCACTTGTCTTATTTGGACTTTTCAGTCTCCGTCTGTCTCTCAGTACGACCCCCAGTCTCTCAGTAATATGAACTGATCTTTCATTGAAGGCGGTGTGACCTAGTGCAAAGTGTAAGGTCTTTTGAATCCCAGAAACGTCTTTCAATCCCGCTCCCTTATTCAATAACTGTGTTACTTTGGAGGTCAACTCTTTGTTTCTGATCACCATTTCCACATCTGGGACTCCCCACATACCACATCAGAGGCTGGTGTGAGTCTCTCAGCCCAATCCTTGGCACATGGTGGAGAATCGGGAACAGGTTCCCCACGATCTCATGCTTCCCTAACTGGAAGCAGAGAGTGGATGCTGGTATCAGTCAACCTCATGGAGCCCTTGTGCAGAAAGACACCTGGGGAATTTCTTTTGTTTCCGTCTCTGCCTCCAACTTAACCCCCTCACACAGGTGAAATGCAGAAAGCTAAACCCACCTGCTCCAGGTTACTCGGTGAACAACCAATAAACCCAGGTGTCCTGGGCTCTTGGCCCAGTGCTCATTTCACTCGGGACAGCCTGCCAACCCCACACAGATTCTTTCCAGGAGAGTTGAAGACGGAGCGAGCGTGGGATTTCTGTTGCTTGGGGCTTGACGAAAAGGTTGTAGACAATGAGTGGTTTGAATGTCTGAAAAAAAGCATCAAGGAGTGACCTGAATTAAGCACACAATTGTTGCAAGATATAAGCAGGGTATGAATAAGCTCTGCATTACCATTTCACTCTTTAACGAGGTGGTTTGCACAGACATACCTTCCTCATGCCTTGTCATCCTTTTTGAGGTGACTGTGCAGTAAAGGTGTTGATATCTGGGTTGGCACTATCATCTCTGGCTGACTCTTTAAAGTGAAGGAAAATAATATCAAATAGCTGATCCAGCCTCATCGCCTTCCCACCACCAGGATCCTTTATGGACCATGTAGTCATCAGACATGTGTCTTTACTTGCAAATGGCTCAAGGGTTCAGTGGGGGTAAGGGAAGGTGCCTGGGAAATCCTGCCATCTTCTCATAGGTGACTCAGACTCCGCATGGTCTGGGAGAGAGACAACCACGATTCCAGCCCACATCCACTACCGAGGATCTGTGTGACCCTGGACAAGTCACTTCACATCTGTGGATCTTTGTTTCCTCATTTGTTAAAAGATGGGGCTGGAGAGGATGAACTCTCTCCAGCTCTAAAAGTCTTATGTGACTATTAACACTGTTAACGGAGAACTTAACCTTCAGAAGGTTGCAGAAACAGTTGGGGAAGGACCCTAATCAGGTTGCTGCAGGACAGGAGGGACGTTATGATGCTCGATGGGTCAGGGAGAGGCTGGGGGCAAGGAACCAGAATTTATGGTTTGTTATTTACAACCCTTGGTAATTTCAATGAGCTGGAAGAATGCCAGGCTGCTGAGTTGTTTTGGCTGAGCACAGTGCAGGGGTCAGAAGATGGTTCCATGGAGGTGGGGAATGTGGTGAGAGGAGGGGGCAGGAAGTAGAAGACTTTGCAAATCCATTCTTAGGTTATAGACTGAGCAGTGCATCCTTGGGTAGTGGGTTTCACTCAAACTCACTTACCTAGAAATGTAGATGCGGGAAGATTGTGTGTGGGTCAGGGATGACATTTTAACAGGACTGGCTCTTCAGTTAAGATCAGACCAAAGATAGGAGTGTATAGAAAAGAAGTGGTGATGGATTTCTCTTTCATAATCAACTGAGTGGTTTCCAACAAAGCATTTAGTCTCTCTGAATCTCTGGGGTTGATGTCCTTCCTGGGGCTGACCTGATTTTATTCTCTCCAAGCCTTTGGATAGAGAGGCTTCAGCTGGAGCCAGAAATAATGCACAGATATTGATTTTTTTGGACATGAGGTCTTGACTTTGGCTCAGGACCACCGTGAAGTGGGGTTCAGAGTTTTTTTCTGTCACCTGCATCCTGGCGGAGCTCTTGGAGTTGCCCCGTAGCTTCAGAAATTAGAAAAGTTCTGTGGAAGGGTGGAGGCGAGATTGAAACTGGGCCGGACTGGATCGGATCAGGAGTGGTTCTGCTCAGAGGAGCCTGATTTCAAGTCGGCCACGCCCTCCTTTGCTTTTCTGAAGATTTAACTCAAGGGGTACCCCTCCAGATGCTGTTTACAGCATCCACTGGTTTTCTGACCACACGGATGACCACTGAGGACTTCTTTCTTTCCTCCTGTGTAGCCCTCCCCATCCTCTGGGCTGCCGTGTGGTCTTTATCACACCCCCCACCCCTCCCGCCAGATGCTCCCGCCCATAGTGTTCTCTTGCACTGACCTGCTTTGGCTGTTACATTCTGAATCCTTCAGTCTAGCTTTTAATTACAAGCTATTCTGTATTGTCCTCTAATTGTTTCACATATACTATTTACCTCCTTGCACCTCTCCAGATTGTGGGTTTCCTGGAGCCAGGGAACCTGTCTTTGGCCTTCCTCAAGTCACCAACTGGCCCGAGCTTGCTGACCTTACGGAGTCTGACCTTTCATGGTCACGGGCTTTGTGCTAGACATGTTCTTCCCTGGACCTTTCTTCAGCCTCCACGCACCTCCCCCAGCTCCTTCTTTTTCAGCTGGGCCCCTGCAGCTGCCCTAGCATGCCTGCTGCAAATCAGCTTGAAGTAAGCTGTCTGTAAGTGCCCTGGTGAGTCAATCAGGGCCCCTCCTTGGAGACAAGGAATTCTGAGGTCTTGCAAGCACATGCCTGCCCATCTGTGGAACGATTCCATGGCTAACCCTCATCTTGCCTCTGGGAATGCTCCTGACTTCTCCCTTGCTCGAGTCAGCTTCTTCCCTCCTCCAAGGTCTGCCCTGACTTGTCAGGTATAGACGGCAGGGCGGTTCTGAACAGCCAGCCGTTGGTGGGGAGAGGCGGGACATCTGCCTTTCTGGGGCATTGTGGGATTCTGGTGGGCTTCCTTTGGTAAACCCAAAAGAAAGAGGAGAAACCACCGAATCAAGGCATTTTTGAACTCTTCCCCCAAAGAGAGCTAGAGTAGGGTGGGGAAGAAGAGGCCAAGGCTCTGATCTGGCTTGGCTACCAATTAGCTGTGTCATCTCGCATGACTCACTCACTCTCAGCCTCCTTTTCTGTAAAGGGAGGTAGTTGTATTAAAGCAGTAGCTTCCAAACTTAGGAAACAAAGGAATCCTTTTATCAAATGGAATATAAGGAAGCATTTCAATTTCCAGAATGGAAGAGCGGAGCCATTCTGGTTGAAGCAGGGGTGTGGCGAGGCCCTTGGTTTCCTCCCGGGCTTTGAAATTATCCCCTGAAATACCTTATCGGAACTTCCCAGGAACCCACTATGAAAAGCGCTGAGAAGGATGATCTCTATAGCCTGTTTTATTTATTTTATTTTTAAGATTTTTACTTGATTTATTTGTTGGGGAGAAAGAGAGAGAGGGAGCACAAGCAGGGGGAGTGGCAGGCAGAGGCAGAGGGAGAGACAGGTTTCCCGCAGAGCAGGGATCCCAATGTGGGGTTCTATCCCAGAACCTTGGGATCATGACACAATCCAAAGGCAGGCGCTTAACCAAGTGAGTCACCCAGACATCGCTCTATGGCCTGTTTGAGCTCTGACAGTCTCCAACATTTGCTACTCAAAGATCCTGGGGCCAGGAGCAGCACTAGGGAGGTTGCTAGGGATATAACAATCAGAATCTGCATCCCCAGATTAAGAAGATCTCCCCAGATTTATTTGAGCTTGAGATGCACTGGTCTTTATCAGTGTTCGGTAACCCGGAGAGCTAGGTGATGCAAAGACTGAGGGGGAGCATCACATCATTCACAGAAGTCGGTGGGCCTTGTGGACAGGGGTTGGAAGTGCAGGTCATATTTCTTTCTTGCTTGAGTGCATTCATTGTCCCCTGGATGGGGAACCAGCCATTGGAAACAGCAAAGGTTGTTCTTGGCTTTGCTGAGGAGGGAGGAG
Source organism: Mustela lutreola (assembly GCF_030435805.1). NCBI lineage: Eukaryota > Metazoa > Chordata > Mammalia > Carnivora > Mustelidae > Mustela > Mustela lutreola. Next base: position 40,739,513 of record NC_081303.1, read on the forward strand.
AGGGGCTGTCCCTTGGCCCTGAGGAGTCTGTGTTCAATAATGCTGGAGACCAGAGCATTTCGAAGAAGGATTCCTATGCCCAGCATGGCCATGCTCACTGCGGATGCTGGACTAGCATGACTGGGATAGACCTTTATGCTCTCTAACATCTGTCTCTTCTTCCCTTGTGCAGGCCCCCTAATCTCTCTTCAGCATCTGGGTTAAGATGGATAGGCTTGGATTAAAAGACCTGTATTTTAGTCACAACTCTGGCCTTGTATAGTATTGTTCCCTAGGGTCCCTCTACTTCTCCAGGCCTGTCACACAGCATGGTCACCGTCACATAGCTGGGAAGATGACAAAAGTATGTGGAAGCTCTTTCTTTCAATTGTGGAGTGCCAAAAATGAAGGGATATTTTTATGTCACTTCTAATTCGTAAAAATATCCAGAGTTTGGCTTCTTCTGGCCCTACCAACAGTGTTGACCCACACGCTGCGAACATCCTTGGGAGGCTGACAGCTGGTTTCCTGGGTCAGCCCTCAGCTTTTTCTGGAGTCTGGGGTTCTTCAAAGTTGGACAGCCCTGCTGACGTTTTTTTTAGAACACTTTATCAGGACTTGATTATACAGTATTATGGGAAATTGGAAAGAAAGGAAAAGTAAATCTAAAATGTTTTTTAAATGAAAAGTAAAACATTTATGAAAAATGGAAAAATTAAAGGAAAAAGAAAAAGAAAAAAAAGGTGTGACTCTTACCATGTCCCTGTCTCTAGACAAGGTGAGGGGGCCCCTTTCTGGTGTGATTTTTTTTTTTCTTTTTAATTTGGTCAGAAGTTGGGAAGAGATGGGTCCTGAGTGAACCCTGCTCTTTTTCTCTTTTGTTAATGTTTTAATAGGCACTTCTGTGAAAACATTTTTTTTTTTTTTTTTTTTTTTTGCTGGTGGGCGGGGTTGTCACGGGAAAATTTCCGCTTCTGGTGCTTTTTTACTGACAGAAGAATTCAAGTGTCATTTAATAATGAGATCTTTAGGATTCTCTCCTGATTTCTCATTTCCTCTCTCCTTTCTGAAAAACTGAAATCTTCCTCAGGCAAGAATAAACAAATTTAGCCCCCAAGGAGTGGGCTTGGTTTGCCATCCAAGCAGCTGGAATGAAGTAGACTCACAGCTTGGCAGGGAGCCTCGGCCATGCCCTAGTTCTGTGGTGCACAGGGTTGGGGGCACCCCGCCCTTCTCCCTTGTCTTTGCTTAGCCCTGCGCCTGCCAATCCCTTCCACCCCATCTATCAATGGCCTTCTTTTGAATGGTGCCCACAAAAGTTCTAGGAAACACTGCTTTGGGGAACTCTGTGCTAAGGTTGGGGAGAATCTCTTTGCTTATTGCGACGCCGCTGTATGAAGGGACGCAAGTCCAGCACTGTTGGGAGAGACGTTAAAACTCTTGGGAGGGAGCCACGTCAACTTCCCATCAAAAAACAACTTTAAAGAGTATTGAATCTGGTGTTAAATCCCCACCTTGTGAAATTGTTCTAGGGAAGCTGGATTTGGTGGTGCTTTTAAGCACAGCCCAGGGACTTTGCTGGTAAAGCCTTCTGTACCACGATTCAGTGACATTTGAAAGGTCCTGCTATGGCTGGCCAGCCTTGCAGGAGGGAAAGAGAGCTTTGTGCAGCTGTATCTGCTCAAAGCTGTTTGCCTGTTGCTGAAGGATGCTGCCTCTTGGGCGAACCAAGGCTGCTTTTTGTGATTTCATGGAATTTTCCTCATTCATTAAAGAGCTTTCTTTGCAATCTAGGCCAGTGATCAATTCCCAAAGCACCGGGGGATTTTCACGTGGATCTTCTTATCTCTTTGGGGACTAGAAAGATACACAGATCTTCACCAACCTTTCCTTTCTTCCCACTTAAATTCCCTAAATGTGGTGCCTCCAAAATTCATGTCTGTAGCCCAGATCTTTGTCCAAAGTGTAGGATCCATTTGCCCAACTTTCTCTTGAACATCTACACTTGGGTATCTCCCATGCAATTCAAAGTCCACCTGTTTAAGATTGAATTAATCAGATCTCCCCCCAGACTTGTCCTCAAACGTTCCTGTGCTCCCTTCTTCCTCCTTCTTCTTCTCCTCCTTTATCTTCTTTTTGGTAAATGACATCAGCCTTCACTCAGTTGCTCATGCCAGAAATTTAGGAGTTATCTTTGATTATTTTCTTTCCCTTACTCTTCATACCCTCTCCATCAGCAAACCCTGGCAATATCATCGTCTTAATAAGCCTTGAATCCACCCTTTTTTTTTTTTTTTTTTTGTCTATTCCCATTGCTGCTACACTGGTGCAGAACACAGATCTCAATTACCTGGATTAGGACCCAAAAGAGAAGGTTTCCCTTTCCCTCCTGGCAGTTCCAGGCACAGGGACAACAGATGTTGAAGGTGTGTCTGCTAAAGGAGGAAATGGAGAAAGGAAAGAAAGACAAATGAAGCCATTACCAATGACCGCCTCTTGGAGAGACCAGACCAGACACAGAGAGAGACGAGAAGCTCTTTAGATGTGAAGAGCTCTCGATGGAGGCTTCATGGCAGTCCTTTGTCACAGGGCTCCTTGTCAGTTCCTCCTTATCTAACTTAGATCCCAGCAGCTACAGTGTAAGCTTGTCTTTGCTGACTCTGTCCTGAAGGAAGAATGAATAACTAATCCCATTTTTTCTGTGTGTAGCAGAAGCTATAGGGATTCTACAGCCTTTGCCCAAAGCCAGGCTGGACATTAAATCCATTTGCTGGAAGAAGTGCTGCCCCAGGGCTGGCTCTCAATGCCAGGTAATTAGCACAAAACTAAAAATGAATTGAAGGTTTGGGCCCCAACTTCCAGTGTCTTCCAGGTAGCCGTGTACATACTTCCCAGGTACACAGCCCCTTCTCTTTTCTGGGCAGCCCCCAAGCCTCTTGCAGTCTTTCCCCCCTGCCCCCAAACCAGGAAGAAAAGAGCAATGGGAGAATCCAAGAGCCTTAAAGCCGCACCCACTGGAGAGTGTTTGAGTTCTCTTCCCTTTGTCTCTACACCAGAACATGACATAACATGTTTTGCTGATGCTAGATCTTTGTGCTGCTGGGAAGGGAAAGGAAGCCTGACAGAATGCATTGTTTTAAAAGTACTCAGTCCCCATTTTTACTCCCTTACCAAGGTGGTGGGGGGGAGAGAAAAGCAAAGAAAAGAGGGTTCCTCAGTTTCACAACCCTGTCTGTCTGTCTGGACTAGCTCAGAAGCCTTGGAAGGGGCCAGATATTTTTGGAGGAGGGTGGCCTTCTGCTGTGAGGGGAAAACACTTTCTGCAGACACCCCTGCATGGAACTAGAGTAGCTGTACCAATTTCTGCAGAGGGGAAGCCAGCCAGCCATGGCTCTGCTCTCCTTGGGTGGTGATGCAGGTGGTGTCAGTGGTGGTGGTGATGGGGTGAGGGAAGGGGCTGGTCTGTGTGTGGGGAGGTGGGGACAGGAAGATATTATGAAGGGGAAGGATAAAGCATAAGCCTCTTTGGAAGGCAGGGTGTTAATGAACCAAATTATTTGCTCTGAGATGAGGCAAATATACAGTTCTGAGCAGGATGGTAATTCTCCTGGATTTGGGGGAATTCTTTTGATCTGCAGGAGAATTTCCAGGTACAGAAGCAAGTAGGAAGCTTGTTCAGAGTTTACTCCTTTAAAACAAAGGGAAAAGACATACAGATTCAGCAGCTTGCTTTTCTTTATTGTGATTCTGTGATAGGAATTTGTCAACATTTTTTGTTCCTCTCACTTCTTCATCCAATTGACTGAAATGATGAATTGTGTACTAGTTTTTCTGAATGTCTCGATTTGTAATTAGTTACCCCTGCTAATTTTAAAAAACTGGAGAAAAATTTTGCATGCCTTCTGAAAGAAACAGACTACTTCTGTTTCATCGAGAGGAATGACTTTCAATAATGTAATATGTTATTGACTAAAACCTAACATAAAGTTATTAATTATTTAAAACTTCAAAGCTTCTGTCTGCAAAGAATTATAGAGCCAGAAATTTAAAGCTAAAAGGGACTTGAAGGATCATCTGTCAGTGGGTCTCAACCAGGGACACTTGGAAATGCATATGGTTGTTTTGGAATGTCACAGTGATGGAGGGATACTACTGAGTTCAGTGTTCTGAAATGATAGATGCTATGCATTCTACATGCTTCCATGCCATATGGTTTGATACAGTTCCACACAGCTGAGAATTTCCCTGTCCAAAGGGGCAACAGTGACCCTATTTAGAAGATGGAGTCCAGCTCATCATTTGAGTTATAAATATACCGGGGCCTGATATGCCCCAGGTTAACACATTGGCAGTGAGTGGGGCTGATTTACATGTCTTTGATTTGATCCATTTTTTGTCCTCTTGTTCCCTTTTGCCAATTTAAATAGTTGCACAGCTGGTGTGTGCACTGTGAAGAGACCTTCCCCTTATACAGTGAGAAAACCAAGGAGAGCCTGTGTCTTGGTATTTAGGTATATATGTTTTCCTCCTTACCTCTTTCTGGGGACCACAGATCTGATTTCCCCAGCCAACAGAAGGGCTAGAACATGCAAGAAGAACAGTGAAAATGAAAATGATCAAGAATAGATGAGTCAGTTGCTTGAGGAAATGGTAATGGATGAATGAGAGAAGATGGAAGATCAAAGGGGGTTTAAGCTCATCCTTCTTCAGGAAGAGGGAAGTCAAATGCGAGAAGTTGGAACACATGCATTAGAGGTGGGTAAGAGATATTACTATGTTGTCAGTTCACAGTGTCCAAAAGCAGGTGCTTTCGTCCTCATTATTCAATACATTTGCAGATGAAATCTCTAAAGCCTTGTTTTCAGCAATTGTGAAGAATGGAAAGGTTTCCAGAATACAGGAAATAAGAAAATACTCTTCTAATTTTCAGAAATAGAGAAGAAGTAGTTTTGGAAGCCAACTGCAAAGGAACTTGGCATTGCATCTGATAAAACTCTTCAACAGTATGCTAAACTCATGCTTTAGGCATGCTTAGAAAAGATTGAGGTGATATCCAGCAGTCGGTGTGGGTACTGCTGCAATAATGGGCCCATTATGGATCAGCCATACTGGCAAATATGGGAAGTTCCACAAACCTAGCATGTTTTGATTTTCACAACAGGTTTGACAAAGTCTTCTGTGATATCCTAGTGGATAAAACTACAATAGGTATATGACGTGAAATCGCAGTTCATTGGACTTCCTGTTGACTGAATTAACGCAGTTAAAGAATATTAATAAATGATAATCTGGAAGGAGAGGTCAGTGAAATATACCCTTGCCTTAACCATGTTGTGTTCAACCTATGCATCAATATTCTGAAGGGATTCTGGGACAAATATGATTTTCAATTTCTGTGTATGACTAAGAGTCCTATGGAATAACACTGAAAGTGATCTCAGTAGACTGGGAAGCTGGACCAAATTCAAGAAGATGAGATTGAACACATCTAAAATGTTAATATGCTGCACTGAAACTCAAAAAATCAATTGCACAGCCCCAGAATCAGGAGACCTGGTTTTGCAGGTGTTAATATTGAAAGGGAGTGGGCTTTCCAGGAGAAGGGCTTTCTATTGGACAATAAGCAAAAGATGAAACAGTAGTGGGATGTGGTTTTCATAAAAGTTAATGAAATCTGAGCTGTATCCAGAGAAGCCTATTAGGTTGATGAGAGGCTGGAGAATACATCATATGAGGAATGATTGAAATAACAAAAAAACCTTGTAATATCCGGGTTAAAGTAGAGGTCGTCTACTAATACTTGAGGTTTCCTTGTGAGGAAAAGGGGGAGGATTTCCTTTGCAAGAACTTAAGGCAGTAGAATGAAGACTAACAGGCAAAGGTTATAGGGAGACAAATTTTAGTTGAGTATAAGGAAGAACTTTGTAGTAGTCAAGAAGAAATGGGCTTACACTCATGATCGTAACAACATTGCTGATGGGTAGAAGCAACCCGAGGGTGCATCAATAGTTGAATGGATAAATAAAACAAGATATAGACATATGTTGGAAAATTATTAAGACTTAAAAAGGAAAGAAATTTTGACACTCGCTATAACATGGATGAACCTTGAGAACGTTAGGCTTAGTGAATTAAGCCAGTCACAAAAGGACAAATACTGTATGATTTCACTTACATGAGGTCCCTAGAATAGTCAGATTCATAGAGACAGAAAGTACAATGGTGGTTGCCAAGGGCTGACAGAAATAAGGAGCTGTTGTTTAGTGGAGACAGAATTTCAGTTTGGAAAGACAAAAAAGTTCTAGAGGAGGAAAGTGGTGATGGTTGTTGAATAAGGTGAGTGTGCTCGGATTGTACACTTAAAAATCATGAAGAAGGCCCTATCTTATATAATGTGTGTCTTCCCACAGTTAAACAAATGTAAATCAGGGATTCCATTGCCTGCAGAATCAACCTTTAAAAAACACAGAAAAAATGAGCTGCTACGAGAGGTATGGAGTTTCCTGTAACTGGAGGGATCCAAGCAAGGGCTGGACAGCCCTTCTGGTGGCATGTTCTGGAGGGAATATCAGAGTTAAAGGTGACTGAGCCAATGATGTCAGAACTTCTGTAACTCTGCATGAAAGCGGAGGCTTCTTCCAATGCTATAAATTGGGTCAGGCAACATCCTTTCCAAATATTATGTCATGTACACAAGAGTGTATTCATATACAATATGTCATACAAACTTAAGACCACGTTTTGTAACAAATATGCATTTCACTCTATACGGTTTAATGAATTTTTTTAATTTTAAAATTTTTAAAATAAACATATAATGTATTTTAGCCCCAGGGGTACAAGTCTGTGAATCGCCAGGTTTACACACTTCACAGCACTCACCATATCACACAGGCAGCAACCTCTTCGACCTCAGCCGCAGCAACTTCTTCCTAGGAACATTGCCAAAGGCAAAGGAAGCAAGGGCAAAAATGAACTATTGGGACTTCATCAAGATCAAAAGCTTTTGCACAACAAAGGAAACAGTTAAAAAAACCAAAAGACAACTGACAGAATGGGAGAAGATATTTGCAAATGACATACCAGATAAAGGGCTAGTATCCAAAATCTATAAAGAGCTTATCAAACTCAACACCTAAAGAACAAATAATGCAATCAAGAAATGGGCAGAGGACATGAACAGACATTTCTGCAAAAAGACATCCAGATGGCCAACAGACACATGAAAAAGTGCTCCATATCACTCGGCATCAGGGAAATACAAACCAAAGCACAATGAGATATCACCTCACAGCAGTCAGAATGGCTAAAATCAACAAGTCAGGAAATGACACATGCTGGCGAGGTTGCGGAGAAAGGGGAACCCTCCTACACTGTTGGTGGGAATGCAAGCTGGTGCAACCACTCTGGAAAACAGCATGGAGGTTCCTTAAAAAGTTTAATGAATATTTTTTTAAAAAGACATACCCACTTAGCCCCCATTCAGGTTTAATATCAAAACATTGCCATTATCTTAGAAGCTTCCCATTCTGATCCTGCACCCTTTTCCCACTGACATCCCTTCCTTCCTCCCTGAGATCACCCCTCTCCAGATTTTTGTGATGACCTGTTCCTTTTTAAAAATAGCCTTATGTCCTATCATGCATCCCTAAACAACATAGTTTGATCTTGCCTGTTTTGAACAGTGTGTATGTTACATGATGTGTCTTCATTTGTTACTTCTTTCTTTAGCTCATTATGCTTACAAGATTCATTGGCATTGATACATGCATTGAAACTGTAATTAATTCAATTTCAATAGTTCAGAGTGTTCCCTTGTGTACATATGCCACAATTTATTTATTGTTTCTACTGTTGGACATTTGGGCTGTTTCCAGCTCTTGGTTTTTATAGACACTGCAGCTAGGAACATTATGCACATGACCTCTGGTCCTCCGGTTGTAAGAATTTCTCAAGGCAAAGGACCGGGGAGTGGAAAGTTGGTGTTGTAGGGTCTGCATATCTCTAAATGTTCAAGATAATGCCAACTGTTTTCCTAATGACGGTATTAATTTACATTGTCACAGTAAAGTATTTTTGATAGTCACGTACTCCAAATGTATTTTCTCTTCCTTATGATTTTCTTAATAACATGCTCTTTTCTCTGGCCTACTTTATTATTATGACCTAGACTCATGATACCTAACAGTATACTACATGTAGCACACCCAATCAGTGTTAATCAACTGTTTTTGTTATCAGTAAGGCTTCTGGTCAACATTAGGCAATTAGGAAATCTTTTGGGGAGTCAGAAGTTATATGCAGATTTTCTATTGTGTTGGGGGAGAGTCAGCGTCCCTAACCCCCATGTTGCTCATGGGTCAGCTGGACTTGTCCAATGCAGACTCCTTTTTACCCAAGAGTTAGAGAAGTGGTGGTGTTGGTGGCCTGGCCCTAAGATCTTTGGTCAAGTGGGAAAACGTACTTGAGTTGCCCCAAGAAGAATTTCGGCTCCTAATCAATAATAGGTTTTTCTTTTGCATGAAATGGCTTTAATAGAGATGAGCTTCCCATGATGTCCTGAGCACACGAAGGGCAGGATGTCCCATGGGTCCTTTGGTGATGCCATCCCCCCTCACCCCTCAGCTCTAATGTCTGCTCTGCAAATACTGATGGCCTCGTGTACAAAATGCCGTCTTCAAAGAAATTTCAAAGCGGGATAGGGTTTACTGAATTGTGTCATTACAGCGTGGGGAGGCTTACCAAAGTGCACTGGACTTGGGAAGATGTTGGCCACACAGCATTGTAACTACAACTACAACCTAAACGCAGTCTTGCTCAGCCACTTTCTACTTAACCTCAGTTGATCTTAACCTCAATTGCCTCACCTGTACAATGGATAGAGTCGTGGGACCTGCTGCATGTATCCATGTGGAAAAGGCCACTGTGAAGATGACAGAAGTCCTGGAAAGTGCTAAGCTCAGTCCCTGATGCACAGTGTTCAATAAACGCAGTGTCTATTATTGGAATCTGTATCCCTCAAGAACTATTTTTACAATGGCTTCCTGGATATTATAAGTATGAATTTGCCCAGGGAGATGGGGAAGGGCTTGACCTCTTCAGGGCTGTTTTTTTCTTCCCCCAGTCTCCTACCTTGGTAATTCTTGGCAGTGAACATTTAGAATAAGCTCTGGTTTTACTTTCCATCAGACCAGAAGTGACAGCAAAAACAGACTTTTTTTTTGGAAAAGAAATTAATCTCCGAAACAGGGTGATTTTACCCTTTTCTTTAAATACTTCTAAACTCATGAGAGGGAGGCAGAGCGCACATTATCCATCAGAATGAAGCATCATCGGGCTGCTGAGTTTCATTGACTTTAAGATTGCCCCTTGAGCTATAGGCTTTTTTTTTTCTTTCCCAGAGCACAGTTAGCAGGGATATTTTTCTTTAAATGGCTCCATTTCATTTGCATTTTTAAGCTTTCACTGCAGAGAGTAGAAGCAGTTGTAAATGGTTCTGAGGAGGTGGTTGTGATTTCTCCAAACTCAGAGCCGCCTGCCTGAAGTTTTTGAAATTGAGTGTCAGTTTCCCTCCGAGTAGAAAGATATTACTTCATATTTGTGCACGCGGTTCGCTGCTCTGCTCTCAGCTTGATGGTCTCATTTAGCCACAGGCATTCTCTGGCAATGATTCGTTCTCCCCAATAAAATTAAATATCACCTTTCTCCCGCCCAGCCCACCCCCCCTTTTTTTTAATAAGACATTTTCTTGTTTAGACCGAAGCGAGACAAGGTGAGAAACTGTGAGTTCTTCTCTGATTCCTTTTGTTGCTCTTTTTTACTTATTTTATTTTATTTTTTTATCGACGAGGAGAGAACAGCAGGAAGATAAAAGAGCAGGACATCTACCATCGGAAATCCAAATGGAAAGCTATTCCAAGATCAAAGATCAATGTGAGATTGTTTAAGATTTAATAAGAAGCCCTTAGAGAGGGTCTGAGAGGCTCTGCAGTGTTGTACAATGAGGGACAAAAGGACCAGCCTTAGTTCCACGTTGATTCTTAAGTTCATGACAATTTACCCGAATAACCCCCTGCAGAGAGGCACCAGAGTTTGCAGGGAAGCCCACACGGCCACTGTGTCCATGGGGTCCTGATGCCTCCCAAGCTCTGTGAGGAGGAGGCTGGTCCACGTCCAGAAAGTGCTGGGTAAGCAGCTCTTTGCAAGATGAGCTGATGTCAGGGGAAGAGGCTTTGCTGCTTGAGAAGAGAAGGGAGCTTTTGCTGACTCCCTGGCCATTGTCAGAGGTGTAAGGCACCACGCTCTGACTGATAGGATCCTCGAACAAAATAAGTTGAAACATACATGTTTTCTCAGATCTGGTTTCACATGTAGGCAGTCTTCACCATGCTGATGAGCCGTGTGCCTGAGGTTTACAAGTTTGCTGTCTAACCACCAGAATGCAATCTACTTGAGAATCATTCTTTCATAGGTGGCCAGGCATCTTGACTTGCTCTGTGAAGTCCATCTAGGACCTCCAGTTTTGGTCAGGATGCACTGCTAAGAGTCTCACTGGGGTGGAGACAGGCATCTATGTGGTGAGGGAAGAGGAGGTAGAAGAATTTCCACTCCTTTTTCCTGGGCCTTGAGGCAAGCTCTGGTGAGAATTTGAAGTTGGGCACGGGCTCTTATGAGTTCTTCCCCCGCTGGGTGTCCGGGCTCTATGCTGCCCCCAAGGTGACTACATCTGATGTAGTCAGGAGTGACATAAAGAGGATTCTTGCTTTGGATAAGGGGTAAGGCTCTTGCTACTGAGGATTAGAAATTCAGTCTGATCAGCTTCTGTGTGATTTGGTGTCCAGGTAATTCTTGGGTGTTCTGGAGCTGTCCTGATGGGCTGTCTGACTCGAGGGTCCGGGGTCCAGCTCAGTGACTCCACCCTGACTACCAAGTTGACCCCAAGAGGAATTGATTAGAAAATTTGAGGTTTAATGTCAGGTGCTTCCCTTCTCAACTATCTGTTTGCCCAAGGGACTTCCAGTCACCTGCTTTCCCCTGACCTTTATCATTTTTCTTTGTTTCCTCTCACTCCCTGCTCCTACCCCAAATTTATGTCTGTCCTCTGGAGTCTCCGCAAGTGAGAAATTCATTCAGAATCTCTGACTTCTCACTGACCACTCCCTCCTGGTTCTTGTTTGAACCTGCTTCTCCCTCCTCAAGGGGAGCTGCTCCATCTCCCACACCTCAGGGTCAGAATCTGGCATTGGCTCTGTTCCCTACTGTGATTCCCCAAAATGACTCATTCAAACACTTTGACCCCCTTAAGGCTCATGCTCAGTGGCATTTCCTGCCCTCTCCTAGAGATCTCCAAGGAAATGCCAGTACCTTGAGCACCTGTGGGGACTGTAGTGAACCAGACCCAGCAAGATACTCTAAAATCACTCTTCTGGGGGCACCTGGGTGGCTCAGTGGGTTAAGCTGCTGCCTTCAGCTCAGGTCATGATCCCAGGGTCCTGGGATCGAGTCCTGCATTGGGCTCTCTGCTCAGCAGGGAGCCTGCTTCCCTCTCTCTCTCTCTCTCTCTCTCTGCCTGCCTCTCTGCCTACTTGTGATCTGTCTCTGTCAAATAAATAAATAAAATCTTTAAAAAAAAAATCACTCCTCTGTTCTGGAACTCTGGTGGAGGGAGAGGAGCCCCATGTTGCCAGATAGTCATGGTTTTTAGGAACAGCCTTCCAGAGAATCCAGATTGAACTCTCCTGATTTTTGAGTGAGGGGAAGTAATTCATCATAAAACAAACCCAAACCCTTCAGTCAGCCAAATAGAACCTGGCTCTTGGTCTGATCAGGCCTTTCAGCCTCTGCTTTGTGATGTCCATGCTGTACTTCTTGGTCATCATGTAACAATCTCTTTTTCATCCTCCCTTTTGCTAAATGGATCAGCATGTGGTTCACAGTCTTTTCCTGCACCTGACCCCTTGCCTCATCTTGGGTTGGCTCCATGGTCATGGGGGTGCCCCAGTACCACTCTGACTGCCCCATTCCTGGGTCTTCTCATGGACAATGACCTTCACTTCTATTCTGCTTGAGCCCCACACATGCATGGCTCCACCCTGGGCCTCGTCATCCTCTAGGTCGTATCCTAATTTCTGACCATAACCTTTGATCTTTCTCCTTTACTCCTTAAGTCACACTCTCTGTATCTTTTAAACTAGGGACCCTCAGACCCTTGGGTTCCCTCTATCCACTTTCTTCATAACCCTACGCCCTCTCCTCATCCCCTTCCAGCTTCATGCTACTTCAACCTCTGGCCAGCCAGTCTCATGATTCCATTGGCTTTCTTTCCTAGTTGGCTGGCAAAGGCTCTCCCTTGGCTCTAATGAATGCCAGCCTTGGCCAGTTTTGTCTCATGCTGCAGTGGAACCTACACAGAACTGCAGATGAATTTTACTGTAGCGTCATGGTTCTAGGACGCTCCTGGATTGTCGCTGGTGCCCTGTAGTCATTCCACAGTTCCTTTGTCAGTTCTCTGTCTAGTTCCCTACACTAGCATTTCTGTACCTCCTTCACTCTCCCCCTCTACTCAGATGTTTGACTTTCACAAGTTAAACATATGGCATTGCTTCCTACATCACAGAGAAGGTAGATGCCAGTGATGGGGCCACTCCCTTTCTGCCACTTCACTCACTGCCTCCAAACCTACGGATTAGTGGTCACTACCGCCATGCCTCCCTTCTTGACTGCCGTTGTCCTGGGAGACGAGCATCCCCATCGGGGTGGATTCCTCCACTTGTCCTCTGGAGCTCTTCTCTCCCAGGCCTCAGTAGCCTGGCTTGATAAATGCTCCCTATCTCTTGCCTGTGCTGTCCCCCTGTCCCTTTCCCTTTTGACTTCTTCCTATCGGCATCTGAATACATTCACATCTTCCGTCTTGAAGATCTGCTTCCTGTCAGGCCCCATGGCACCTTTCAGCAACTGCTTTCTGTCTAAAGAGACACATATATCTGCTTCTCTGCTTCTTTACTCCCCCTTCTCTATTCTGCCCACTGCAATCCGGCTTCTGCCCTTATTATTCCTCTGAAAGTGCTTCAGCAAGGTCATCGATGACTGTTTTATTGCTGAATCCATTGGAAACTTCTAAGCCATTATCCTTCTGACCTCCCTGTAGTAGCTGACACTGTTGGTCCTTCTCTGCATGCTGAAAGCTCATTTCCTGAGCCTCCAGAACCATGTGCACAGCTGATTTCCCTCTCCTCCTTCTTCAGGCTCCTCTGTAGGCTTCTCTGCCTTCACTTATTCTTAAATTTCAGCATGGGCTCTGTCCCAGGTCCTCCTCTGGTCTCATTCATCCATTCTCTTAAGGTCATCTCAGCATTCAATGACTTCTCTGGGGAAATTGGGGCCGAGTAGGCGGGGCAGGGTGCAGACTTTGTGATGGGGAGTACTGGAAATGCACTTGGCAGGGTCTGATGGTGCCAGAAGATGAAGGGACTGAGATGCGAGCAAGGAAGTTTTGACTTGCTAAACTTATTGGCAGGAAAGCCAAGGATTAGGTCTAGAGTGTCAATAGTGAGTTTTTTAGAAGATGAACCTTCCCTTGTTTTGTGCTATAAAGTATGTTTCTGGTCTTTGTCCTGGGTTCCTGGAGTGGAGCTTCTAAACTCTTGGGATTTCCAAAATGATGGGAGTATCTTTGTTATTCATGGTGGGCTTTGGGGACCACACTTGAATTTCAGCCAGTGATGTGTCTCATAGTGAGCTGCTAGATAGTTTCACTGTGGGGGATAGTCAAGCTGGGAAGACCCACCATATGATTAGAGTTTTGGAGATTTGAGCCACATAATAGTGGCCCAGTCTTCAGGAATAAAGGGAATAGATTTTTTTTTTTTTAAAGATTTTATTTATTTGGGAGAGAGGCAGCATATGAGAGAGAGAGAGAGAGAGAGAGAGAGAGAGAGCTCCCTGATGAGCAGAAGCCCAATGTGGGGCTTGATCCCAGGACTCCAGGATCATGACCCTAGTAGAAGGCAGACAGTTAACTGACTGAGCCATCCAGGCGCCTCTACAGGGACTAGAACATAACTGCATGGCTAATGATTCAATTAATGGTGCTACATAATGAAACCCCCATGAAAACTCTGGTTCTGAGGCTTGGTTGGGCTCCTGGGTTGGTGAACACATCACCAAGCCACAAGGGTGGTACACCCTGATCCCACTGGGAGAGGACAGAGAAGCTTCTCATTCAGAACCCTCCCTGGCTTTGTCCCATGTAGGTTCATTGGACTGGCCTGGGGATTTATAGCCTTGAGGATAAAATTCTCATCATAAGTGCAGCACTTCCCTGAGTTCTGGGAGTCACTATAAATTAGTGAACTTGAGGGAGCTATGGGAACTCCTGAATTTTAGCCAGCTGCTCGGAAGTGCAGCGGCCCGAGGACCCCTGAACTTAGGGCTGTTGTGTGAAGCAAGGGCAATCTTGTTGGAGACGGTGCCCTTAACCGTGAGGTCTGAAGTAGCTCTGGGTGGTTAGTGTAGGCCGGCACTGCACCATCCAGCTCCCTGAGAGGAAGCGTGTGAGCACAGTGAGGGACCGAATGCCTGTCACTAGAAGAGGTCTGCTTCTAGAACACAGAAGAATAGAGAAGACTCTGCAATCACAGGACATTACTTAGACTTCACTTAGAAACAGTACCTCTAGCTTTTGGGGTAAGATAGCAACAAGGGGTTTTTAAAAAAGCAGAAAGATTGTTCACTTTAAGTCTGGTGTACTTTGTTTTCATAACTGTTGTGCTTCTGAGTTCTTGAATCTGTCCCTCAAAAATTCTGGAATACTGTCTATTTCCAGGTTAAAAAATATGCCTTTTTCTTTTGTGCCCTAGAAAAGGCAGAGAGCAGCCCTTGGGATAATAATGATGCCATTTATGCGGTGCTCTCTTGTAGTTAAAATTGTGTCAGCCATTTTGACCCCTGATGGGATTTATGGTAGCTTAGATCTCTGTTGGAGAAATGAGTTTTGGGCAGTAGACAGGAGGAAAAAGGTTTCAGGCTTAGAGTGTATTATTTTAGTGAAATGGGGAAAAAATTCACTCAAACCTTCTTTTATCTTTTTTTTTTTTTTTTTTTTTTTTTAGCTGTAAAATTGGACTGTTCATATGCTATTACCCCTGTCTGCATCCTGATATCACTAGGCTCCCTTGGATGGGATGCTGGTTCGTTCTACCCTTTCCGGTCATAGGACCTTCCATGATGTGCTGACCTCCAACTACGTGGCCAGTCACAGGGCCAGCTCCTTACAGACCCTCACTCTGTACCTTCCTCCAACGTTTGCAAATCAGAAGTGTCCCCATTTTACAGAGGAGCACACTTGCAGCTTAAACTTTGACAAACAGTTCACTTTGTCAGGGCCCTTTCTTAGAATGCCATGGTGATTAGAGCTGCGGTCCCTCCAACGCTACTGTAGAGTGTCTTTTAAGGGTGGAGTGGACACTGAACCTAGAGCTGGAGGAAAATAATACATGAGATGTGTTCTTATCCCTCCATGGAGCTTAGAGTTGAATCAGAGAAACTGACCTTATCTTTTTAAAATTATTTTTTTATTTTTTAAGGATTTTATTTATTTATTTATTTGAGAGAGAGCACAATCAGGGGGAGGGGCAGAGAGGGAAGTAGACCCCCCACTGAACAGGAAGCCCGATGCAACATGGGACTTGATCCCAAGACTCTGGCATCATGACCTGAGCCAAAGGGAGAGCTTAAACAACTGAGTCGCTCGGATGAGCCCAAGAGAGTCAAGGTGCTGGTTTGGCACAAGAGTTGGTTTGAACCAGGATGTCTGTTTTCTTCTGTTATATACATGGCCTGCTAAAGCTAGAAACATCGTCAAGGTGGGTCCCCAGCAGGAGCTTAGTTTAGGAGTAGCTTGCTTTTACTTCTTCGGCCTTCTAATGATCATTGCATATACTTCAATTTAAACCTTCTTATCTTTCCTTTGTAACCAAGCCAAATCCCACCCTTGTTACTCCATGTAGATGGGAGACAGTGCTGTTTTCAAAATTTCCAGATCAGAGGAGAAGAAAGTAACATTTATTGGCACTCATTATATTCAGAGAACTTCATACACTTAAAAATGCTTTTGATACTTTTAGCGATCAAGATGCAGAAACTCTGTGTTCAGCTTCCCAAGGGTCTCATAGCTTTTAAGAATGAGGCCATGATTCAACCTGACTCTAAGGAAATATTGGTCACCCCTCTCAAGGTTTTCTATTTTATATTGCCTGGATAGTAATCATATCATGTCAGTGACACTTTTAACTTTTGCAAGTGTTTTCTACTGTTATGTTCTTAGTAAATTGAACAACCCCAGCTTTACGAGGCAGGGAACAGGGTCCTTATTTGGTTGAGGAAAGTGAAGTGTATGTACAATGTTTAGTGACTGAACTCCTAAGAGGAGAGAGAGAAGGAGAACACAAGTCTCTCTCGCACCAACTTTTTTTTTTTTTTTTAAGATTTTATTTATTTGAGAAAGAGAAATAAAGGGGGAGAGAGAGAGAGAGAGAGAGAGAGAGAGAACATGCACAAGGAGGGGGAGAGGGAGAAGCAGACTCCCTACTGAGCAGGGAGCCTGACATGGGGCTCCATCCCAGGACCCTGGGATCTTGATCTAAGCTGAAGGCAGACACTTCACCAACTCATCCACCCAGGCACCCCTGCACAAGGCATTTTTGAGTTACTTATTACAAAGTCCATTCAGGTTGTGAGACAGTTGTGAGACTGTCCTTTGTTTTACTGATTAGAACTGGGGCTCAGAGAGGTTACGGAATAGTCCTGGCGTCACCAGCTGGCCGCTCTACTCTTCATTCCAGTGCGCTGTCCTCCACGTCTAACCTCTTTTTACAGGAACTTTTAGTTGAACATGTTACAAAAACCCATCTCGGAAAGAAAAGAAAAATAAAAAATGAAACCTTCTTTTAGCCTCGTACAGCTCTCGCCGCACCTTCTCACCTCTCATGTGCCCTTTCCTGGGCAAGACTCATGCGACAGTGGAGTCTACTTGGACAGTCCCTTCCTTCCCCAGCCATGCCTGCCCGAGTTTAAGACTGCCCTGCTTCCCCGGTAGCCCGGGCGTGCACGGCTCACAGCTCAACCGCGCGCGGCGGCCTCATAGCTCTCCAACAGCTGGCTTTTCCTGGTGTGTGTTTCCTTGGCTTCTCGCCAGCCTCTGCCACTAGCCCCCTATTTCTGGAAGTTCTGTCCTCCCTTGGTCTCTGGACCATAATCTCCACTCACCCCGTTTCCCCCATCTCTCTGACTGCAGGCTCTCTTCTTTAGCTTTTAAATGTGTTTCCCTTAAGTTCTGTTCTCAGCCTTTTCTTTTTTTTTTTTTTTTTCCAAAGATTTTATTTATTTATCTGTCAGAGAGAGAGCGAGCGAGAGTGAGCACAGGCAGAGTCAGAGGGAGAAGCAGGTTCCCTGCGGAGCAAGGAGCCCGATGTGGGACTCGATCCCAGGACGCTGGGATGATGACCTGAGCTGAAGGCAGCTGCTTAACCAACTGAGCCACCCAGGTGTCCCAAGCCTTTTCTACTGTAGTCATTTGTCCAACCAGTAGTTGTTGCGTGTCGGTCGTGTGTCTAGTTCTGTGCTGTTCGCTGGGGATGGAGACAATGGAGCGGTGACCAAACGGTCTGAAATACGGGAAGCTGGCCATGCTCTGACCCCACCTCCCTGCCCTCCCAGCCCCTTCATGGCTTCCTTATCCGCTCAGCACAACGGCAGCAGCTCCCAGAGCTCAATGATCTCTCTCCTGCCTCCGGGCTTTTGCAAAGGTCGTTTCCGCAGCTGGGAATGTTTTCTGTATCTATCCCTGTGTTTGCTTAGCCCTCTCTCATCTATCAGGATGTGGTTTGGGCATCCTCTCTTCTGAGAAGTCTTTTCTGGCGTGCCAGAGGGGGCCAGGAGCTGCCTATGTGCTCAAGTTCACCCCAGAACCTACGTACAGAATAATTGCACTTGTCTCATTATCTGCCCACTCCTTGATAACGGGAGCCAGAGGCTCTTTCCTGTTCCCAGAACCTAACAGAGCCCTTGATCTGTAGCTCTTTGTGGACTGAATGAGTCAGGCTTGACAGGACTGGTCCCTGCCCCTTTCCAGCCTGGACTCCTATACCTACCCCACCTATGTTGTACGTTGTATATTCATTGCCCCCCCCCCCCCCGACTGAATGTGAGATTCAACCGCGGAAAAAAAGAAATAATAGGCCTGGACCCTACCCCATTCCAGTTACATTTGATTGTCTTGTGGTGGGACTCAGGCATCTGCATTTTGCAACCCCTCCCCCCCCGCCCCCACCCTCGCCATCCCAGGTGATTCTGGTAAGCGAGAAAGAATCACATCTATCCCAGTGGCCAGCACAATGCGTTGAACATAGTGGATATTCCATAAAGATTTCTAGAATAATACAGCAGATCCTAAAAGCCTAACTTTTGGGTATTCAAATTCAAGCCAGCCATTTCCTGTCTCCAAGCGCCCACACACAGAAAGCCAGCTGCCAGCTGAGATTCTGGAGGAAACGGTACTTGGGAAGAATTCCGAATTCCGATAACTCCCCAAAGTTATCACTTACTGTTTAATCCCTTTTTTACAAAATAAATCAAGGTTTCAAAGCCTGAAATGGCTGCCGATTTGTGTAACTAAGTGACACATAGTTTTTGTTTTAACCTCCAGAAAAACAGTAGTCAAGTAGGTGGGGTTTGGGTGAGAAAGAGGTACATGGAAATTACTGGCTTTCATTACACAAGAATTTATGATTTGCCATGGTTTCTGGTAAATGCTGGTACAAGTTTATTTGGCCCCAGGCCTTAGAAAAGCGCTATGCTGCTTCCTTTCTGCTGCTGCTGGCTTTCTTGGGCAAGGACATAAGATGTCGCTGAGTCGGTCAGGGACAGAACAGGGCAGGGATAGGTGGGTACTGGGAAGGAGTCACAGCACGACAGGAGCCTCTTCTGCCCCATTCTTTTAGGTCACGACGGCACGTAGAAACTCTTCGAAAGCAATTTGAAGTCTCAGTGATCTCTGCTGAGTTTCCCATTGCCCTTTGCGCCCCCAGGATCACAGGACAGAGCTTAGATTGGGGGTGCTTATCACCGTGATTGGCTGGCTGCAACTCTGGCCATACGAGCCAGACTCTCCAAGGGAAAGTTCGTGAGCATAACCTTATGTAAGCTTCCTAGGAATGCTGTGAGGGAGGTGCTGTTATCCCCATTTTGTAGACAACAAAACCAAGGCTCACAGAAGTTCAGGGGCAATGTCTGGCTACCAGGTAGTTATGCTGTGCTGTCACCTGATCCCCTGATTTCCCAGCCAGGACTCCCTCTGGCACCATGGAAGTGACCTACGTGGACAGAGCAAGGCAGTGGGACGCAGGCTGGCCGAGAAGCAATTTTTCTTGGGGAGGCCCAATGGGGAAGTGTTGGAACAGGGGTGCAGAGTGTTTGAGACCTCTAGATGGGCTGAAGAGGTGGGAAAAGCCTGAAGCTGACTCTCTGGCTGAACCGTGGGAGCAGGGCTGCTGGGCTCCGGCTGCCTCCTTCTCCCTCCATTCCGGGACATGGCGGAGAAGTCAGGAAGCTTCTTCCTTCTCTTTGGAGTTTGGGGAGAACTCAGAGTACACAGGCACATAAAACCTACCTGAACTTGTTATTATAACCCCATAAAAGGTTAGGAAACAGTTGACGGATGGGAAGACAGGAATCAAGCGACCCTCTTGGCGTAGTCGGCTTGTGTACCGCCGGCTGCGTGTTTATCGGAGCTGTGTCTTCCATTTGTCAGGCTCTAACGATAGCAGCTTTTATGAGTAAGCAATTTTTTAATGAACTTGTTCCAAATGTGTATTCTGTTCTTGGAACTCTCTGTGCTCTGAAGCAGCTTTATAATTATTGCCTCTGGTGGACTCACCAGGCTCTATCTGGCTTTTATGTAAGCAACTTCTCTTGGTTTGCCTCTTCCTCTTTTAGCTTCAAATAAGGGAGATGAAGGAATGGAGGGGGGATACAATAATGATAGCTTTTTGTCAAGAGGGCTTATTATTATAGGCTAGCTATTGCTCTAGATGTTCCGCATTCATCTTTTTATTTGATCCTAACATTCCTGGGCTCGAAGGCATTGCTGTAGCCCCCGTGTCCCAGATGAGGCAAGTGGCCCGGAGGCTTCAAGCAAAGTGTCTTGGAAGTTTCTCGGGTGGTGAGCAGAGGAGGCAAGGTCTGAACCCAGCTCCATCTGGCTACACAGCCTGTGCTCCAGACCCCACCTGCTGTCGGGGTGGGCTGCCCAGAGCAGAGCCGGCTGAGCTGGAGCAGGGCTGGGAGGAGGAATTTAAGACACTCATTCATGCTGTGGAGTCAGTGGCTGTGCTGGCCCACGCAAGAGCTGTTGCAATTCACTGCGGATGGCTCTGTAATTATGGATAATTTTCTGGTCTTTTGCTTTCATAAAGGGAAATAAGAGAGTTTAGAGAGCTCCCTAAACTTGTTGCTGCCCATAATAATGTCACCTCTGTCTTGGCTTATGGCTGCACCATTTTCCCCAAGCTCAAAAAAAAAAAAATCCTATCGTAAATCAGTCTCTTCTTTGTGACGCGGACTGTTACCATCTTATTCTGAATCTGGAGCCTGCTCAACTGGACTGAGACCCTGGCCGCTCCCCTTCCTCTCCATCCTGCACAGGAACGGACAGGAAACTCCCCATTCTTCTGTCACACACATCTGGGGCTGGCACAATGGTAGCCGTGGGATGACAGCCCTAGGGGAGGCTGGGCTCAGAGTTCTCACCATGTGACTTTGGGCCAGTCATTCAGCCTCTCAGGCATCAGTTTTCTCATCAGTAAAATGGAACTAGTAATAAGAAGGGTGTCATCTCATAGGGTCGTTGTGAGAGTTGTATGTAATGATGCCTGTCCCTGGCTGGCTCATACATACTTATCTTTCAGCTCCTATGTGGGCCTTCCAGTTAAGTATTGGGAACCACTTGCAAACTATTCCTAGGACCTTGCTTTATTTCAGCAAATGTGCACAGAATGTCAGGAGCCTGGCTGTCTCAGGGCCCAGTTTCTTGATGCTTCATGATTTCCAATATCTCCTAATGGGGTAGAACAGTATAATGAGCAAAGTTGCTTTGGAGAAAGCCTCTCCATCTCCCACTCCCCATATCATTGCCTAATTGCATGGGCTTCCCTCTCTCATACCTGCTATCTTCTTGCTGACCCTGGGCTCCACACGGGAACACCCAAGTGCCTGGACCCTTACCTCTTGATTAAGACAGAGCTAGGCGCTTTGCAGGAAAGGGAAAATTTGCTTGGTTTGACCCCGGAGTGGATTTGTTTCCCTCCAATTAGTTGGAAAATCGAACTTGATCTATGAAGGAGGCAGATTTACAGCCTGAGCTGATACACGACTGCCCCAGCTTTGTTGTAATAAAAGATGAAATCACTCCAGTGGGAGGCTTGGGTGGACATCGGCTGGCTTTCTAATGACGGCTCCCTCTGATTTTCAGAGCCTGAGAGAAGCTGGCCAGGATGATCAAACAGCCCTTCACAGCAGGTGAGAGAGACCCTGGGGAGCGGGAGATGAAGAAGGTGGGGAGTGTGTCGGTTTTTCTTTGCTTTCCGTTCCACTTCCTTTTACGGAGACTTGATGGTGCTCTCTCGATGCAGAATTGGAACCTTTCTACTTCCAGCAGAAGTCTGGGTGGACTGCGGGTCCTCAGGCCAGATGGCTGCCCGCGTGGCCTTCACCCCGTAGGAAGGCTGCATCTCTCCCCTTTGCTCCCGACCTCTCCTTTCTCTGCCTCTCTTCAGCCACTGATGACTTCTCTCCTGTTTCCCCACGGCTCGCTTTCTGCTCCGTCTTTTGCTGGCTCTGTCTTGCTGTCTATTTACACATCCTCCTGTCTCCCTTGCTCTCCTTTTTCTTCCTCTTCCTCTGCAACTCCCCCCTCCCCCACCGGCCATGGCCACTGCATCCCATTTTCAGGCTAATTTGCCTCCCTTCTTCACACGGCCTGATTTTTGGCAATCCTGTTTCCATCCTTTTCTCCGGGTGATTCTGCTTTATAATATCGAGCAGGAGCTTTGGGTAACGTTGGCCTGACCCTGCCTAACATCGGGTGAGCGATTCTCCTCTGGCAGCTTTTGATGTGGTCTGTGCGTGATTGATGAAAGCTGCTCAGTTCGCTCTTCAAAGCTGTTTGTGCTGAGCTGGGGTGCATCTCTTTGGGATTTCATTCTTTTTCTCTCCAGAAACAAGTCCAACACATAAGACAAGATGGCGTTTCCAGTTTGTTCATCGTTCTTACAGATCCCTTCAGGCACCCGAGAGAAGGACCACAATTAGACAAACCCATCTCTTAGAAACTGTTGTTATTCCCAGTGCCCTCCTGTTAGAGGTTTTCCCCCACAGAAAAAGTTCCTTGGGTAAACTTTAATTTGACTACAACCACTCTCAGCTCCAAGGAGGACACATCGATTTGGACACTGGATAATAAAACAAGAAGAAAAATCCTATTACTTTTAACACCAGAATCAAGGCACATTAGGTACTCTGGCTAAAGGATGTGGTCAGTGAAAACGAGACGGGCTAAAATGGAAAGAACTGTCTGAGGCTTCTGGTTCCAAAGATGGTGGGTCCTGTTCTTTTCAGTACTATTCACCCTACATCCTCAAAGCATTTGAGAGCTGAGACCCATTTTTTTTTTTTTTTAACCTGGTTTAAGTTTCTTGTAATGCTGTTTCTATTTTTCAGCCTAAGAGGAGAAGTCAGCACCTGCACCAGAGGCTTGCCCATTCAGCTGCTTGAAGAAAGAGGGATGAACAAAGAAATCTCTAGAAGATCTTTCTCACTCTTAGACTCCCCGATTCTGAGTCCAATACTTTAGGTGTGATCAATACAGTACACTGGAAAAAGGGCTGAATTCTGTGCTAGAATACCTGAGCTTAAATGCAGATTTGGATTATGAGCTGAATGATCTTCAATAAATTTTAATTTTTTTCAGCTTAAAAAAAAAACAGCTTTACTGAAGAATAATTTACATACCATAAAAGCCAGCCATTGGAAGTATACAGTTCAATGATTTTTAGTAAATTTATAGAGTTGTGCAACCATCATCCCAATGCAATCATAGGACATTTTAAATAAATCTTTAAACTCCATCCATTTTCTTTCTTCATCTTAAAATTGGACTTACGTGGTAGATTGACTGCAAAAATGAGCACAGTCCTTCACCACGTAGCAGCGTGACTTTGTGGGTTCTGTCATCAAGGATGGGAATTGATTTGGCTTCCACAGCCCTTGCATCTTGGACTGCCTTGTGGCTCACTTTAACCAACAAAATGTGGTCAAATGAGTGTGTGTCAGGGCTGAGCCTGGATGTCCAAGATGCTTGCAAGCTTCTGCTGACTCTCTTGGAACCCTGCTGTCCCCACCATGAATGTAAGGTAGGGCTGGCCCACTGGAGAGTGAAAATTCATGTGGGGAGAGGCCACAGTCATTCTTGCCATGCCAGCTTAGGTCATCTTAGGTCAGCCTCCCCCACCTACCCTCCAGCTGACCACAGGCACATGAATGGGCACTCGTGAGATGGGCGGAGCCCACCCAGATCAGCAGAATTGGCCACCAACATAGAGACCCACACAAAATAAGAGGTTCCTGTTTCAGACTACTAAACTTCAGGGTGGTTTGTAAAACATCGTTACTGTGGCAAGGAATAACCGATACGGGATAGGCATGAGAGTTAATTTTGTAAAAGCTATGAAAACATCTGGCACTCTGCCTATCGCACAGGGAGCACTTGCTAAATTAAGCAAAATTCAATTTAACAAACATCGATAGAGGCCTTCATATGTGAAAAGCACTATGAGGTTCTAAGGAATGTAGACTTGAAAAAGACCTGATGGAAATCCTTCAGGAGTCAGTTCCAGTGGGAAAAATAGATACTTACACAAACAGTTATAAGACAGGCTGTCCCTCTATGATAACATTTATGTCCAAGTGATTTTTTTTCATCGTCTGCAAGTAAACATGGTCTTTTCTTGGTATTTTACTTTGAAAATGTTCAAGAGATATGGTTTATTGAAAAAAAAAACCCAACTGCAAACAAGCACATGACCACAATTAAATTTTATTTTATATTCAGGTATAGTGTTTGCATTTATAGGAAATGGTCTATACGGAAACTTGGCCATATGACATGCCTCATGTAGCCAAAGAAACAGAAAAAGCAGACATGAAGTCAGAGCCAGGGTAGAGAGGGAAGAAAAGGTGGGTGGGAAAGTCTTACTTTCTAGAATGCCCAGGAACTTTCATTCTAGGGATGCCTAAAGAGGAGAGCACTGCTTGGCCAGAATGTTTTTCTGCTCACCTCCAAACTATTCCAGAGGCTTGGGATGCTGGAATTAGAGTAGGGAGGAATAAGGGAAGGAGTGGGATTTTGCAGACAGGACCTTTACTAAGCAGGAATTTGGTTGAGTTCTGGCAGATTCTCAGATTCAACTCTCTAGAAAGCAGCTCATCTGGGTAGTCTGATGGTACCGTGTTGAAGAGCCTTGGTTTTGGAGCCAGGGGCTCTTGTTTTAGTCCCAGCTCTGACGCTAATGAATCCTTGCTGTGTGACTATGGCCAAGTCACTTTCCCTTCCTGCGGGTTGCTGTAGGTGATTTCTAAGTCCCTTCTAGTGCAGAGTTGACAACTTCAGGCCTAAGTCACCCACTAAGTTGAAGGAGGGAGTTGAAATCTGAGCAAACTGAGAAGCCCGTCTGACAACACCCATGGATCCTTGCAAGATGGAACTGCTCAGAAAACGCAGACAGAGACCTGGGGGTGAACCCTGTAGGGCTGGGAACCCACCCGGAATTCCTCACTGCTGTGTTGGGCTCAGACGGTTCTTGAAGACCAGACGTCCTGGGTGCTCAGCAGCCTGTGACTCTCCTGCTGGGCCAGCTTCCACAGCTCTGATCTGGCCCCCTAAGGGGCTCCTCCCTCTCCTCCTAGAGCAAGGTTGTCGCAGGGGTTTCTTAAACCGTGCGTGAGCTCTAATAAAGGACTGCTTAAACAAGGGTCCATATTCCCGGCCGTCAGGTAGGGAGGAAAAAGTGACCTTTTCTCCAACCACAGAAATTAAAAACAAAAACAAAAACACCCAAAGAATAAAGAGAGCTCTTTGCCACAAGTACCTCCCTGAACCTGGGATGAAATCGACGCTCAGTGCTGGTTAGGGTCTCTTTCAGCATGATGACCGTAAACCACCTCAGTAATAACTGTACAATTTCAGGGACACCTTTGGGGAGACATAATCCTTGTCACCTCCTGAAACACCCCTGGGAGATGGTCAGGGACACTGAGCACAAGCCCTGCTTAGATCTGAGTCACCAGGAAGGGACCTCCCTCTCCTGCTGAAGAATGAATTCTTGACTTCGAGTTTTCAAATCATACCCACTGTAGCACTGATGTCCCGTCATCTGGCTTCTCAGCAGAGGGGGTCCTCCGAGGGGCAAGGGGCTCCTGCCTTCCCAGAGCAGAGAGGCAATAAGGGCAGGCCTTGCCACGGTGGCTGAGGGCCCAATGCCCACTGCAAGGCTGGGCCAACAGAAGTAAGAACTGGGCACCCCATGTCAAATGGGGTTCCATCTGGTTCTTTTCTCATTTCAAAAAAGGAAACAAGGGTTCATGGGTGGCTCAGTTGGTTAAGCATCTGCCTTAGGCCCAGGTCATGATCCCAGGGTCCTAGGATCGAGCCCCACATCGGGCTCCCTGCTTCTCCCTCTGACCATCACCGGTTCACATTTGCTCTCACAGAAATAAATAAATAAAATATTTAAAAAAAAAAAAAAAGGAAACAAAGTACAAACAGCACCGCGCAGGTTGTTGTCCTTCTCTCTTCATCCCCCAGAGTCATTCTCACGTCTGTGTATCCCCCTCTCCTTCTGCAAACACCCTCACTCTCTCCTCCAGGATCAGCGGATCGTACAGCCCTGCCCCTCACTACAAATCACCCAAACTCCGTGGCGTAAGACCACTGTTTCATTCTGCTCCCAGACTCTGTGGGCCAAGGGTTCAAACAGGAGATGCAGGGCAACTTCTCTCCACTTTCCAAGACCTGCAGCCTCAGCTGGGAAGGCACACAGGCCGGGGCAATTCAAGGCACGGGGCTGGGGTCATCAGGAGGCTCATTCACGCGTCTGGTGGGCAGCGCTGCT
This sequence comes from Mustela lutreola, assembly GCF_030435805.1. Taxonomy (NCBI): domain Eukaryota; kingdom Metazoa; phylum Chordata; class Mammalia; order Carnivora; family Mustelidae; genus Mustela; species Mustela lutreola. Next base: position 40,765,714 of record NC_081303.1, read on the forward strand.
TGTGAGCCCAGCGGGCTGTCAGCCAGAACACCCACATGTGGTCCCTGGACATGTTTGAGCTTCCTCACGGCGTGGCGGCCCCGGTCTGATGCGTGGCCCAGAGTCCCGGACTCTCAGTGCAAGTGTTCCAGGAAAAAAGGAACTTCCAGGCTTTTTGCTGTGTAGCTTTGAAAGCCATGGGACATCACTTCTGCCACATTCAGTTGATGGCAAACAAGTCAGAAAACTGCTCGGACTCAAGGGAAGGGGCTATCCCCAGTATGATTCAATCCCTCCAGTGTACCAGACCCTCTCATCCCTCTCTGTCCCTCTCCCTGAAAGGAGCTCCTTCTTCTTTACTTCTTGGATCCTCGGATACTTTGGAGGGGACCACGGGGAACTTGCTGAAGCGTTTCCTGGTTCTTTGGCCTTGCTTGAGTCTAAAAGTGGTAGGAACTCTGTGGGACGGCCTCTTTCCCTTCCCTCTTCCTCCACTCCATGGCCTCTGCCACTGTCTCACCACCACACCCAGCCTCTGCCTCAGTAGCTGTTTTACGGGTCCCTGGGAGTGGTCTGGCTCCCTCATGCATGTCCTTGCAGAAGGAAGGATGGCACAGATATCTCCCTTGGCAATACCTCCGTGTCAAGCCCTCGCCTTACCACACTTTCTGATTGAAATTGATTTCCCCCCATGGGGTGGTGTGGGAAGACATGCTCTCAAGCATGTTCCAGAAAGCACTGGCCTGCAGTGCCTAGCATAGAGCCTGGCCCTGGGAATTTGCTCAGTAAATGATTGGGGAATAAATTAAGCCTGGCTTGTATGTGCTCTAGATGACTCACAGGGACCGATTCAGCCTGATTTGCACAAGGATGGGTGGGAATTTTATCAGCGGAGGGCTTTGCATATTCCCAGAAGGGAGGTGATATAGCGTGTGTGTGTGTGTGTGTGTGTGTGTGTGTTGGGGGGAGTGTGTGCCACTGTGCGTGTATGTTTTGGAGGGATTGGGAATGATTGGTGATGGTCCTGTGACATGACACTGCAGGCTGGGGCCAGCCTGGACACCATAGGACTCATAGGATTACCAGACTTCTGAAATCTGCCCTGTATAATCTCCATTCCTTGGAAACTCTTCTGGTCATGTTGAGCAAACCGTCTCGATGCCAGGCTACTTGTCAAGTTTCCAGGGGCTCAGACCCCAGTTGCTTCTTCTTTTCTTCCTCAGAGTGTGAGGATAAATCACCAGAAGCTCTCCGAGTAAGCCAGACCACACTTGAAAGGACCTATTTAGGAAGGGTGTGGGGGGGGGCAGGGGGTGTCTAGACTTGTAGGGTCCTGTGTCAATGCAAGATATGACGAGAGTGACCTGCTGATCGGTCAACCTGGCCAGAGATGCTGCAGTCTCAGGAAAGCTTTTAGGAACCGTCTGCTGTGTGTTTCTCATTTACAGAAAAAACAAACAACAACAACAACAACAACAACAACAACAACAAAAATAACAATGAAAGAAAGAGACTTCCAGGCTTCCTGCAGTGAGGGAGCTATTGGTTAGGACAGAACCTCCAGGGAGAAAGGGCTGCACACTGACAGCGGGAGTCTTCATGGCCCAGAAATGAGCTTGCTTCTTTTTCTCACTTGTCCATTCCTGGTGCAGATCCACAGCCCTGTGCACAGGAATTCTCCGTGCCTGTGCATTTCCATCACAGCAGACTTTTCCATATGCTGCTTCTAATCTGAACAACATCTCATTGAGAGATGGATTATTACTTCTAATCTCCAGATGAAAAAATAGAGGCTCAGAGAAGTGAATTAAATTTCCCGGAACACACTACTAATAAGTGGATGAGCCAGATTATTTATTCATTTAATGAACATACTGGGTTATGCATTAAGCTCTGGAGAGAAAAAAAGGAATTTCTGGCCAACAAGAAATTCAGTCCAGGAATCAATGGCAGAGCTATCCTTTGAGCATTAGACTAAGCATCAAGAGGGGCATCTAGTGCAGCTGGGAAGGGTCAGGGAGGACCTCCTGGAGGAGGTGATGTTTGAACTGAGTATAATAAGCAGGAGTTAGTTCAGTGAAGAGATGCTGTGGAGTGGGGTAGAGTATTCTAGAAAGAGGAGACAATACAATCAAGGCATAGAATTAAAAAACAGTGAAGTGATGTGAAACTATATAACCAGTTCTGTGCTGCACTAAGGTTAGTCCGACTGGGGTTTATCTGATTTGAAATGCAAGCACCCTTCCACAGTACTTGGCTTCCTTAACTAGTTGATTCTGGAGATCATGGCATGCGTGGTACTTTCTGGGGATTCTGGATGCCCAGTTTTTACTTTTAGACGTCCCTTATGGAATGAACAGGGTGTGGGAAGTGTTTACTGGCATTTCTCCATTGTGACTTCTCAGCAGAGCTTAAAGGAGCTCAGGAGGTAGCCGCGCCAAAATCTTTTGATGAAACGAGGGAAAGTCAATCCACCTCCTATTGCTCCATGAGTGCCTCATAGCATCTTAGAAGAAGTAGGCCAAAGATCACCAGAAAACAATGGCTCCTGGGTTCACCACCACAGAGCAAGCTCTGATGAGTCAGAATGAAGCAACCATTGCATACACCAACAGGTCCAGTTGGCAGCCGATAAAGATATTACCTCAGTGAGAGAAAGGCGCGGGCTGAAAATGGACAAGGTTTAACTGTGCCAAAGATCTGTTGTGTTCTTTCTTTTTTTGGGGGGGTGGGGTAGGAGTGGGGTAGTGGTGGTTGGGGCGAGACGTGTGATACATGCATTTACATTTCCAGCCCCTGAAATAAACAGATCCTCTTCCTATAGGCTGATCCCAATCTCTCACCATGTGGCTTTTTGATAACCCCTCTCTTAGGCTGAGCACCTGAGGATATGGACTCGGGTTCAGTCCGAAAAGATCTTCTCCTGCAATCCAGGTCTTGTGCAAAAAGGGGAGCTTCAGTCCTGCTGTGAGACGTTCCTAGGAAGGACACTGGGGGATGATTAAGCGACGGTGACCTTTCTAAGAAGCCCCTTCTGGTATGGAACCTGGAATTAGAGCACCGGGAGCGGGAAGTAACCTTAGTCATTTGATGGGTCAGGGAGTCTGATGGAGTTGAAGTTAAGATGAACCAAAAGTTCAAGTAGACGTAGAACCAGGGTACAATCCAAATTCAAATTCTTAACTTGGAACCTAGACTTCTTGGTCACGTTGGCCTGCCCACCATCTTGCTGTTCTGCCCACTGTCACAAAGCCTCAAATATTGTTTCATTGTCTTTTAAATGAGCATTACTCTTTGTTTACCTTTTCTTTGCCGAAAGAAGCCCCTTGAAAGACCACACTTTTGTGCTCTTTGTAGGTTCAGTGCTCAGCACATTGTCTAAGATTAAATTGACACTAGAAGTGTCCCTATAGTATTTCTACTCTTTTTTTAAAAAAATATTTTATTAATTTATTTGACAGACAGAGATTACAAGTAGGCAGAGAGGCAGGCAGAGAGAGATCAGCAGGGAGCCTGATGCGGGGCTCGATCCCATGACTCTGAGATCATTACCTGAGCCAAAGGCAGAGGCTTAACCCACTGAGCCACCCAGGTGCCCCAGTATTTCTACTCTTGAATACACAAGAAGAGACCCCACTAGGAGTGGAGATTGGGTGGATCATTTTGATTTAAATGTGACCTCGCATTTAACAGGTCTTCCGGTCCATTATTTTGCCTGGCCCTGTTCAAATACGGCTGTATTTTCTGGGTTATTTCTGCATTCATAGTTCTTGACAGGAAAATCCTCCCATCGAATCATTGCTTTATTTCTTTGTTTCAGGAGATTATCTAGCATGTCTAATAGAGCAACAAGTCACGTCCCGTGGCTCTGGGTCTGCTAGTCTTCAGCATACCAGAATCAACCACAAAGACCTTGCCTCCAACCTCACCCAAGTCAAGAGTAGAGGTGGGGCTGCTCTCTGCCTCTGGGGAGTTGGAATCTATGACCAAATGGGTATGTTCTTTCTTGATGTTCGGGGGTTCCCCCAAGAAATGCTAGCATTTCTGAATGATGGGGAGCTCTGAAAGTCACTGTCCATGAAGCAACATAAGCTCAAATTGAAGAAAGAATTATCCAGCTGGGAGTTGCTGGAATATGGGTGGACTATCGCTTTTTGCTATTTAATTCATTCATCAGGGATAAAAAAGACATCTCTTGGGATGAATTATATCAGTTGTGTCCAACCATTTTTTAGTATGAAGAGCACATTTTAATCTCAAAAGAATTTATAGACCTGCAGATAAAGATACTTACATTCAAGAAATGCATTGGTAGAACAAATGCTTAATAGTAGAGGCTACTGTCTTTGAAGGGATTTGAATGCTGATAATCACAACCTCTTCTGTATGCTATCCCAAAGCTGACTTCCTGCTTTTATTCCTTGTTTCTGTAACTCTCTGTGCCTGTCTTCCCCACTGGACCGGCGCCTCTTCAAGGGCAAAGTTGGCTTGATGTGGTCACCATCTTTTATATACTCCACAGCCAGCCCAGTCCTTGGCACAAAGTAGGCATCTTCTGTATATTCGTTGAAAGAATGATACATACATTAAATTGTCAGATTATATGTACATGAGTCATGCTGTGTAGCCAGTCTAGAGGGACTGTTCATTTCAATATGGTGCCCCCACCTATGGGAGCCCATAGACTGGAGACTGTGGATTTAGATTTACATTCTTGCAACCAGTATTTTGTCCCATTTTCCCTAGAGGGAGGGAGTTCATTGTTGATTTGACCACAAACCCCGGTCTCTGGGTTTAGAGACAAATGATAACCAAAAGCAGAAGCCTGGCCCAGCTGACCTCCTGAAGTCCCTTCCAAAATCATAAGTCCATGAAGAGGACAGAGTGCGTGGCTTAGAAAGGTTGGAACTTCCCAACACCCACGGAGGCAGGGACATTGATGACAGCTTCTTTCAAGGGCCAGTTTCTAACATTTGTAGGAGCAAAAGGTAAGCTAATCTCTGTGAGCCTCTAGGTAGTCTAGTTGTTATTTCAACCAACCCCAATCAGGTTGCAGAGGCACTCTGCCTATTTCCGTTGTCAACCTATGTATGTGGAGTGTTGATAAGTGAGGTGACACCCAGTAAACATGCTTTGTTTTACAAGACTTTGGCTGGAGTAGAGATGGGTAGGAAAATACAGGAGTTGAAAGAAGGAATGCTTGCTTTAAAAAACGTGTGTGCACACATCTTCATAGAGTGTGTGGATTACTATTTAAATGCTGACATCTCTCTTCCCTCTTTGGAAAACAACCGCTTCTCTTTCTGTCTTCTCCAAACAAAGAGAGAGTGATGTTCCAGGTGTGAACACATCAGGGAGGTTTCCTGCTTGGGATTCAGAAATTCACAGCCTCGAGGAAATGAGAGGAAGAGAGGAGAGAACAAGAGAGATGAAAAACAGAAATCTCCGCCACCTGCTATTTAGTGATTGACTCCCAGATAAGGAAGGCGAAGACACATTCCAGAAGCTCAGGACTTGCCCAGACGGAACTCAGAGGATGGGGTGGGAGCTGGGTTGGGTGGGGAAGTGAAGCCAGAAGTGGGAGGGGATGACGGGGCCACCAAAAATCATCCATCAGTTCTCTCTCAAAGCCTCCCCTTTCAATGCAGCCCTTATAAATTTCAGTGCCTCCCTCTGCCCTCTCTCCCATTCACCCACCCTACCTGCTTGGGTTTATGGGAAGGAATTTTGCAAAGACTGGCTCTTTCACTAACCAACTGCGTGAGCCTGGGCAAATCTGTTCTTAGATTTGGGTCTGGTGATTGTTATCTCTTGACTTGCAATAGCTTAATGGAAAGCAGAAGAAAAGAGGTCAATGATAACACCCAACCAACCAACCAAAAAAAAATCCCCCCACATGCAGTCAGGCTGGGCTGGAAAAGCTCTGGCGAGTGCACAGGTGAGCAGCCTTCCTTCCCGTTCATGCTCCTGAGCACACCAGGCTGTTGGACTAAACCAAGTGCAAAGTGCAAAGTGCAAAGCAAGTGCTTATTTGTCCCCTCACTCAGGAACAAGCTGCTCGATTGTGGTGCTTTCCTGCTCAGTAGAAAGGGGTGAAAACCATTTCTGCATGGCCTTCCCTTCTGCAGGGGGCACCTGTGGCCACCAACTTGGCCCCGGGTTTTGAGCAGAGGGGTCAGGGTACTGTGTACCTCTCCAGGGTATGTAGTCTCTTCCCTCGTGAGCCTTTTCTGCTCCCTTTGTTCTTGTAACTGACAGTGTCTTGTCCTTGACAACAGCCATGTGTTCAATTTTTCCAACACGGTGAGGTCAGCACGTTGGCTTTTAGCCTCTAGAGCAGGTAAGAGCCATTGAGTCTTGACAGATACAAGAGCAAGTTACTAATTCACCCTGATTTTCATTTTGCTCTGCTCCCATAAAAAATAAATGCAGAGCCGTGAACAATTACGCTATAGTAGAGAATAAATACTCTGGTGATTAAACACTGGAAATCACTAGCTTCAAAATTTCTCTAAAAATACAGCCCCAGATGTCATGCAAACTCCAATCAAACATGGGCTATAAAAATCAAGCCATAGACATTGCCTTATGAAATGTTCACAGATGTAACAGGAGCAGAAATTCTCACAGCTTAGAAAAGCAAGACTTAACGCTTTCTTCCTTTCTTTCCGTCTTTTTTTTTTTTTTTTGAGGAGGGGGATGGGGAGTTGTGCATCAAACTGCTCATTTCAATATGTGATTTGCCTCAAAGAATTCCTGACTTAATTTATTTTCTCACCAACCTAAACCAATTCAAAAAAAAAAAAAAACAAAAAAAAACAAAACATTAAAACCCGAACAATCTACTTTTGGCTGACGGGTGCTAATAGGTGCGATGTTACCCCTGCCAGCTCATAATATCACCTACTGAGCTTGGAGCTAAACAGGAAAAAGTAAATTGAACTCGAGTTCGAATTGGTCTCCTTTTAAAGTCTCCGCCATAGCTGGACAAGCACAGTGCTTAATGAGAAACAAATTGCATTGTGGGCATTTCTTTATTAAAGAACACATTTTCCATTTTTTTTTTTTTTTTTTTTTTTTAAGCTGGAAGATGTTCCCATCTCAGTACTGGCTGTGTCTCTAACGCAGAGGGGATATATCTGTATGTCAAGACTTCTTTGTTAGTTCTTGGGATAAATCAGTATTTCCAGTGACCTTCCATTGTAGAGTTCATGAATAGGTAGATTCCCTTGAGCAATTTGTCAACATCATGCCATTTTTCGGGGGAGAGTTTTTGTTGGGTTAGCTAAGAGGAGGAAACAGGAGGGGGTGAGTGGTGCATGTAGGCATGTGCCCTCCCTATATGCATGTGTTTCATGCCAATGACGGGGTATCACTCCTGCACCAAAGTTCCATAGCAGCTCTGAATAAATCAATTTGTTCAAAATAGTTGGCCCAACATGACCTTCTTTCTCCTCTTGACTTGTAGTTAACTAAGAGAATGTGGCCATTAAGAGTTAATTTTCTAGACTTTACTAGCCGGTATCAAAGATCATCTCCTCCCTCCCTCTGTGTGCAGACTACTTCTGCTTTTCGGTATGGGACAGTTCAATCGATCTCTTGTTCCTTCGTTCACGCACTTACACAATAAGGAGCAACCAAGTAGCAGCTCTGTCCCTTGTGCAGGTCGTCTAGGTGCTGAAGATACCAAAGAGAACAGGACAGCGCAGATCTCTAACCTTTTGAGGCTTGCATTCTGGTGTGAGAAGACAATCAATAACAAAATAAATAAATACCGTCATCTCAGGTCCCGATAATTACCATGGAGATGGAAAACCAAGGAGATAGGGTGGCAGATGAATGTGTACATGTGGGTGCTTTTTGGATGGGGGCATCAGAAAAGCGCGGTTGGAGAAGGCACTGTGTGGAGGCAGGCGGGTGGGGGGCGGTGGGGTGACAGGCTGCGGGGGACGCTGGGAGCTGAAGCATGTCCCCTCACTGCCTTCTCACTGAGGAGATTTTCTTGACCCATTTGTGAGCCGAGTGGGAAGCTGTAGTCTGGTAGGCATGGCTATGAAGACCTGGGACACTTTATTAAGAGAAACTGAAGTGCTGCTTTCCCTTAGAGTAGGAGGATTTTCAGGCGAAGTGGAAAAACCACAGCACTGAGGACTCACTTTTGGTAGTAATGGATTATGTACGTTTGGGGAAGTCCCTTCCCCCACCTGACTTCCATTTCTTCCTGAAATATGGATGTTGGATTGAGTAATCTTAAATTCACCTTCCAGTGCAGACGGACTCTGAGCCCCTTGAGAGCAGAAGCTGGAGTTGCATTTCCCTGTTTGAGAACGTCCTATTATTATGGACTTACTCACGAGGGTGTTCCTAGGTAAAAACGAGCGTATGAATTGGAGTTACACCTGACTGGCTCCTCCTGGAGTCCAGAGGAGCCGTGCTCAGACCCTGGACATCTCTTCATCTCCTGACTTGACCTGCACTATGCCTTTAGCCAAAAGGGAGCCCCTACAACACATGACCAATAGAGAGAGTTCTATGGAGATGTCAATCTCCCAATGAATGCCAAGATGAGGTGCCCTGTCCAGGTGCAGCTAGGTGAGAAAGGACAGGTCTGATGGCAGAGAAAGGTCAGACAGGGGTCCCGGAGCCTTAGCCTTCAATCGCAGATGATCTCTCCTAACACAGATCTTTGGTTAAAGACAGTCTTTACTGTGATCCTCTGGCTTGCTGGCCTAGAAACAGGCTTCTTTAAATCCTGCTGTAATGAGCAGAGAATCCCAGGGTGATTTTTCCACTGTTGGGTCTGCTGCACAGTGTTCTATCAGTTTGGGGTGAACAACATCTCAAATCCTAGTAAAGGTGGGCAGATGAAGTGGTTTTATTCACGTGTGTGTTTTGAGCGTCCTTGCTATATAGGAGAAGGCATCGAGAGAGACACACAGTGAATTAAATGCAGTCTTTGACCTCAGAGAACCTCCTCAACATAGACCCTTAGGCACATCCCTAACACTTGCACGGCTCAGAGAAAAGGGAGAGATGGGTATAATGAAAGGGTGCTGGCGGTGGTGGCGGCGGCGCGTGAGTTGATACTTGACTCAGTCCTTACCACTCTTGGAATAATTACAACCTTCAAAGGTCAGAGACAGGAGCATGGAAGGGCATTCCCAGCCAAGGGAACAGAATGAGCAAAAGCTGGGCACAGCATAGAATTTCCAGGAAGACCATCAATTTATCTGGGCTTCAAGGGGAGGGACCCGCAGAAGTTTAAATTTAAACTCCAAGAATTGATGCAAAGGAGGCCAGAGTTCTGCTTCTTTGGAATGCTGCTACTTTGGGTCCTGGTGTTCCAGTTCCCATTCCCAAAGCATAGCACCCTCCTTCCCCCTTCTCTTCCTGCTCCCCTTCCCCAGCCACACGCACAGCAAAACTACAGAGAGGGCAAGTTTGTGGCTAAACTGGCATTTATGATCCGGGAAATATTTTAAAATTCTGTCCATTTTGTCTGAAGAGTTGGAAATCAACTTTAATCTCAAGATTCTTCCTTGTTTCTTTGCTGTGATTTCTAAATGGCCTTTCTGCCTCACCTTCCTCCAGCCAGACAGGCTTTATCTTAGACGCAAGTCTTTGGAAACATCCTTTTTCCTTTCTGATTTGAGTCTCCAGATCCTCCACCAAGACAGTCACGGGTTTGTAATCCTCTCTGTCGAGATGCCTCTGAGAAACAGAAACACATACTTGCCCTACTCTGGTCATTCGTGTGTCCCAGTGACTGTGTCCCAACCTAATCCTCCATTGTCATTCCCATCAATATTTTTTCATCTCAATATGTGCCAACCAACTGACTCATACTCTAGACAAGCATTTGATGATCACACAGAATTTTACTAGCTAGTTATTTTCTGGTAACAGTGACAATGTTGCTAGTTAGGCAAAATGATCTTTTATTATCAGACTCTTGGCCACATAGTAACAATAATGATAACAAATAATAACTTTCATCAAGCAGGGATTTAAGGAAGATTCACCTCCCTGATGCTCAAGGCAACCTCTGAAGCATATTATCCCATTTTGCCAATGAGAAAATTGAGGCCTAAGGGGATTAAGGGACTTATTAAAGGTCACTCGGTTGGTTAGAGATAGAAAGGGTTCAAACTCAGGTGGTTCTTGGGATATAAAGCATGCTCAGGATTCTGTCCTGGTTCCCCCCTTACTTCTGAGAAAAACCTGCCAACCAGAGGTTCTCAAACATCAGTGGGTTTTAGAATTACCTGGCGGCTTGTTTGAAATTCAGATTCCGCCCCCCACCCATACACATTCTGATTCTGATGCGATGGGGCCCTAGAATTTGGATCATCACCATGGACCCCTATGTCATGGACGCAGGAGCATGTGCAGAGAAATTGCTGAGCAAAGTGGAGAAGCTTGAGTCTAATAGCCTAAAAAATGTTCTCTTTTTCATTTACCCTTCATTGTATGCAAATTTAGGTTCATTCAGGGAAAGACAGTTTGTATTCTGCTTTCGTTCTTATAAAACACCACTTTAATCTTATTTTAAGTGACTGCATTGCTGGAAGACCATTTTATCCCAAAGAGAATTTCGTGTCTGATCATTTCAGATAGGTCTCTTATTTTAATGCTCCTTTCCCTTCTTTTAATATGACATCATAATCCTCTTCACATCTAGATTTTTGTGTTATATTGGGTTTTTTCATGGAATATTGCCAGGGTTGGCATAAATGATGGAGTTGTCAGAATTGTATTCTAAATGAGAGTAAAATTCAAATAAGGACCCAAATGGAAAATATGCCTATAAATATTTGAAAAGATCTCTCTCTTTCTTGGTCGTTTTTTTTTTTTTTTTCCTTTTAGCAAAAGGAAATGTTGATTTACATAGGTATCTTAGGGGATGGATGCATTTTCTGTTATATGCACCATCTTAAGAAATATTCAGCTAAATTCCGCTTGTCAGAACTCCAATAGAGGTCAGAGCACTGGATAAAGAAATGAGTCCAGCTTTGATTTCCTTATGTAAATGTTTTCTCTAGGTATGTCCATTATGCCAAACTTAATGGTTCTAAAAACCATTCCAGACCCATCTAATTCAATTTAATTCTCCCCAATCAAAAAATACAAACCAATGATTTGAAAGACAGAGATTAGCTCTATTTCTACCACTAAAGGAAATGAGAAAAGTATTAAAGACATGAGCTCTCAGACAGAGCTTCAATATTGATGTCATCTCCCCAAAGTTTGATCTTGTGTACAGTACACAGAGTGAGATTTGGTAAGAAAATATGCATTCATAAAGCCCAAGGAAATATAGAACAAATCATCCGTATTCATCTCTTCTTTTCTTTCCTTGAGATCAGTGCAGAGGTTTGAGATTTCCAGATTGTTGCCTCGTAGCCTTGTTTTCTCATGGGCGAGGGCTTTGGCCCCTTGCACAAGATGTCATATTTCACAAAAATATCTTCTTTCCACGGAACAAAATGTAAACTTCCTCTTTACATATTTAGCCCTGTTTTGGTGGGGAAAAAAAAAGAAAGACAAACTTAACAAAAAAAAAGCTGAGTTGTAGACAAGACATTTCAAGCTCTTGCACAGCCTAATGGGAAAAGTCCTTTGGTCATTCATGTTCTTGCTTACACTGCTACTCTATTTTCATCCCTACCTGGCCTTTCAAACCACCCGTAGATTGGCGTGGCATACTTTTTGCCCACGCTTCCCAGTTGCTGGTACATTGGGGATGAGCTGGTGTAAGAGTCTGTGTATTTGCAGCTCCTCTGGGAGTCAAGTTCTTCAAGCCCGGGTAGGAAACTGGGCAGAAGTTAATGAATGCTCTTAGTGTACAGGTACCTGGCTAAGCTCTGGGAACACAGAGGAGCAGAAGAAGGCCTCTCCCTCTCTTGGAAATGATTATACTCTAGTGAGAGGTCAAGGGCCAAACAATAAAAATAGCTCCTGCTCCTTGAGCACTTGCCGTCCCCAAATCATTTGCACTAGAACATTTCACAAATGCAATTAACCTTCATCCTCACATAAGACTGATGGGTTAGGTGCATTTAATCCCATTTTGCAGATGAGGAAATGTGGGTTCTCAGTTATTTGGGCCCCCACTGAGGATGTGTCCATGTTGGCATTGGAACCCTAGTCTTTCTGATATGACAGCCTCTCATTATCTATGTTATACTGGCTGAAAATATAAATAATTAGTCGATGACTGTAGACCAGGAAAGAGCAACAGAAAAAGAAATTCATCTTCAGGGTCAGAGGGATTAAACTAGTTGTTGGGAGGTTCTATCCATCCCAGTGTGGCTGCACCTCCTCTTTTAATGACTTCCCCCGTACAGGAGGAATTCTCCGGAAGAATGCTGTTGACAGCCTTCAATGCATCATAAATAACATCCCAGGTGCTTCAACTACGGGCTCCAGTCACACTCCTCCAGAGAGCTTTGCAAAAGCCTTCAGTGTTAACCCCCTCTCGACCCACCTGCCTTCTCATGGGCTGTGCCCCTCCCCCATTTTGAGCACACTGTCATTTGTTCATATTTCATGATTGCTTTGCAAGTGCTCTTAAATATTTTTTGGTGACATTCATTTTAGCTCAAATGAAGTCACCTCCGCAGAGCCCAGATCTATTGCTTCTGTACAGTTAAGTATCTGTGTCGATAGTAACAGTTCTGCAAACATCTTGTGTTTGTTTCTTTGGTGGTAGAGAAGGACACTTAAAGGCTGGGTTGGGTGGGTTCTGTTTGTTTGTTTGTTTCCTCCTTGGTCCCTAGCTAAACAAGGCCCAGGACAGGTGCACATAGATGTTTGGTGCACTAAACCAAATATGGGGACAATTGTCTTAATCTCTGTGAAGGGGAAATATAGATTAACATATCTATAGATGACCCTCAAATAAATTACATTTCAGTGAAGAAAGACAAATATGGAGTTCAAATAAGATAAGTTTACATATAACGCAATTCAGAACAGGATAAAGTACCGTCACGTTAAGAGGGGTAGCAAACGCCAGGGCAATTTAGAAGTTGGAGAGATCTTCTCCACTTTTCTACAAGGGGGTGTGAGAGAGCTTTAGATGTTCACCAAACCAATTACAACCCCGGGGGAGGGGTCAGGTGGTTGTTCCTGGTAGTGGTGGTGAATGGTATGGCGTGGAGAAATCTTTTACTTTATACTTTCCTTCCATGAATAAATATTTTTTTTTTTTAAAGATTTTATTTATTTATTTGTCAGAGAGAGAGCGAGCGAGAGCGAGCACAGGCAGACAAAGTGGAAGGCAGAGTCAGAGGGAGAAGCAGGTTCCCTGTGGAGCAAGGAGCCCGACGTGGGACTCGATCCCAGGACGCTGGGATCATGACCTGAGCCGAAGGCAGCTGCTTAACCAACTGAGCCACCCAGGCGTCCCTGAATAAATATTTTTATTAAAAATTCCTCCTTCTGGTAATTAGAATATAAAAGAAAGGACTTCTTGGTGAAGTCAGCCTGGAATTGAGATGGGAAAGCTCTGTGGATGGACTGAGGGGTGGGACAATGAAGTCCAGGCTGAGGACGTACCACAAGGGAAAGCACAGAGGCAGGCAACATTGAAAAGATTCAGGGAGCCGGGCTGGGAGAAGGTCCGGCTGGGGTGCTGGACATGGGCAGGGGCATAGTGGTAGATATGGACAGAAAGGAAAGTGAGGGCCGTGACGTGCGGGTCAAAGATGCCAGTGCTGAAATCATCTGGTTATGAAGACTCTGGAGTCTTCCAAGCTGAGAAAGGCAAGGTCATGCCCAGGTTTTAGAGGAGTCATCCTGGACAGTGCTCGGGACTTGGATGTGTATAGAAGGAGTCCATCATGACCCTCATAGCTTGCAGCTCCTCACATCAGGGGCTGACCTCTGCTGCATGTGCTTGCCCGTCGAGCACGACAGCCCAAAAAGAGCAACACCCGGTGGGTCTTCCAAAAACTACGAACAGCAGAGAAGGGAGCTGAGAGGCATCTTCACAGCACCCCTCAAATCACCCATAGCTTCTCCTCTCTTTTGCTCATCGTGGAAAATCAAGGTGGACACCGAGATTTCCTCAGTTCCCTAGGTTATTCTTCACTTCAAGAAAGTAAAGTTTTCTTAAATATTTATGTTCTTACCTTCTCTATTTCTCTCCATTCTATCCATGTCTCAAATATAAACACATACACACATATTCAACATATTCATTCAGTTGCTATACACTTCCCCCCTCCTTCTTTGGTTCCATTGAGTGCAAAGAGGACAAAAACTCAATTAATTATTGTGAAATATCATCTACTGCATTAGTCAATAACAGGCTTAAGATCTGTCAGGCTTCTCCACCAGCGACCTCCTGGGGTTTGAATCATTTTCCTAGAATGTCCCCTGCTATCCAGTATGAAGACCTAACTCTGCCTTTTTTTTTTTTTTTTTTTTGCTTTTAACACAATCTTTTGGACTCTGAAATGAAAATTCATGACCTGTTCCTTGAGCCTAAGTCCTTCACTGTTTTACTCCTTTTAGTGTTCACAATATTTCCAAGTATTTGTTTGAATAATCTTTCTTGTCAACTAGAGACTTTTTAAGCAAAGGAAACCGAATGGCAGAAAGAGGTCCCCACGTGAATTTGATTCTATTCTTGGACAAGACTCTGAAGGTCAATTTTATTTGTCAATTTGGCTAAACCCTGGCACCCAGATATTGGCTCAAATGCATCCGAATGTTGCAGTGAAGGTATTTTCTAGATGAGATTGACATTTAAGTCGGTAGACTTTGAGTAAAGCGGATCATACTCCATCATGTGGGCAGGCCCAATTTCATCAGTTGAATATCTGAAGAAAAAGGCTGACCTCTCCTGAGGAAGAGAGAATTCTCAACAGTGGCAGACTGCCTTTGGACTCAAACTACAATATCAACTCTTCCCCGGATCTCCAGCCTGCAGACTTACCCTGGAGATTTTGGCCGTGCTTGCCTCCACAATTCCTTACCATAAATACATCTCTCTTTGTGTGTATTTCCTATACATATATCCTATTGGCTGTCTTTCTGGAAAACCCTGACTGATGCAGCTTTCACCTCCACATTCCTCCAGCAAGATTACCACTTCTTCTTTTCAAGCAATACTGTCTAACAAGTTATCCACAAAGTGCCAATGAAACGGATCTCCTTTAAACTGACAATACCCTCTCCACCTCTTCCATCTCTTGCTCCTGCATGAAAACCTACAGACAAGAAAACCTCAGGTATCTCCCCACTTTCACTTTCTTCCCTATTTCTTTCTTTGTTCTTGCAGTCACTGGAGCAAAGTGCTTTGGCTGCCATGATGGAGAAAACAGCGCAACTTGGAAGTCACCTGCCTCGTAATCAAAATCTGTACGGTTTCCATACCCTCACCTTCATGGGGTTCACTTAGCAGTGCTTTGCCCAACCTCATTACTCCACCCAAGTCCTCTCCAAATCCAGTATTCGACTCTATTGGGACCTTCACTTTAATCTCAGTGAGAAATGTGATGGGATTTCATGGTGTCTCTGGGATGTAGTCAAGTGTCAGGAATTGCTGAGACGTCCCACAGAAGTCTGTTGCTGGGTAGAGAGGTACATCCCCCCACCTCCAACCATAGCCGTTATTAGCATTTCCCAAGCACTACTTACATGCTAGTCCCTGAAGCGGATGGTTTGCACCATCATCTCATTTTATCCCATACATGAGACATGAGAGACTATATTGATTGTCCCCCAATACTCATCCCCCTCTCCTTTTAGTAAGAAACAGAACCTCTGAGTTGAAGCTGAGCACATGGACGCTGAAATAAAAATAAAATCTCCCAGTCCCCTTTGCATACAGATGTGGCCAGCTGACTCACTCCTCGCCAGTGGACTGTGAGAGGAAGGGTTACACAGAACTCCTAAGAAATAGCCTTAAAAGAGGGATAGCACATTCCCCTTCTGCCTGGTGGCTGGATTTTGGACCAAGTCCCAGGAGTTTGCGAAGCCATCTTGAACTGCGTGACCTGAGCACCTGTTACAGAAAGGTAGAGCAACCCGGGGAAAGGAGTCTGGATTCCTGATGATTTGTGGGACCACCATATGGTGGTTCAAGCAGTCAAAAACTGCTTACATGCAAATTATTTTTTTTTCTCTTGTGCATCTTGTTTAGGTCACTTGGAGGTATTAGAGTGTCTGCCACTTGCAGTTGAGTCCAATATAATTAATATAGCAGGTTTAAATATTCCCATTTAAAAAAGGAAGAAATCGAGGCTCAAAGAGATTCGATAACTTGCAGAGGTAGCACGTTGCAAACGGTGGAGCCTGGTTCTCCCTAATTCCAAAGTCCCCCATGTCTCTTCCCACTAGTGAGTGCAGACTGCTAATGTGAGCCTCTGATTTTCTCTCCTGGTCTGCTGATTCTCCTAAGCATTCAGTTAGGTTGAGCTGCCATTGTCTGTAAAGAGGTTCAGAGGTCCGTTCACTGGCTTGAAATATGTTTGAACAAACCTCTGTACTCCTGACCATTCAGGGACCCTGGAGAGATTTATCCCCCAGCTTTCGGGTATGCTTGCCAGGGAGCTCTCTCTTAAAATGCGGGGTAGCGTGGATACCTTGCACACCCTGTCAGACCACTAAGCCTGCCTGTCCAAACAAATCTACTCTGCTGAGACTTTATTCCCCTGGCATGTCGATACACATGCTTCTCCCACTGGGGCTCGGGGCCCAAGCATTCTGGAGAGATTGAATGGCAGCAAGTCGTTCTGCCAAGACCATAGTGCACAGCACTGGAAACAAGGAAAGGGACAGGCTTACTGTGACGTGTTGTGGTTTCTGTATGGATCTTCTGCCCGAGGATTCCAGAAACTTGCTTTAGATACAGAGACCCTCAAAGTCATTCAGATGCTCCACAACGGTCTATGTCTCAGTTGAAAACACAATCCCAATAGAGATAAATGTGTCTGCTTTTTGCTTGTGTGGATTTACAGGGGTCCTGTACACGGGCTTTGATCTAGTTTACTGTGTGACCTTGAAGAGAGACAACATGTTGTGTTGAAAGCACACAGGTTGACACTCTGAAAGCCTTGCTGCTTGTTCTAACTCCCACACAGTGTAGTTCAGTCTTGGGCATGTCACTTAACCTCTCTGAGCCTCTCAGCTGTAAGATAGGAGTTCATCTGTCTACTCACCTCTCCAAGCATGCCCGCACGCACGCATGCATCCAATTCAGTGTTTATGAAGTGCCCACTTTTCTGGGTTCTGGGCACACAAATACAAACAAAGTAGGGCTTTCCCACTCACAGAGTTGACCTTCTACCTGACAGTGTTACGGTTAATGTCCAAGTGTTAATGGATTTGATGGCATAAAGCTGCACATAGCAAGAGTTATTTTTAAGTCACAGCTTTGATATTTCCCCTCCTATAAGCGGAGAACCCCAAAGCATGTCAAAGGGAGTCAATGGAGAAATAGGCCAGAGTTAGTCAGCTTGCTACTGAGGCCACCAGCAAGAGACAGATCGTAGATGGGGTATCAGATGATGACTGTGGACCCATCCGAGGAAAGGTCCATACTGAGAAGCACCTAGAAAGTCTCCCTCCTCCAGGCCCATGCCTGAGCTCAGTCTCTGATGGGAGCCACAGGCCACACACTTCTATCCTTTTGATCAGGAGATGCCTCTGTCAGCCAAAAGAGAAATTTCAATATTTTATTGAAAGCATTTTGCAGTGAGAAATCCCCCCCTGCCCCCCTACCTCCTTTTTTTTTTTGCCAGTGCCAGCATAATTTAACTATGATTTAATAGCTTCTTTCATTTACTTGTTAAATTATGCCCCTCCATCACCTTCCCTTTGGGTTTTCCCGCCTTTTGGTCCTACCACCTCCCATTATTTATTAACGCCCCATGATACATGATCGAGGCAGGCAGAAAGCAGCCATTTCACGATGATATAGGAGACTCTTGGCAGTGAGACAACAAGAACGGTAGCATATATTCTGAGAGTCTCCCCTGTACTCGCCTTTTTGGAACAGGGTTGGATAGTTGTTAGCTGTCGTCTGCGTGGGTCCTCCCCTCCCCTCCCCAGCCCAGCCCCCTGGCCATTTTCCTGCCCTGAGCAAATTCAAACTACTTGGCTCAAAAACCACTGGTGAGTCACAGCCCATGTTTTTTCCAAGTGCCCACTGCTAGAATGAGCACGCTCGTCAATGTCGTGCTTCACCTGAAAAGACACGAGAGGTAATTTGGCTTTCCCTCCAAGGGAGGAGTCCTGTGTGGGATGAGGAAATTTCAGATAATTGAGGGGCTCAGTTCTTGGAAGGAAGGTTGAAACGAAAACCAGGGAGGTGGTCCTTGCATCCCCCCGACCCGTCTTTTGCTGGGAAGAAGCTTGGGCTATTTCTACTCGTGGAATGACCGTCACAGGGAACGGAGTCGAGATGAGCAGTGCCCAAGTACAAGGGGGGAGATAGGGGTGTTTCAGGGCTTACTCAAGAATATAGGTTGGGTCATATCTGAACCTGATCACAATTCTGCTTCCCTCGGGCATTTGTAAGAGGCACACTCATTTACTTCCTGGGCTTGGTTTCTTATTCCTCATCTTTTCCTTTGTGCTTTGGACTAGGCTGGCCCTCGACCTGTGATTCAGTCAATGACATATGGAGTTTCCACAAATGAGGGGGATGGTCCTACAAGGTGCTAGAGGCAGCATGACACCTAGAGAAGTGCCATGACCCATCTAACATCATACAGTTGGAAAATGGCAGAGGCAGAATTGCCGCTAAGTGTTCTGACTTCAAATGTTTATTGAGGTAGGCTGGTGTTTACTCTTTTGGAGATAATATATATTCAAGCTCTTAGCACAATTCCTGGCATTTAGTGCAGGTTTGCCTTCCTTGACTTCAGACCATCAGAACTCAAAACACTGCTTAGGAGGAGGGGGCAGTGTTGCACAAGATCCTGGTTACCGACTGGACAACTGTAGATGATCGGCGATGCCTCTCTGGGCTTCAGTCTTCGTATCTGCAGGTTGAGAAGATTGGGTTAGATAGTCTTTGAGATACCTTCTTGCTGTAACTTTGTTCTTGAGACTGGCTTCATTGAGAAAGTCAGTGAATTGTGAGCCTAGAGTGAGACTCTAGAGTCTACAGAATGAGTTGCCCAAAGTGGAATGAGCTCAAAGTTCTTCAGCTTGATGATGGCTATCTGAGTGATGGTCAATCAAAGCAGGAGGATTTCTTCTACTTCTTGGCAGTCGGCCTCTCTTCTCCAGGTCCTAGGATGTGACTTGGCTTATACTGCACTGTGTCCCCACTGGTTCCCTTTCCAGCTTTTGCAGAAGCACGATTACATGAAAGCCTAGCCTAGGCGTGCTTGTGGTTTCTCCTTCATCCTTGAGTACGCTCACCTGGTTCACCCCTCCAGATGGCAGCAAGAGCTTCGGAGCCCAGGGAATTGCCCCCTGGGAACATGTTCTGGCTTTCCCCTGGGGCCCAGGCAGCCATTCCCCATCTGGTAGTCTAGAATTAAAGCTGGAGGACAGGAGAGGAGAGCTGAGCTGAGCTAACATAACAATGGGAATAGCAATTCTGGTCCCTCTGCGCCTCCCTCCCTGACCCCCCATGAGGTTATGTCCTGCTCCCTGCCCTGCCTTGCAGAGGGTGGCTAATGAAGTCCGTCTAGAGACTGGAGCTTTGGATTTCTTTAGCTCACCCTAAGTTCTCTTCTTTGCAGCAAGCCCGACTTTGTGGTGACCTTGGCAATCCCTCCATTAGCATTTCCGCAGTGCCCCAGGTTTGCAATGACACGCTCCATTCCTCCAGAAGTCTTCATTCCTGTGGCGCCAAGGCTGGGAAACTTCAGAGGGCCAGGCTGTTCTGTAGCTAACGTCAATGTGGAATCTGCCTAAGCCTTGACTAATGTATTCTTTGCATTATTAAACACAGATTAAATATATATGGATATTTAAATGTAATGTGTTATTTTCCTAAATCTAACTTTACTCGATGTTCCTTTGACTTACGCCTTTTCATTGCTCCTAATTGTCTCAGGGATCATGAATTACAGGAAGAAAGGAGCCGGAGCTCCCTTTGGATGGGATGACTTTGCCATCCCATTACATTTGCCCAAGAGATTCAACCCAGAAGATTCTTGCTGAGGTTCTTCGCATGGGGATGTTCTAGTTGTTGTTTTTTTGGTTTTTGCCACCCTTGACAGAGCTTATTCCTGACTAGTGATTCAAAAGCCAAGGCAGCCAGAGCCTGGCAGACATGTGGGTTTGTCTCTGTGCTGCGAGAAAGCTTATGTCGGGGGCAAGTCCCTGCATTACGAATTCAGGCAGAGTCTGTGGCTTCATGCTGGTGGCAGTTTCATCCGCTTTCCAGAACCTGGAGAGGCAGCCACGTGGCCTCTGTGGGGGCTCAGAGGACCACAGAGAATTCTAATTGTTTTCCTTCCTAAATTATCTAGTTTATTGGGTTCCTGCTCGATACCCCAGTGCAGTGGTAGGGACACCTAACCTGTCAACAGAAGTGTGTCCGAAGCGGAGGCTATCGAAGTCACCCCATGCCTGTGTGATGCAGACCCCTTTTTGGAAGGTCCTGGATGAGGGGATTGGTCTTGCTTATAGGCACGATCTTCGCTGGCTCTAAACATCACTTGGTTTTCTATGCTTCTGAGGAACCAGAAGGGAGACAGAGAACAGTGTCCATGCAGCTGTGTGGTCCTTCTTCTTGCCACCCCTAAATCACACTTCCCTCTGGGGCTCAGTTAAAGACTTTGCATCTGATGCCAATTTGCCAGTTGATCTGGAGATTCTGTGACCACGTCCCATGTTTATCTGTATCTGTGTAATAAATGACAAGCCAGTGGTGGTTTGGAGTCCGTTGAAATCAAGCAGCAAGAGCAGTTTGTCTTCATTTCCTCCAACTCTTCATGTTGGCCCCTTCAAGTCAGCCACAATGGGAGTATTTACCCCATGAAAACTGGCAAAAGCTAGAAAACAGGGCTTTTTTTTTCCTCCCCTCCTCTGGAAAAATGGTTACTAAAAATTGTAAGCATACCACTATCACAATCTCCTTGAGGATGCTAGGCAGCACCCACGGCTCTCTATCTCTCTCTATTACTAAACACATATCGGAGTTTCTGGAAGGCTTTGTAAAGATGAGCAACAGAGGATACGTCAAGCCACAGTTCTCTCCCAGTTTGACTATAAATAAGTTACCATCTCCATTAAGTACCCCAGTCTACCAACCTTGCTTCCTTTCTGGAGCACTAGATTACTTGTCATATCCTTTCCCTGGGGGACATATTTGATCCCACCTCCTACGTCTCTCTGAGCTGACTCTCCCTTTCCTGGGTATGCCAAACAGACCTCCCCGAATTAGGAATTGTTTTTTATCTGCTTCTGGACCCAGGACAATTTTTGGTACTCTCCTTCTTCCAATAGCAGAGTTCCCAGAGCAAGGTGGCCTAGGCTTGTCTGGGAAGGATAAAAAGAAGCAGACATTGGGATTACTGGTGAGGAAGAGGGATACTTGGCTGGCCTGACTCCAGCAGGCAGGTCACTTGTCAGCTGAACTCACAAAAGCCCCCCAAAAAGGAAAAGCAAAGGCAATGTTCCACATTTGTAATATACAAGGTTCACGGAATTGGTCAAACAGTTAGCAGCACATAGACCCTCATCTTTCCTGTGCCTCCTGACTTGGAAGTTCTTAGCAATAGCTTGACCTTGGTTTTCCTCCCTAAATGCACAGTCTGGAGCCTGAAACCTAGCAGGCGTTCAACAAACATTTATTCAACGAGTGAATAACTAAGTTAATGAGGCAGCTATGGTTCTCAAGGTTTAACGTGAATGCAGCTATAGTTGGGGGCAGGGAGGGCGGCAAGGGAATGCTTCCTTTTCCCAAACGCTGCTTCATTCCTTATGCTTTAGTCAAAGGGCTAACCAGGCCCCTCCGAGGAGAGGAGGTGATCCGCAAGATAGGAGGGTGCAAGAGGAGAGAAAGTTCTGGGAGCAGAGACGAGCAATGCTGGTTCTGTCTTCAAGGGGCCTTTCTCAACAAAAAGTGTCTGCAACTCAGGTAAGCAGGGAGTTAAGTTTGGAGGAGAATGGAATTTTCCGCGTGGTCGTACGGACTTGTTTTAACCGCAGGAATGAACACAAGATCCAACTTGTTCCCTCAGCTATTGTCTGGAACTCTTTTTCCCTCCAGCCGCCGGCAGCTGGAGGTTTTAATGTGACATTTTTCTAAGTATTATGCTTGCTCTCTGGCCTCCTCTTTATAGCTTTTGTGCTTCCCTCCTCTCCAGCTTTTAGCCCCCCTGGCCTCCAAATGCTTTCGGATGAGCCAGCGCTCTCCTCTCTGCCTTACCAGTCAGGGGAGGACATCTGGGCTTGGTTTATTTGCTTTTGAAAGCTGCGCGTCTCTTCTCCTTCCTGAACCGCCAGCCTGCAGCTCCTCCTTGAAACCGCAAACCACCATCTTCCCACTTCCCAAATCCCAGAGCACCATGCGGAGATGTGCGCAGGACACTGAACTCAATTCATACGCTGTCGAGCCATCTTCACAAGGGCTCCTCGGAAGCCTTATCATCACCGCTAGAGGAGAGGCGCCTTTGTTCTCATTTACTGTTGCCCGGTCCCCAGCGTTCAAACCTTCCGAGCCTTCCTTAGATCTCATTCTGTGGCTCTTGCTTTATATTTTCTGGTCTGTGGGCATGTCCCTGTGAGGGGTCTGCCCAACCCCACACAGCTCCATTCGTTCACCTTCAATTGAAGGTGACCTCCGAAAAGTGACCCCAAGACTGATTGACATATTGGAGGTCGGGGAGAGGGAGTCCTTCCTGGATGTTCTTCCTCCGTTGTCTTGATGATCTCGCTGGGTCTACTTCATCTTTTTGCCTGGTTTCTGGGTGCTTCCTGCGTCCGAGGATGACAAATGGGAAAAGAGAAGTCAGCGTGCTTTGGAACCTTGAGCAAGCTAAAAGCTTGCTTGGGGCTTGCTTTCTCTCTGCCAGTATTAGAATGGAAAAGCATTCCTGCAGACAATTATGCTTTTTTATTTTGTTTTAAAGCAGCATTAGAAGGATCGAGACAGATTTCTTTCCAAGCATCCCCCTTTGATGAGGCACAAAAAGGTTAAACAAAAAGCCAAACTTTGGTTTCAAATATAAGACACCTTTATTCTAATTATAATCATAATGATTCAATGTGTTTGGGATTTAATTATTTGGAATTAGAATTTAAAAAAAGACATCCTGTAATTACCATTGAACTTATCTTGAGGCATAAATCTAATAATTAAATACTTTTAGACTTCATTCAGTGAGTAATTAAAATTTTAAAAATACTGTGGATTCTTTTCCACCTCGGCAGGGAAAGTTCTAAAATTATCAATGGATTCCAATGGAAAGATCTGGATATTATTGCATAGAAAACACAATTCTTAAGAAAATTATCATTTCAGTTATTTGTAGTCCTTTTCCCCTAGTGATCAGGGTGTTTGAGCAGGTGAGAAATGACCGAGTTAGGAGTTGGATCTGAATGAAAAATATTTCCTTCGAGAAAGACAGTTCCCTGAGCTTGAGCTTCATTTTTATTGTCAGCAAGGAGAGGGAAGCAGGTATTGTGCAATTTTTATGAGAACTGAGTTTTGTTCTCTGATCGGTTTTGGCAACAAATAGCGGTCCATATGCTTTCCCCTCCTGGAAGTAGAGCACGGGAGTGAGTTTTGGCAGGAGCGGGTGGTTGTAACATCCAAGGAAAGGTCTTGGTAGAGAGTGATTCAGGGAATTTAGCCTCTTGCTTGAGAAGAGGCCCCAAATAGGACCAAAGCTGATGCACCAGCTCTGGATGGGGAAGACAAGGAGCTGGCTGGTGTGGGGAAGGGTCTGCTTACATGCTCCAGTCTCTTGAAGCTGAATTGTGAGCACGCTGCCCGTCACTCAGCGCCCCTCGCCCCCAACAGAAATCAAGGCATGGACAGTGTTATGAGGAAAAGAATAGGGGCTCAGACCCATCTCATGGATCAGCTGTATGGCTCATCTCCTCAGGTTGTCTCTCTCCAGGTGTTCATTCAACCTCCCGGAACATTCCATCACCAGTAAGTCCCCTGTGAAGTGCGGCCTTCCTGGGATGGGCTCTACCTCAAATCAAGAACGCCCCATATGAGTGATGCCAGTGAACTTGGCCCTAAAGAAGGAAATTTGATAGGTTCAGGGAGTGCATACCACCCCCAACAGCAATAATAACTGTAATAACATGCAGACATGTTACCCATGTTTCATGTATATGATCTATATACTGACACCGCTAGGGAAATGTTATCTCCATCCTGAAGAAGAGGTAACTAAGACCTAACAAGTAAAACCATTTGTCCACATGTTGTCAACATGGAGGCCAGATTTGCTATTAGTCATTGAAGTATATAGTAGGGTTCTCAAATGGGGTGCTCCTGGGAGTTTCAAAAATTAAGATGCTTGGTTTTCATTTTAAATATATTGGAGACAAGTTAGCGACAGCACAACAAAGAAGTTAAAGTTTGATTTTTGGAGCCAGATAACCTAAGTTTGTTTATTACTTGTCAAACCTTGACAAGACATTAAGTCTTACTGAGTCTTAATCCCTCATCTGTGAAATGGGTATCATTGATGTGCTCGCATCACATGATTACGTGAAAGAGATAATATATGCACAGTGATTGGCATCCTGCACATGCTCGGTAAATTCAAGCTATTAATAATTGTTTTGCATATGAGTTTGGCTAAAGCTTGAAAAATGATAGTCATTTAAATGAAGGGAACCTTAGAGAATATTGCAGGTGAAGAGGAAATATCACATTCAAATATGAGATTGTTTTATCCTGATCTTGTTTCACATTTCTACTCCCCAGGTGTTGACATCACTCAAGCTTCCACCCTAGGTCTTCTTTTCTTCCTCTGTCTTTGGACATCTCATCCACTCACACAATTTTCCTTATCTCATTTATACGGAGGGACCCTTAAGCTTTATCTTGGGTGCCAATTTTTTTTCTTAACGTCCATTCTCTTGCTTCTAATTCCTGTGGGATGGTCCTTCTCCCTGGTATCTCCATTCTACCATGCTAGAAGTGGTCCTCTAAGTGTCTCTCTTGACCTTAACAGCCCCACCATACTCCAGCTCACCAAGAATAGGTCCTCTTTGTCATGTCTATTCCCTGTCTCCCATCCAATCAGGTCTACAAATTAGGTCAACTTTATTGGCTCCAGAACGAAGCCTGCTCTTTTCAGTATGGGTGATTGCATTGCCTTCTCAACTGCCCAATGAATTTCTTCTTCTAAACTGTCATGTACATAATCACCAAGTGGACATTTCTAGAGATAATTCTAATGCTCTCAATCCATGCTCAGAAAAACGTGATTTCTGAAGTATTGAAACTAAAATAACATCCATCTATCTATCTATCTATCTATCTATCTATCTATTTTTGTGTAGATTCCACACCTAGTGTGGAACCCAAAACAGAGCCCAAACCCCAGACCCTGAATCAAGACCTGAGCCGAGATCAAGAGCCAGACGCTTAAATGACTGAACCACCCAGGTGCCCCTATTTTGTTTTATTCTTACCCAGGTGTTATTACTAAATCTACTTAAAAAAAAAAAAAAAAAAAACAAAAAAACAGCTCAGCTGGAGCCTGCTGTATTCTCTTCTCTGGACATAGCCTGACCTCCCTCTTTTATCCTTGGCTCCCAGCTTTACCCAGTGGACTTTTACCCCTTCTTCAAGAAGCTTAATGCCCCCTTAGCCATTTACTTTCCCAGATCGTTCCCGGATGACAAAACCTCTTTTTTCTCTGTACTGTTGGAGCATTCTGTGTCCCTTTTATGACAGTGATATTATCTTGTGTTGTGGTTTTCACCAAATAATATAAGTTCCTAGAGGCTAGAGACCCGCTGTTATTCATCCTATGTATGATCTCATTGAAAAAAGCAACACCCTTGAGAGAGTGGTTTCTTTCCTCCGGATGAAGAAGCTGAGGCTCAGAACCATTAAGTCAATATTCCAAAGGTTCCAAATGCACGAAGTGATTAGGTGGGCAAATCATTGCAAAGCCACGCTCATTTGGTTCCAAAGCCACCATACAATATTGCTGGGCTGGTGAGGATTCGGGGAGGAAGAGGAAGGAGGGGTAGAGGTTGGAAAGATGTTGAGGAAAGCTTTAACATAGAGGCAGACTTTGAGTAGGACCATGATGATCATGATTGCTGTAGGTGGGTGCGGAGGAAGGCCTGCTAGGCAGGGGGAGCAGCATACACAAAGGGGGTGGAAGTTGGCTCTCACTAGTTGCTTGTTGAGCAAAGGGCCTGGAAAGCAGGTGTGGTCCACTCTCCTACCTGAATGAGGGACATTCTTAGCAATGGGGCTTTGTCCTCAGTGGGTTCTCCATTCCCACATAATTTGCAGACCTGGGGAGAGGAGAAGCTGTTCACTGGAAAGTTCTGGTACTCATTTTGATTTTCAGGAAAATGGAAGGACTTTCCTCTAAATCTTTAAATTTGCAGAATACAGTGAAACCCATCTGGTAAGTAGAGTGCCCTCCACACCAGCTTGGGTTTCCTGTTTCCATCTGGCACCAGCCCAAACTCAGGAGGAAACACTGGCTGAATGAGTCCACAGCTACCCCTCCAGGTGAGGTAAGAACAAAGAAATGTCTTCCCCTGAGTGGTGGGCAGTAGGCCATGGGTCTTTTGCAGTAACTTCTTTAAGGTCTACTTTCCTAAGCCCTTCACTCACTGATTCCCCTTGGCCGTAACCTGAAGCAGGACAGCCAGAGTTGAGAACTCCATGGGCTTGGACCCCATCTCGCAAAATCTCAGCCCACACCTCAGTGATCCAACGAGCCGGGGAAGTAAACAAAGAAGATTAAATTAAACTGCTCCACCATGAAAAGCAAGAGCTGAGTCATATATTCTCAGCTGAATTGAAAGAAGTGGTAGGTTCTCTCTCTCTGAAGGCTCTTCACTTGGTTTAAAAATCACAGTGAATTAGGACCTCAAGTATAACCCCAATTAGAGACACCGCTGCCAAGCCTTTGGATACAGCCACAGAACACGCCCGTTATTTAAAGCCCGATGTCAACCCTGCCGGGAGCTGCATCCTTGTGTTTCAAGTGGCTGCCTTAACAGAATTCTTTTAGCAAAAGGCACTAACATGTATTTTAGGCAAACAATCGAGATGGATTAATAACCTCACTAGAGAATATTTATATAATATTAAGGTGGCCAAGGCCCAGGACACAAAGACACGGTGCTAAGCATGAAACCGAAGGCAGACACTATAAGAAAAAAGACTGATAGATTTAACCACACACTTAAAAAAGTCAAAACCTCTACACATTAAAAACTCAATTAAAAAAAAAAAAAGCACCAAACTGAGAAAATTACCAGTGGCAAAGTGGCATAGGGTTAACGTATAGCTTTATCAACATTTATTAAGAAAAACAGAAGCACACTAGTATAGATAAAGGGCATAAGGTGGCAAGTAACAAAAATAATTGTGAAGTAGAAAACATATGAAAAATATTAATCTTACTGGTAATTGAAGGAATATGAATGAAAGTATTGGCCACAATACTTTGAATACGATGTAAGTGTTGGCCACAATCACCAGCTTCCAGATAGACAATTGTGGGATTTCAATGGGTCGATCAGTTTGTTAAGAGATTAGGAGTCTGATCCTGGCCAGGGCTCTGGGCATGAGGACTGGACAGTCTGCTCTGCAGGGGAATCTGTGAACTGTCATGAGCTTCCATAGGCACTTTGGCCATATGTATCCCAAGCCTTAAAAGCAACCATAGCCATTGGCTATTACGTTTCCGGGAACTTGTCCTCAGAAAATACCAGGCAAATATACCAATGCGCATGAACAAGAACGTTATGACATCATTACTGGTATGTATAGGAAATTGGAAACAGGCTACATGTTCAAAAATTACAGCACAGTATCATAATAGAGCACGGTACAGTCATTAATATGCTGACATCTACAGTTGTATCTGTCCGCCTGGGAGGGTAATTACATTGCCTTGTGAAGTGAGAGAGGTACATCAGAGAATACTCGGTTTCTTTAAGAAACAATATGGACTTGTTTTAAAAGCAGTTGCATTCTGTAGTTTCTAATTTTAAACTGTTCCGCATTTTCTGATTTTTCTCCAAGGAATATGGATTATTTGTGCTCCAAGACAGACAGGACACATGTGGTAGACAAAAGAAAGAGTCCCTTCTCAGAATGTCCATGTTCTGAGTCCCAGAACATGTGAATATGTGAGGTTACAGGGCAAAAAAGGACTCTGCAGGTACAGTTGAGTGAAGGATTATGAGACAGAAAAACTATTCTGGATTATCTGGTGTTCCCAATGTAATTACTATGGTCCTTGTAAGAGGGAGGCAGGATGGTCAGAATTATAAAGCTTTGAAGATGCTAGGTAGCTTATTTTGAATATGGAGGAAGAGGTCATGGGCCAAGGGAATACAGAAGGCTTTTAGAAGCAGCAAAAAGCAAGGAAATAAATTCTCCCTTAGAGCTTCTAGAAGGGATGCTCTCCTGCTGGCACTTTGACTAGTCTAGTGGGACTTCTGATCTCCAGAACCGTAGAAAAATAAATTTTTGTTGTATGGAGACACTAAGTTTGATCATCTGTTACAGTGGCAATGGGAAACTCACATGGTTCACAAAATCACCGCCCACAGTCAAGCCCTGCTGCGGGAAGGGGTAGCGGGAGGGGGTGTGGGACAGTTTTTGGTCCAGAGACAATCCTCATTAGGCCATAGTTAGTAAAGTGAAGTATGTAATTACAGGTAGACTGAGATATCCTCCATAAGATGAATCCTTCCTCCTTAACCTTGGCTTCAAGAATATTTTCAATTGTTGAACCCTTTACCTTCCATTTAAACTCTGACAAGTCAGGGATCTGTGTTTGCTTCGCCCGGCCTTGCCTCCCTCACCCTAGCACCATGCAGACCCAGGGGCTTATTGGCTACAATCACCAGCTTCCAGATAGACAATAAATGGAGGGATTCCAAAAGCTACTCTCTACCCTTGGAAGCGCACCTTCCAGTTGAGGCAGGACCTTGGAGTTGATTTTCTTCCCTCTTTTTCTAAGCACGTGGTAGAGAACGTGAAGCCAGCTGTGGTCTTTCTTTCAGGTCTGCATGGTTTTTCCTTCCAGATTTCAGAAGCCCAGACTAAGGTTTCAGCATCTGAGCAAACACCCATCCACATTTCAAACCACGAGTAACAACCGTGGTACCGGAATGGTAGTTTAATACCCTGCGTGTGGATCACATCTCTGTAAGATCCCGTTGTTAAGAATGCTTTTGGGGGTGCCTGGGTGGCTCAGTCGATTGAACGTCCAGCTCTTGGTTTCAGCTCAGGTCACGATCTCAGGGTTGTGAGATGGAGCCCGGCTTCGGGCTTCGGGCTCGGTGCTCAGCACGGGGTCTGCTTGTCTCTCTTCTTCGGCTCCTCCCCCTGCTCGCTCTCTTTCTCTCATAGATAAAAAAAATAAGATCTTAAAAAAAAAATTGGAGAAGAATGCTGTTGGATGACTTCTACAAACAAGAGTTCCAGGTTCTCAGAACAGGCTTGACCCCTGACGAAAGTACGAGAAAGAGGTTTGCCCGTGGTCTTCTGTGCTTCTGTCCCTCAAGTGAATAGACCAGCTTCATTCGCAAAAGTCTGGGCTCCTTGGAGGCCTGCGGAGGGGAAGGAGTGGGGCTGGTTGCATGTGTTGTGCCTCCACGGGGTGTCGCCATTTGCTATGGGGTTCCTGGAGGCTGTGTCAGCCTCGCACTGGTGTCCTGCAGTAGAGAGGTGTCAGACGCTGACTCTCAGGCTCAGTATTACTGAGTTATGTGGTTTGACACTTAAAGGGATCATGAAAGGAAGAAAGAGTTTGCAGGTGTACCTCTCTCCCTTACATTTAGGAAGCCGACGGCTTCGGAAAGATACAGCTTCTTTGCTAAATTGCTAAGTATGGAGGCAGAGTCTGATACAACCCTTCGTACTCGGAAGAAGACAAGAGCTCTGAGTGGCACTAGATTCTCTTCACGAAGCTTCTGCCCACTCTGAATCACGTGATGTTGGGATCCGGTTGTATAGGCAGGTTCACACAGGCTTGTGGTAAAATGCCGTCCTATATAGCTGATGGGGCGGGAATAGGGTCTTGACCAGGGTGGTTGAAGACAAAATGTAAGAGCTTAAAGAACAGGTAATAACAGGGGGTTTTAAAAAAAGGAGAATATTGGGGCGCCTGGGTGGCTCAGTGGGTTAAAGCCTCTGCCTTCGGCTTGGGTCATGATCTCAGGGTCCTGGAATCGAGCCCCGCATCAGGCTCTCTGCTCAGCGGGAAGCCTGCTTCCTCTTCTCTCTCTTCCTGCCTCTCTGCCTACTTGTAGATCTCTGTCTGTCAAATAAATAAATAAAATCTTAAAAAAAAAAAAAAAAAAAGGAGATTATTTCACAGAATAAAACCCCCCTGTGTGCTAAATCGGTAGAAATCCTAAATCCACAAATGTGCAGAATTACGCAGAATATGGACCAAGTATGGTCCATAAGATGTCCAAAAAAGCTTCATTTCAGTTTTGCCAGAGAGCAGGCAAATAGATTCAATAAGCCTGATGGCCTCTTCCAGCCTGAATTTGTTGCTTCTGTTCCTAGTCCGGTTTGGCCTCATTTATACAAAACTGGTGATTTCTGCCTCCTCTGCTCTCTCTCCTGTGCTCTCCTACCAAGGAGCTGGCAGACCCCATTCATTAGGGATACAGTCCAGGCAGGAGGTACAGGGACTGATACTTGCCTGTCAGGTCCCTGTTACAAGGGGCTTGAGGGTTCAGTATCTCGGGTAAGTAAAAGTCACTGGCCACGCCTTGGGAGGGATTTGGGGACTCCAGAGCAAGACACTGTGCTGGGCTCCTTGACCTGCGGCAGCCACACCCTGGTTGTAGGAGGGCAGGGACCTTATCTGGGAATTGCACCCGTCAGCACGCCCGATCAACGGCTTTTTGTTTTTGTTATTTTAGCCGTGCAATCTTGGCACTAGTATGTAGCAGATCTTGGCTGTGGTTTGCCTTTGACTTTTCTAGATAAATGCAGCAGACTGAGGCTGTTCCTTGCCATGGAAATAACAGAAGGACGAATACGTGTAGTGCACAGGTTGTCAGAGGTGATCAGAGCTCATATTCCTCTGCTTTTCTTTTCCTCTGTGCTGGTCCTCTGTTTTCATCCCTACCCACGGTAGCAAGTGCTGAGGACACTAGCCCCGGGGGCCTAGGAGCTTTTGAGAGGCTTCTGACTTAGGACAATGTTGAAGAGCTCCTCTTTCCCCTGCAGCCCCCACGCTGGATTTGTAATTCAAAACCAAAATTGCAAAATTAAAATAAATTAATTTCTGCAGACCATTAACATGACAACCAACTCAAAACCAAACTGCGGTCTTGGTGACATGTCAATTTACTTAGTGTGGGATGTGGCTACATTTTTATACTTTTGATGTGATGTGGAATGTGAGTGCTAAAATAAGCTTGCCTGGGGCCCAGGACAGATTCACAGCACCTTTCTCTGTAGCTTCGGGAAGGTTCTGGCCCCTAACAGAGCCAGGAGGCTCACTGGGTGTCCCACAGTTTCTCCCCGGCCTGCGCTCCCAACACTGGGTGGCAGCACGGCACTTCCTAAGCCCCTTGCAGAGTCTGAACGCAAACCTGCACCATTCCCCCTTAAGAAGGGCCAGGCACACAACCATGCGAAAAGTGCAGTAATTCTTGGACGTGGCTAATCTCTATAATTCACCCGATTGCAGATACAAGTGACAGCTGCAATAGGGGTGACGTGCTCTCATTCGCTGTGTCACCAGGATGCTATTTTGAATCTTTCTGAGATTAGAAAAAGGATTACAATTGCCCCCAGGGCCTTGCCATGTAATTTTTATCAGTCTTGATCTGTGAGCTCCTCCCCCTCCCCACTGTGTGTGTGTGTGTGTGTGTGTGTGTGCGCACGCGCGTGCGCATGTATGTGCGTGGCTCTGTGTGATGACCCGGTCCACGATGGGATGTTAGGCTCCTGAGGACCACATGGTCTATTTTGTGCCCAATTCCAAGACTCTTTTGCTATGCCTCGGGCTCAGTGGGACAGGGCCAGCTTCGTGGACACACAACGTGTTTCGCTGAACGGGACCCAGTGCTCAGCAGGTTCCTGGCTTTGGTCCCTCCTCTGTTATTGCTGTGTTAAAATTCTTAATAATTTTTGAACAAGGGCTCCTGCATTTTCACTTTGCCGTGGGCCCCATACACAAAGTAGCCAGTCCTCCCCTGTGGATAGATGTGGCCACAGGTAGATTTCTCTTGAAGGGCTTACTCCATTTTCTCAGCCTCCTTTCAGGGACTGGCTTGACTTAGAGAATGCAAAAGCATGGGCTTTTGGTCAGAACTCCTTGCATGCTGGTTGGGAGCCTGCCACTTATTGCCCGTGTGACCTGGAGGACATTTGTCATTGCCCTTGGCAAGTCCTTCTTATCTGTCGGAGGGGTCCCACTGTCCTCACCCCATGGGGTATGATGAATCTTAACGGCTCCAATACACGCAGAGTGGCCTGGCACGTGGAGGACAGTTGATAACTACCTCTGGCTGCCGTTCTGGACGTCTGGACGTCTGCATCGATTCCTCCCACTTCACCCTCCTTGCCCAGAAGAGCTGGCTCTGGTGAAAGCTTGGTTTCATTTTCAATGGAGCAAGTATAGGGCAAGTGTTCAGTCCACAACCCAACTCCCTGAAAGCTGAAAGCAATTTACCGTTCAGGGAATGGAAGCGTTCAGGTGTCCGTTCTGAGAAAGAGCTACATGGCCACGCTGTGGTTATGATTTCTGCACCCCGGAAAAAGCTGGCTTTACAGAGCCACCTACTGTTTGGGAAGCCTCTCACGAGACCTTCTGATGGAATGACATCTCCAGGAACCACTCCTGTACTCATTAGCTTATATGTTGTATGTTGATAGTGGCCTTTTTCTCTGCGGACCTGGGGACACTTGGCAAACAGCCATGGATCACTCTTGTCTGCCTTGATGCCAGATACCCATGCAAGTAACACACTTGTCTCCCCAGCTGGTTGGGGAGTTAGAAGGCCCTGGGTCCTGGGCTTGCCTCTGCTCAGGACTTTTGTGTGGTCTTGAACAATTTTTCTGGACTTCAGTTACTTCAGGTTATTCATTTCTGTTTGACCACAGAAACCCTCTGAAGACGAAACAGTCCTACAGTGGAAACACACTTGCTAAAGTAGAAATAAGCTCACAATGCAAGGAATGGCAGTGTTACATTTTTTTTTTTAAGATTTTATTTATTTATTTGACAGACAGAGATCACAAGTAGGTAGAGAGGCAGGCAAGGAGAGAGAGAGAAGCAGGCTTCCTGCTGAGCAGAGAGCCCGATGCGGGGCTTGATCCCAGGACCCTGGGATCATAACCTGAGCCAAAGGCAGAGGCTTTAACCCACTGAGCCACCCAGGCGCCCCCACATTTAGACAGTTAAGTTCAAGTTTAAAATCCAGTGCCATACCAAATAATATGCTTTTCTAGGCATTGAAATTTCTTGCTGCTAAAACTGGGGTCAGATGTCCAGGAGGCAGATGGGAAAACCCTTAAAACCCTGAGGAATTGAACTCTGTAATCCTGTTTTATGTACGCGCAGTCCGTTCCCACGTGGCTAATAAAATACCGTGCAGAGACCAGGGGCTCAATGAGTTCTCTAATGGCCTTTCCAGAACCTCCTTGATCACCTGATGTCAGAGGTATTTCACACCCCCCCCCATCTGAATTTTTATAACTTTCAATATCCATGAAAGTCATGTGGCCCTGGCCAGCCAAACCTTGTTTGCCATTTGTAACTTGAAATCTAGGTCTTTGTTCTCATGTTGCTGCTAGGCTCCCCGAGGGGAAGCATGGGGTGAAGGAGATACTTACCACCCACTACCCAGCACAGTGCTTTGTACAATGGGGCCGTGATAGTGACTGTCAACACGGAAAGGGACGGCTGAGCTAGCCTTCCCCTTCTAACTCAATAGGTTCTACATAGTAGCCTGGAGCCAGGGAAGAGAACCACCTTTGGGTGGCACTCTGGTCTGAGCTAAGTCTGCCATCAAAAATGTATTTCCTCTACCAGATTGATGTTAATGAAACCTTCATCTTCAAAGTTATTGATAAATGCAGTCACTTCTGGTAATTTAGTCATATAAAGGATTCTGGGTGACTTATATAGGAAAGTTTATCAAAATTATAACAAAATTCTTTCAAAAAAGCCAAAAATGCTATTCTGCTACTAAAAATCAGAAAGCTCTTTGATGGGAGTATTGAGAGAATAAGAATGTATTTATGAAGCATCTGCAGTTTCTCACTGGTGAAACAAATGACAGATCAGATCTTAGACTGCTTTGTCATTCGAATTCTTCATGCCAAGTGTATCTATCCTGACTTCTATTTCTATATTTTACATCTGTACAGTTAAAGTTTTTCAGCTTACCTCCCTCCACCAGCTTGCACAGTTCTTTCTATAGACATCACACATGGAATGAAACTGACATTGTAATTACTCATCGCTAAAGATTGTTACTATCTCTCATTTAATGAAAGGAGAGAACTATTTACGATATTGATTAAGAGATGAACGTGGTGTGTATCTGGTAAGTTTCAGGAAGAGTAGGGAATAGACCTCAAGCCATCTGTCCCTGACTAATCAATCTGGTCTAGTAATTAAGGCCACAGTCCTACAGTCTTTTTTTTTTTTTTTTTTTTAAAGTTAGCCTCTGAGAGGGGGCCTGGCATCTCATGGCATTAAATGGCTTCAGAGGCAAAAGGCCAATTTTCTTCTAGCCCCAAATCATGAATTCCCTTCAGCATTATGACCCTCTAACTCTTCATTCAAATTGCCTCTCTTCCCTGAGGAAGGAGGGTGACCTTGACCCGTTCCATAGCTCTCCACTCTGCTACAGAGCTGGAGCTGAATATGTCATTGAAACCTTTCACTGGGGAGGGGGAGAAATAAGCAATCTCTATTTTAGGCTGAGGTTTTCTGAATGCTATAAAGCTAATGATCCCTGGAAGCAGCTTGACTTCACTCTGAAGCTTTGAATAATCTACTTCTGGTGGTAAAAAGAAGCGACAGTAAGTCATTTAGTCCATCCCTCTGTCTCTGGGCTGGATTATGAATTAAAAGTTCCAGAAAGGTGGAGTCATAACTGTCCTTATGCTTGATAGCACTTTAGTGTTTACCAAGCATTTTATATACATCATTTCATTTACCGCTTTTCCCAAATACTTCAAATTAGTTATTACTGTCTCCATTGTACAAAGCAAATTGAAGGTCAGAGAGGTTGGGGCTTAGCGGAAAGTCACGCTGCTTCTAAGTGCCAGTTCCTGGGCATGGACCTTGTCAAATGTCCTTTCTACACGATTACCGCACCAAGCTATCTGGCAGATTTTGGTTTTCCCCAGCCAAGGAACTTTCTATCACTTCCTTTTAGGTCCAACGGCCCTCATGGATGGTTCTGTCAATTCCCCTGTACCTAAGCCTGTATCCTTTGTTCTCTTCTGGTCTAATGCAAATGGGTTTCCATTCTTTAAAGAATAATCTTAGACTGACCTACAATTGACAAGAGCTATCCTCATGGTTCATCTTCTCAAGGTTGAATATGCTAAGCTCCTTGGGTGTCTTCTTCCACTAGCTTGGGAGCCAACCAGTCCTGCCATTGGACAAGTCATTCAACTGACATACCTTTTCTCACCTGTAGTGAGGGGATAATGTCACAGATCTTACAGGGTTGTTGTGAGGATTAGGTCAGAAAATACACAGAAAGTGCACATGTGAGATGCACAACAAATCAATATATTTAAATTATTTTTTTCCTCTTTCATACCTTTCCCTTAACTTCTTGTCTGGCTTTTTCATTGTCCTTGGAGATCCCTTCCCCATCTAGTGGTCTAGATTGGTAGCCTGGCACTTTTCTAAGGGACTCTACTTTTGATAAACCTTCTCTAACAAATCATGGAGATAAGCCTAGAAATACCTGAGGAGCACACCAGAGGTAAGCAGACCCTCCGCTGACTCAATGCCTTTTATTCTTGTATTATCCATGTGCACCAATTATAGGCCTAAAACAGAGCCAGGAGGTGCCACCTAACAGCATTTGATTTATTAGTTTTATTAAACATAGATGCCTTTAATGTGGAGTTGTTTGTAGCCTGTGCTGGATTTCTAGCTACTTTATTGCATCTCTTGGCCAATGTATGAATTATCTTCAAAGGACATGGCTTTTGCTTTTTATCACACTTTCTCTCCAACTACCGAGGAAGAGGTCACTTGGGAGACACATCCTTTCATGGCAAGAAAGTAGCCTCGTAGATCAAACATATGTTTGTTCTGGAATGGCGAAGCAGCCGGGGCAGCCCTGGAGGAGGGACTGACATTGCTCAGAAATCTTCATCAATCACATGCCAAATGGGACCCACAGGTAAAGGCTTTGCTGGGAGATGAGTCTAGGGAACAGAGGGAGTGGAAGGAGAGACTGCTGTACGGTGGGTAGCCCATCTGCTGTGGGGCCAGAGAGGGTTTCAAATTCTGTATCTGCAACATACCAGCTTAAAGGCAGATCCAGGATCATGCTGAGCCTCATCGACCTTATCTCTAAAATGGGATGAATATAAGCTTCCTCCTGGCCTTCTCATAAGCCCTGATGAGATTTTGACCAAAGTGAATTTCCTTCCCCTTTCATTTGCTAATTACAGCCTCACCTGAGGGTCTTAACCTTGTGAGTTGGTGTTGCTGAAGGAGAGCTTGATGAGGGGGCCAGGAACCTTTGCTTCACTTAACCTTCATCCAGCTTTTCCTGTTACATGGTAAGTTGCATCAAAGGAGTGCCCCTATTTTTATTCATTTCTGACTTTCCCCCAGCATCTAGCACACAGAACAGAGGGTCAGAAAATGTAATTGAAATAAAGTCAAATGGACTCTGTTTTGCACCTCTGTGATGATTTTGTTTCATTTTTGTTTGGCCCAGCAGACTCGGACTGGGAGAATCCAAGGGTGTTGGCTGCTGATAATAGCTTTTGAGTTCCAGGCAACAGCCTGGTGTTTTGGAAAGAACACTGAGTGGTGAATTAAGAGATCGATGGTCCTGGCCTCACTTAAGTGGGTTTGAGTTCTGACTCTCTGATCTTGGAAAAGTCATGTTGGAGAGGAAGAATTTTCCCTCTATTCTTCCTGGTTCTTTTAGCTGCCCCTATAATCCAATTAACATAATTTGTATGTTACATATATGTCACAAAACAAATTATTATGAGAAAAGCAATTTTAATTATGTACCTATGGGGGCCCTATAAGAATATAAGGCCCGCAGGCAGGCAATTTAGGATTATATGATATTCTTAGCTAAAGAGAAGGGGTTAGGGGTCTGAGACCTAAGGAAGGCAGACAATTCACAAGAAGTTGGGAAGAACAAATGTATGGTAAATAAGTGTTTGCCATGCCATGCAGAGACAGTGGGACACATAGAGGAATTTGATCTCTCCCAGCTTACCACACCTACCCCTTATTTTTTGTGGTTACTTCTGGCGTTAACTCTCTTCCAAGAGCAGGTCCTCTCTCTAAATCTTTTAGACAGTTGAGGAGGAGGTAAAAATCTCTCCCTGAGTCTTTTGGGATTTGGTTGACTTCAACTCAAAATAATCAACATACCAAATGGCATATTTGGGAGAGACTTGTTCTGAACCCTGTCAGTGAGTCAACCTCTCTGGGTCATGGTTTCCTTATCCAAGAAATGATGATAATAATATTTATCTTACAAGGTTGTTGTGCAGATTAAATGAGTAACTATATTTAAAACCTTAGAACAGTGTCTGGCCCATAGTGAATGCTGTCTGTGTTTGCTGCTGTTACTAGGGCTACTTCTACTACTATTTCTAACCAGCTATGCCAGCTCTGTGATGTTGAATAGGGCTCAACTCTTTTCCAGCTATAATATTCTGTGACTTTGACGAGTCTAGAGGGAGTAGGAAAAAACAACAAATGGGGGAATAAGAAAGGCAAGACAAAGCAGAACTCATGTGCAAGTGGCCTGCAGCTGTGGTACCGGACCCAGAGAGTATGTGAGTTCTGACGGTGCCATCACGTAGACCTCAGATGACAAACTTGTCTGGGCATTTGTGCTGGGCTGGATATTGAAGCTATTAGATCGAGTCTCATGACACACTTAGCAGATAAGCTCTTTTGACTTACAGAAATGGAAACTCATAAATACTGAAATAAATTCCAACTCCTTGAAACTGGCAGTAAACGTCAAAGATGAGAGTTGAGGTGGGAGCTTCCATCCCAGGAATGTTCTAGAGAGTTGCAGATTGCAGGACTGAGGCTTAAACATGGGGCCAGAATTGTTCAGGTTTTGTTATTCCAAACAGTTTTTGTTGTTGTTGTTGTTGTTGTTTTTTTTACCTTGAGGGGGAAATGGACCAGCAATCGAAGAGAGGCCTAACTGTCATTTTTTGGCCTTTAGTCCATTCTGTCATCAAATACTTAATACTTTGGTAAATATGATATGCAGGACCCGGTGATGGAAGCAGGTGGGGTTGACAAAGCTTGCTTCAAGCAACAACTGTCTTCAGGATGGATGGACCCTCCGAGGAACAGATACCTACCGTGGAGTTGTGGAATGCAGCCCCGGGAGAAACACCTACCAAGGAGAGAAGCATTTATAACTTTTGTGGGGTGGGGTAAAGATAGAGTAATTTATTGCTGACAAAAGAATGTTTTTCTTCCATCAAAAATAGAATTTATTGTCTGTATAACGTGTGGAGTCTCCAGACTGGAAAAGCAACATTTTGTTAGAGATGCTTTGCCTGGTAACACCCACCCCAGACACCAGAATTCTTTAAAAAAAAATCAAAATAAACATTTTTCTTTAAAATGAATACAGGCTATTGTAGAAAATTTATGCATGCAGAAATTAAAATCTTTCATAATCTGACTACCAAAGATAGCCAATTAGCATTTTGTTGTGATTCTATGTATTTTCTGTAATCTTTAAACATGGTTCAAAACGGCGCATAACACAAACAATTTAATTCTAACTCTTAAATCTAACAATTAGGCATAAGCATTTCCATGTTATTAGAAAGGTTCATAAAATTATTGTGATGAGATTATAATGTTCTGTTTGTTTCTATACTGGAATTTACGAACCCATGGTCATGCTGGCAAACACTTCATGTCACTTGCGACGGGACAGATACTGTTCCAAGTGTTTTACACTAATTCATTTAATTCCCAAACAACACTATAAGGCTTACACTGAAGTTCGCTTATTTTATAGGTGAAGAAATTGAGAGGGTAAGTAGCTGGCCCCAGGTCACTCAGCCGAGGAGCAATGGGACCAAGATTGGAAGGAGGCACTCAGTGCTCACTCTTAGCGCTTCATACCATTCAGCCACTGTACTGCTGTCAGCCCTCAGACGACGGCACTCCTCTTCCTCCTCTTCCTCCTCCCCCTCCTCCTCCTCTTCTTCTTCCCCTTCCTTCTCTTCTTCTCCTTCTCTTTCTCCTCCTCCTCCTCCTTCTTCCTCCACCTCTTCCGCTTCTGCTTCCTCTTCCTTTCCTTCTTCTCCTCCTGCTCCCCCTCTCCCTCCTTCCTCTCCTTCTCCTCCTTTAAATAAAACCACTTAAAGAAAGTGTCCTCTTGGGGCGCCTGGGTGGCTCAGTGGGTTAAGCCGCTGCCTTCGGCTCAGGTCATGATCTCCGGGTCCTGGGATCGAGTCCCGCATCGGGCTCTCTGCTCAGCAGGGAGCCTGCTTCCCCCTCTCTCTCTCTCTCTGCCTGCCTCTCCATCTACTTGTGATCTCTCTCTGTCAAATAAATACATAAAATCTTTAAAAAAAAAAAAGAAAAAGAAAGTGTCCTCTTTTCCTTTCAAGTGAGAGCGTGGGCTGTTGAACCCAGGTGGGCTCTTGGCAGTCAGGCGGGATGCAGCGATGGATGGGGCTGCCTGGCCAGTGGGCTGCTGGGTATGTGGGAATTTTGCAGACAGGGACCAACATGACAGCCAGACTGCGGCAGAGTCAAAATTAGAACATTATTTTCTGACTCTTTCCTACCCTATTTTTCTTTCTACTGTTTTATGTAAAAAGGCACACAATGTGTTTTTTTCATAAGGAGAGACAATGAAATCTTTTTAGAAAATGGATGTCTGGAATGAGCCTTTGGTGGGCAGAAACTATAGCATATTAATTATGGCAGATTATTTTCTTCCTATTTCTTTATTTATGTCTTGGCTTAGCAAGTTGCAGGATTTTTGGAGCCTTGTGAGTACTGGGAAGGTTTTGCACTCTTCTCTTTGCCTGGGCAGATGAGAGTAAGGTGTCACCTGGTTGGGGAGACCAGGTGAAAGGCAGGGGGCGCGCATGTCTCCACCCCTGCCAAGTGCACTCCCTGCTCTTCCGTCTGACTCTGATCTCCTGCCGGAAGGTCTAGACATCCATCTGTCCCTTGGGCACTTGGACCCTCTGGGTTCAGTAAGGTGTGTGGCAGACCAGGCTCTTCCTGGAGGCTGGCAGAGTAAAGGCCACTCTTCAGACCCCGTCTCCCTCATCTGAGCCTGGGGACTAAGTGCGACAGAAACTAGTATGAAGCCTGATCTTGACAACAACAGATCTGAGGTCCTGCAATCCAGGTTTGCCAACATTTGTATTTTGATTTCCTTAAGCCTGTAGTGCCTAGTTCTCAAGTGGTTTAGAGTCCACAGGAAGATGTGTGTGATTAAAAGTCCTTTTAGGGGCACCTGGGGGGCTGAGTTGGTTAAGGGTCTGCCTTCGGCTTAGGTCATGATTTCAGGGTCCTAGGATTGAGCCCAGCTCCTGGCTCAGCCAGGAGTCTGCTTGTCCCTCTCCCTCTGCCCTTCCTTCCCCTCACTCATGCTCTCTCTCTCTGATTCAGATATGTGGGGGTATGTGATTGGATACTGAGAATCAGAGGAACAGGGAAAGACAAACTCAAGAAGTTTTTAGTAGGAACGATGCATTGAACTCCTTTGACATTTTTATTAAGAGACACTGGTAAGTATTAAAATTCTCTAAAAACCTGGGGAGATTGGGTTTCTTTGAATGTGACCCTCTTTGTAGAGTGGGCTGTGACTTGGGCTCAATTGTAACTAGGTTGTACATGTCTCCCCAAACATTTAATCTGACTTCATAGATGTTATCAAATAGAAATGGAAAAAAAAAATACTTCTAATATCCTAAGCCCTGCGACGTGAAGCTGCAGGTGTCTGTCTGTGTATGTGTTCAGGGGTTCTGGGAGGTCTCAAATTGAGCCCCTCCTGTTTTACACTGAAGCCGGGAACCTGGGGAAGACCCCTGCACTGCCCCCTGGTGCCTACTTGTTTGAGATCCCTAGGCTGTTGTTGGGAAGAAAAGATTTGAGGGGAATGAGATTGGCCAAAGACTTGCAGCAAAGAAGAAGGGAGGGGAAGTCTGGACATTCATCCTTCAGGGCCCACACCCGACGATAACCCCAAACTGGGGTTTGCTATAAAAGAAGGAGTAAAGCAGAAACACTGGCTTCACCAGACGTCACCAGTGTCAGGAGACACTAGGGAATTCTTGGGCAGACAACCAGCTTTGGCCACAAGAGGTGATGGGAGGTCTGAGGTCTCTTCCCAGACCCCTTGGTCTCAGGCATCTGTGGCCTCAGCAGCAACTATCACTGGAGGGGTGGAGAGAGTCAGCAGATACCACCTGGGGTGGGAGAGAAGTTTGTGATCCCCTGAGGAAAGGCACACACAGACACTCTTCTCTAAGTGCTCTGGAACAAGCTAATGGGGCCTAGGAAACAGAGCTTCCTCTTATTTTTATTCTCCCTCTCCACACCGGCCAGAGAAACCCAACATTATCTCAGTGGGTAGAAGGAGGGAGAAACTTTCAAATAGGTGTCAGCTGCACCAGGGAAAGTTTTGAAGAAGTCTGGCAGGAGCCCCAGCCGGCAGTTACATCTGCGTTCCTGACATCAGGTCTGTAATATTTGGATTCTAGGCCGAGGCAGATGGACCATTTGCCACGTGTCTGCTTTTCCTGGCTCCTGTTTCCCAACAGCCCTCGCTAGCTTGGATCGGGCCATTAACAGATCTGACTCCTCTGCACCCGGCCCTTTGCGCACATATGTGCCCTCACACATGCGGTTTTCTGGTTATTGGTGTAAGGACATGAAAAAGTAGAGGAACGAGGTCCTTCGTCTAGCCCGGTGTGGTGTCCTTCTGCCCACCGAAAGCAGGCTTGGCCCTGTGTTGGAGCTGCTGGTGCGGATTCTTCCAAAGGCTCTCGGTGCTACATGGGCACTTATCCGTGCATCTGTGGCAGTTTGGAAGCCAGACATAAATCAAAGATCCAAACGCTGACCTGCCGGAGCAGGACGTCACAGTGGAAGTTGGAAGGTGGGGGGCAGGGAATGGTCACCGAAAGGACTTGAGTTCATCTCCCAAACCTTAAGGCAACAATTCCAAATACAGATGGTGCATACTGGCTCTTAGGGGGGCCTCTCTGGGGCGAAGTGCATTTTGTTCCAGAGACAGTGGCATAGAGGAGAAACAAAGTCACACATGGATACGTTAGCTCTCCACAGGAGTTTCCCGAACAGCGAACCCTGATACCAGGCTCCACGGCTCTCTTCGGTTACCTCATGGTGGTATTAGGTCCCAGATTTTCCCCACCAACCCTGGCTTCAAAAGGCCATCTTCTGGTCGGATGGGCACAATGAATATGTACCCCATTGGGACGGGGTAATTATGGAAACTGGGCTTCAATGGTCTAAGCCAAATACCCAATCGCCCTGTGCCATCCTGTCCTCGAGAGGAACAATTCAGAGTTGGCTAGACACGGAAACCAGTGCTGTCTGGTCTTGTGGTTCTCTACATCGTTGCTGACAATGATTGCCATTGGACAGCCTCCTTCAAGAGGGAATGCTCAGCTCTCACCAGTGTCTGTGAAAGGCAGTTGCAGGAAATGGGTTTCTTTGTACTGTGGGCTGGGGATTCCATTTCTACCCTGGAGGCTCAGATCAGAAGCGAGGCATTAAACTTCATCCTCAACTCTTCGCTTCACAGAGTAGATACAAGATGGATATGCTTTTAAACCAGGAAAACCAGAATGTGGTTTATTAAAGACGGATTGCCAGAACTTTTTAACTTAGATGGCCTGAAATGTCTAGTGGAGAGTTTGGAGTCTAAAATACAGGGGAGTTCATACTTCGGATAGGTTTGGGAGAAGTGTGGCCTCTTGGGCTTCTTTAAAAAAAAAAAAAAAAAAAAAAAAAGAGCCTCAGAATTTCACCAGCAGATTTTATATCAACATTTGGAGTTGTGAGAAAGAAGCAGACAAACACCAACCGAACGTTCCTAGAAAAGCAGAGGGGCTGAAAATGGAACTGCAAAGTGTTTTGGCAGTTGGGGATTTTGGAATGTTATTAGCATCCTCCCCACCAAACACCACCAGACGATTGACTGCCTCTACTCAGCGGGTATCTGTTGGCCTCTGAGACAAATGGTTTTGAAGCCTATTAGGAGACAACATTTCTCTGGAAATGCTTCTTTTCTTTATTGCTATTATTTTTGTGTGTGAAGGATAAATCAGACGGAGTTTGGTCCATTAGGAGAGTGATTTCGGTTTTAAATATTTCTAGACAGCCGCCCCCAGATCAACGCTCCCAAGAAAGGGGACGAAGCTATAAAAGACAAGCCTCATTTCCCGGCTTTAATACCAGGACCCTCAGAAGTGCAGGAGTCAGGAAATTCAAGAGGCTGCTCTCTTAAGTCATACATTCATCCCCAGCTTTGCTGCTGGGGCCAGCCGGTTATGGACGCTCCCCCTTCCCCCAAGAGATGAACCGGGAACCCAAGGAAAGTGTATTTACTTTAACATCTACACTTAATGCAATTTGGAGTCCCTGAGCCTGATGGGCTTATTGTCTCCTTTATTCCAAGAAGCCCAGAGCCAAGCCAGTCGAAGGCTGGTGGGAGTGATCAATGCTGCTCCATTAGCATTGATCGTACAGAGACAGCATGATATTAAGCCCTCCAGAGCAGGAGGGAAGCTCCGAGAAGGTCCGCGAGGGAAGATTTCTGGTTGTATTGGGAACGGACTCAGTGGATTCTGAGAATCAGGTACCCCGCCCGGTGTCAGAAGCAAAGCGCACGGTGTGAGACCTCTAACCCTAAACACACCTATCTTCCTCCCGGGCGGCCAGGGGACAGTGTTGATTCAATTAGGCCATCTAGTGGTGGGACGGGGCATCGCCGCTAGCGATCCTGCCTCGTGGGGCCGGGTGGGGGCTCGGAACAACTCCCCGGAGTCACTGGTTACATTTCCTCTCTTGCTCCCACCCGATTTTCTGTCTCTCCATTTATCCTTAAGGAAGCAGAGACCACCGTCTTCATTTGTCCCCAGCTCCTCTGCTCTCACCCGCCGCCTTTTTGGACCAGTATAGATTTCTCTTTTCCGTTTGGAAATCACGCATTATTGCTATCTACACATTGTCACC
This sequence comes from Mustela lutreola, assembly GCF_030435805.1. Lineage (NCBI taxonomy): Eukaryota > Metazoa > Chordata > Mammalia > Carnivora > Mustelidae > Mustela > Mustela lutreola. The sequence goes on from NC_081303.1 coordinate 40,810,260, forward strand.
AAAACTAATTTGTGCAAACTAACAGGCTTATCAGTGCTGCTGAAATGAGATTAAAACTGCTTCCAATGAAACAGATTAAAAACCAGATGAATGAAGCCCTCTAATAAGACATTAAAATAATGACAAGAATGATTAACTAGCATGATATAGTGAGCAGTTATGAGGAGTCGGGTGCCCAGGATCAGTAAACTAATAAAAAAGAATCTACCTTTAATTCCCTTTAGTCAGTGAGGTATAATCACATCAACATTATGATTTTGGAGGTTATTATTTATCTGCGAGAGCAATATCACACCTTTCCTCCAAATTGCTCAAAGCTTATTAGAAAAAGAGAGAAAGAGAGAGAGAGAGACAGATTGCTTTGGGGAGGAGAACTCTCTGCATTTCAGCTCTTTAAGAATAAAAAGGAATGCTTAATATCCTGCTTGCATTTACACACTGATTATGCACACACTCTCATTTTCGTTTTGTCTCTGAGAGTGGCCTGTTCATAGCTAGACTGCTTTACAGTATAAAATCACTTTGTCAATTATTGCTTTATCGAGTCCCATCAAGACAATCTGAAAATGACATTTGTGCTGTGTAATATCACAATGGGCTGGCTGTGGCTGCCCCCTTGGAGTTCCAAGCTGTACCGAGAGCCCTTGTGGCCAGGTTTCAGCTCGGTTTCTCTCCCTGCCTTGTTGGGTTTGTGCTTGTAAGGGAAGGGATAGGAAGGAGAAGGCAAGTCGTCTCTTGTTTGTTGAGAATTTTTTTTTTTTTTAAGATTTTATTTGTTTATTTGACAGAGATCACAGGTAGGCAGAAAGGTGGGCAGCGGCGGGGGGGGGGTAGCAGGCTCCCCACTGAGCAGAGAGCCCGATGCGGGGCTCGATCCTAGGATCCTGGGACCATGACCTGAGCTGAAGGCAGAGGCTTTAACCCACTGAGCCACCCAGGTGCTCCTTGTTGAGAATATTTGAACCTTATTAGGTGACAGATCCTGTGCTGTGCTCCGGGGAGACAAGGGATTGAGAACTTGGCTCCATAGTATCGCAGGAGGCAAGGAGGAGGGAAGACAATTAGGCAAAGGCGATAACAAGTAAACAAGCCCAGGTGAGAAGGGACTCTGGTTAATGCAGGGCACCATGGATCTCAGGAGGAGGGAATATCTCTCTGGGGAAGCTAGGGAAGGGTTCCCAAAAGAGGTGCCCTTTGGGGAAGGGATGGACGAGAGACTGGGGTTTTGCTACAGAGAGAAAGAGAATAGGGCAGAGATGAAGTATATGGACCAACAGCCATGGCGATCCTGTTCTGGGAATAAGTGCTTGGTGGCAATGCAGAGCCCCGCAGAGGACCTGTGTGCTACACTGGGCCACACGTTTTATCCTAAAAGCCAAAGCAGTTCATTAATACTTTGTAAGAGTAGCTGGAGGATCCAACCTGAGTTTTGCACCTCTGAATTTGGCAAGCTATAGAGGACACAAAAACACAAGAACACAAGAGAAATGAGTCAGGGAAATTTTGCTAGAGTCAGTGAGAAAACACAGATAGGACCGAGCCAGGTACGCACCTGCGTCTAAATGGAGCTCATAACCAGCCCCATGATCTGGGGTAAAATCGTCTGTTGACTCACAATTTTCTCATCTGTAAACTGAAGAAAGCAAGATCTGAAATAAGGTAAAGTGAGGTCCAGATGTGCACGATGTGATAAGCACATAACACATACTTAAGTGGTAAGACCACTGGGGGCTGTACAAGGAGATGGGGTAGGTGGTGGGGCGTATGGGTATCTGTGTGTTACTGTTAGAAAAATTGATAAAATAATATTAAATTATCACATTATGGCAAGAACAGAAGGGAATCTGGAATTTAAAAATACACATTCAGATGGATATATGATTTCTGTCACTGATGTAGTTTGCTGGGTGAAATTGCACAGATTCGACATTTTTGCAGTATTTTAGAGAGCTAGCAGATGACATCTAACTCCAACTCACCCACTTCATAGGCAGCAGCGAGGACTCAAAACTGAGAGTGAAATTCCTCGATTGCCCAAATGTCAGCTTCATGAGGGCAAGAACATGTTCCCTGAAACATCCTGAATGCCTCGAGCTCAAAAAGTAAATATCTAGTTAATAAATAGATGAATTGAATATGAATGATGGCAAAAAACCCTGGAAACATTGACTTGATTACTAGCCAGTGGGATCAAAATATCCAGATTTAAGCTTTCTCTCCATTTCCCCTTACCAACTAAATTTTTACTCATGAATTCAACAGCTAACCAAAATTCTCGAGTCCCTGTAAATATCCTTGGACTCTTTGGGCCACGTGTGTGGAGAGCTGTGTGGTATCTAGTGGTGACGGTCCAGACATGGTCTCAGCCTGAGCTCACGCGACAGGCTGGTGAAGGCGGGCAGACTAAGCTCCCGAAGGCTGTCAAATGCATAGGCTCCTTCCCCCCTTTCCCACTGCACCCTAGTATCATTCCAGTTGGGAGTTGAATGGTGGCCATGAGAGTCCCTCAGCAGAAGGCAGTGTCACAAAATAAGGAGTCTGTGCCCTGGGATCACATGCATTTGATTTTGCCTCCTGACTCTGCCACGGACTAGACATGAGGGTTTAGGTTAGCAAAGCTGAAATTTTCTCATTTTTAAAATGGGTACTTTCAATAGAAATTGGTAAAATTAGGTCTGTAAATCATTTGGCGTAATTGGCTCCTCATATTATGTTTTTCTTCCCGAGAGATTGCCTTGTAGACCACACTGATTGCTGTGGAGAGACCGTTGTTTTCCAAAGGATGTAAAGCTTTGCTGTCCACAGTTGTTCCTTCCCTGTCTACACATGCATCAGAGAAGACAAGGGACTCAACTTTATTCAGAAAGTGGAAGAATCAACTTTTAGACCCTCTCCTAGCTCATGAAAATGCTTGCCTTTTCTGGTGGCTTATTAACATGCAATGAAGTCCAGATTCAGAAACCATGTTTGCCGAGAGGGCAGTCCTGTTAAAAATGGACAGACAGGATATTCCACAATGGAGAGAAAAATCTAAAAACAATCTGTTTTAAAATGCATTCTCACTGTTAAAGATCCCAGATAAGAAGAGTTGGAAATGTGAAGTCCATCATTTTTACATGCACTGCTAAATTTTACAAATAGGTTAAAAAGCTATCATTTCTGAATTTAATAGAAATTTGAAACGTATCTTTTGGGTATCATTTTAACGGTCCTAATCAAGATGCTGCCCTCACTTGCGTCAACCCCACACCTTCAATCTTACCTGTTTCCTTGCCCATCTACAGAAAAAGAAGGATTTTCTTAAAGTTTACTATGCTGATGGATACCAATTTTTCTAACCATCTTTGATTCAAAGACCATACTTAGAGAAACCTAGAAACATTTCTGTAGTTTACAAATGACTCTATTTATACGTGAAGGGGATTGAGAATACACTTATCTTCATGAGCACCAAGTAACATAGGGAACTGTTTTCTATAATGTACACCTGAAACTCATATAACACTGTAGGTTTACTACACTGGGATTAAAATTCAAAAACAATAAACACAAAAATACTCATTTTTACAAAAATCTGCAGGCTTACAGAATGTATGTTCTGAAAAGTGGACATTTACTCCCAAAGTGAAGATCTAGAATCTCCTTAAAATTACATTTGCTACTGAGATCCTTTGATGAAGAAAGTACTCTCCCTCTACTTTCTAAGATCTGTTGTTTGGAAAAAGAGCTGAGGTTATTTTTCTGGCACAGTAGGTAGATTCAGGAACAAGAGGTACAGATATGATGGGTCTGAGTTGCATTTTCTCTTCAGTTTCTTTCCAGCTTGAAAGTATATGTTTCTGTGCATTTATTTAAATTCTGAAATTTAGGATGATTCTGCAACTTATGTCTCTTAATCAAAGAGAGGTCCCTAAATCAAGACTGTTCAGGACAACATAGCCACTGGGCGTGGGGACCCTGGGATGAAGGCTTTCTCTGCTAGATTGAGAAAGAAATTGGCTACCATTTAATCCCTGGAAAGCAAGACTGGTTCCCGAAGTAAGTATATAATCAGAAGGGTGAAAGTATGAAAGCTCTTAGGGTTATATAACTTTTGGAAATGTATATTTATTATATTATAAATGAGTTTATTATATGGATGAACATATGAGTTAACCCCACTCAAAAATTACCTTCAAAACTAGAAACATTTTTAAAACTAAGAATAACATATATCAGGGGGCCTGGGTGGCTTAGTCGGTTAAGTGTCTGCCTTTGCCTCAGGTTATGATCTCGGGGTCCTGGGATCGAGTCCTGCATTGGGCTCCCTGCTCAGCCAGGAGTCAGCTTCTCCCTCTCTCCTCCTTCCTGTCAATTTTCTGTCTCTGTCTCTCTTCCAAATGAATAAATAAAATCTTTTTTTTTTTAAAAAAAGGTAACATATATCATATATGTTAAAGTAAAATAACATTTCTTCATATTGATTATATAAGCATTAGAAATAACATAAGTAAATAGTTATTCTTGGTGTATCTTTTACATATTTCAGTTTTGGATTATGTCAGGCTCTAATACTTTGACATGGATATTTTTCAGAAGAATAATGTTTTGAATACGACTTACTGATCAATTTTTTTTTTCATAGGATTGATTGTGGTCTCCTTAAAAGCTACATTTTATGGCTGATAAGTTTAGAATTGTTGATAGCTTCAATTGACTTCTCTGTAAACGGTACTATTTTTAGTTGAGGAAACACTTCAGGTATTAAGGTATCTGGTAAGCTCTAAGTAAATTCTGCTAGAGGGAAGGGTTTTTGTTTTTTTCTTTTAAGTTTGCTAAATGCTGCCAAATCACCCCTACAAGCCACTCTACAGGTTGATGCTCTGACCAGCAAGGCATGAGAGCATTGACAGCAACACAGTATTCGAGTAAACTTTTTGATCTTTGCTAATCTGTTAGGTTAAAAAATGCTATCCTCATGTAGTTTCACTTTGCATTTCTTCTGTTATGAATAACTGTAATCATATTTCATATCCTTAAAATTAGCATCTCTCTCCATTTCTGTGATCATTTTGTTCACATCTTCTACATCCTTTAAAATCAGGTTACTAGAGGGCGCCTGGGTGGCTCAGTAGGCTGGACGTGTGCCAACAGGCTCGGGTCATGATTCCAGGGTCCTGGGATTGAGCCCTGTGTCGGGCTCCCTGCTCAGCTTCTCCTCCAACCCTCCTCCCTGCTTATGATCACTCTCTCTCAAATAAATAAATAAAATAAAAAAAAATCAGGTTGCTAGGCTTTTTCTTAAATGGAAGATATTCTTAATTCCATTTTTAATATGCAAATGTATAAATATTATATGTCAAATATTTTCATGTGTACTGTCTTTTTGCCTCCATTTCTCCAAAAAAATTTTTACCAAACCTATCAATAAATGATCTGCAACATTTGAGGGCTGTATATCCCTATAGTTCATTCTGCTACAGAATATAAGTTTATTATGAAATAATAGTAAAAACAAAACACCAGGGATCTCAACTAGAAGATTTTCCCCAGAGGTAAAGATGTTCCAAAATATAATCATAGAATTTCAAAATTAAATGTTTTATGCTTTTCATGTCCTAGCATTTATTTATTTATTTTTTCTTTGCTTTTATGGGATTACATTTTTATCATCTTTCTGGTTTCAAGATTTTCTTTCAATAATTACAATTTCCTATGTATTTCAAAAGCTGAAGTTTGGTGTTCCATCAGCTGAAAATTTTGATTAAAGATTTGCACTTCTTTCAAACAAAATGCAACTCAATTTAGAGGGTTGGTTTACAGTAAGTTTCAATGCCATTGTTGGAGTCCTAGATCGATCTACAAAGTGTTCTTTAAAAATTAAAACATTTCTAAAATCTGATGATTACAGACAGCAAAGAGAAAAGCATACCTTGCCATACTCAAATATTTTAAAAAGAAATTCAACATGAAGGGTGTCACCAAAATTTATAACTTAGCTGACTTTGAATACAGCTTCTATTTTGACAGAGGAATAGTAAAGCTTGTTAGGACACACTCTGAACAGTATGTGCACTACAACCAATTCAAACAAGACTTCTGCTCCACAGGTTTCTTAATGTAATTAGAACATTTTTTTTTTTACCTTGATTATTGGTCTCTACTAAAATTTATATCATACTATCATTGTAAGTGCAGGTAACTTTATCTTCAAGGTTGACCATTTATCCAGATTTATAATAGCATTTACAATGCTGTTAAGTATTTTACCAAGACAGAATGAACTTCTAAAAGTTTTACTTTGATTTCATGAATTGGATTTGAAAGACATTATTGAAATAAACTGATTTTCTATTTGAAGAACCTCATGACACTAATGTAAAACTGACATCATCTCTCAGTGAAATTCTCTAGCTAATGGAGCCAATACTTTTAATAGCCATCATTCTATTTTCACACGTTGACAAGAAAACTTGGAATCAAGAGTGGAATTAATTTAGAAAAATTCTCTTTTGATACAAATGAAAAGTCATGCTTCCCAGTGTTGTAAGTGAACTTTCTGCAGCTCTGTGTGTTACACTGACATCTTTTCTGAAGTAGATGCTCCCACTTCTTCAGGATAGCTGCGTCTTCAGGTAGATGGCAAAAGTCAACCGAAATTTTGTGTGATTTACATCTTCATCACTAAGTTTCTTAAGGAATGGAAATGCGGTATTTAATATTTCATTAAATGTGCACTTCTTCAGGTCATTACCTTGCAAAGGCCAAATAAAACAAAACCTTACTAAAATAAAGTAAATCCGTAGTGGTAGATTTATATCTTATGATAAATAATAAAAATCATTGAATAAATGTATTCAGAGTATTCTATGATTTATGGTAGGACTGCCAAGTCTATATATCCTGTACATATTCCAAACCTATGATTCTTGATGTTTCTCTGTGACCCACTGACAAGTAGTATATGGTTTCATGCCATTCACAGAGGGCACCATTGATCATCCTACTGGTCAGAGCAAATGGCTGCTGTTACAGGAAGGGCCACCAGGGGCAGCAATGTTGAATGCTTCGCCCATTATGGCCTGAGCAGAGGAGTAGGCTGTCCCTGGCTACCCCTCACGTGAACCCACTTCTTTTTATCAATGAGTGCATGATGTCCCTGAAGGGAAGGAGTTAGTAGCATATGTCTTGAAAGGGAAAAGAAAAGTAAGTCATCTTTCAGATTTCACAATATGTTACTGAGAATTCTATGTGCTACATACTGACTACATATTGTTAGAGGTGACCCTGGTAGAAGTCGCCTTTGTAACTGGTAGAGGTACAAAATAGAAATAGTCAAACTCATCTTAGTTTATGTTAATGCTTTGTTAAAAAATGGAAAATCTAAGATACATGTTAAACTGTGCAGGGTCTGGGATGATGTAAGCTGAGAGTGTTCCGAGCAAACTAGAATGTATGGTCACCCTAATGATAGGGATTATTTTCAGCTGTAGAAGTTTAATCATTATGCAGTGGTGGAGATTGAATAAAGCATTAGAAATATAAAGAGCCATCGTATCTACCCAAATTAATAATTAACAGAAAACTGCAAATATTAGATTAGTTAGAGTTGAATTCAGTGATTCTCAGATTGTGTGTGTATGTGTGTGTGTGTGTTCAGGATACAGGTTTGAAAACTAAACAAGTGAGCAATAATTATGAATCAAGTATTGTGACAGGAGGGCAGGGTCTCCTGGAGTCTATTAAGTCATTTGAATTTTCAGCCCTATTCACTTGGTTGCCCTTCAGCTCTGTGTTACTTTTTATTTTTATTTATTTTGTTATTTTTTAAAAAGATTTTATTTATTTATTCAAGAGAGAGAAAGCAGGTGCAGGAGGAAAGGGTAGAGGGAGAAGCAGTCTTTCCGCTGAGCAGAGAGCCCAAAGCGAGACTGGATCCCAGGACCCTGGGATCAAGACCTGAGCTGAAGGCAGACCCTTAACCGACTGAGCCATCCAGGCACCCTCTGTGTTATTTTTCAAAGTTTTTTTTTAAAAAAGAATTTATTTTAGAGAGAGCATGAGCAGGGGGAGGGGCAGAAGGGCAGGAAGGAGAGCATCTCAAGCAGACTCTGTGCTAAGACCAGAGTCCGACATGGGTCTTGATCTCACAAACAAAGTTCGTGACCTGAGCCGAAATTAAGAGTAGGATGCTTAACTGGCTGAGCCCTCCAGGTGCCCCTCTGTGCTATTTTTGGAGCTTCACTGTTTATTGCTTTGGTTATACTTGTGCTTTCTTGAAGACCTGGCAGGGAATGTTCTCACAATTCCCTGTAAAGACGCGGTCTTCCCTTGGTGCCAGCATGACATGAGCAAGGGGGCTTTTATTCATTGCTTTCCTGTGGTTGATCTTACTACCTCTTTCTGCATTTGTGCCATGCATTGTCCTAACGTCACGTGTGCCCATTGTAGCAAAAGCAACTTTTATGAACGAAATGATTTTTTATGAACTCACTGATATACAGTGAGAAGAACCTATAATTTAGTCTCAGTTGATCAGAGCACTCCCAATTCTCATTCTCTTGCCTCCCTGGTCCCATCTAAAGCAAATTTACATAAACAGCACATGACTCATGACTTATCCACATCCGGTGGGAATTTATCCTTTCGCAGATGTCCATTTAACCTGCAGGGGTAAGGGAAACAGGTGATTTAAAGCTGGCATTATGATAGTCATCCCAAGAAAGTCTTGCCTGATTCCTGATAATTCCTAATCTCAGTTTTTCTATGCTTGTATTATTATAGGTACCCGCAGTTTGGGAGAAGCTCTTCAAGCCTTTATCTTTTTTAAGTGCTGGAACAAAGTCTTGTAAAAGCGAGTCTGTGCATTCTTCATTCAACTTCCCACTTTTGTTTACTAAGTCACCTCAAATTCATACATGACTAGGGGCAGCCCAAATATTGTCACAATTCTGCCACATCATTTGTGTGTTCATCACTCAACAGTCAGTATGTATTAATGCAGACCTCACACTTGCCAGTCACAGTGCAGGTAGTACAAGTGTGAATAAAACACAACTTCTGACCTCAGGGATTTTACACTGGTGGTAGATGCAGGGACAGAGGCAAACATTTTATAGTGTGCCCATCGTTATAATTATGGAACATAGAAGCTATGAAGGACTAATGAAGGAAAATGCCTGAATCTGTGGGGAAGTTCTATGAGCTCTTCCAAGAGGAATGAGAGTCTGAGTTGAGCATTTTGCCACTCTGGGCAGATTTGGAGGAAGAGATGAAAGGGCATTACAAGCACAGTCCATAGAAATATAGGAAGCTATGCAAGCAGTGAAAGCCTCTGTTGAGGCTCTCGACATGCTATTTCCTATATTTGGACACTCATCTCCCCACAGCTCAGCCCTTCACTTGGTTCCTTCAGGCTCATTTCCCATGGGACTCCATCTAGTAGTCCTTCCATGACATACATACAAAGTCTGGTTTTGGTGCCTTTTTTATGTGCTTCCATTGCATCCTGAAGTGTAATAGTAAAAAAAAAAAAAAAAAGAACTCAAATTTCAAGCTTCAAAAACTAGTTCCACCCATAAATTCTAAGTGGTTTGAAGACAAGGACAGAGAGACCATGCTCTTCGTGGATCGCCCTGCTACATTGGCCCAGCCTGTGGTATAGAAAAAGCTCTCAGTGTGTTGGGGAAAAAAAAAAAAAAAAAAAAAAAAAAAAGGAATGAATGAAGAAACCGTTGAGTCAGGTCGTGTAAAAGAAGAGGTAATTTTCTCCAAAAGCTGATCAAGTTTCTCTTAGAACCCCATCAGCCACTGCTTCAATTTTTTTTATAGCCCTCTTTTCTCATAAAACTCGGTGCACGTTCTCCAAAGGACATTTATGAGTATTTTTCTAATCTTGCTTGAGACAGCAAACTGAGACCTTTCCCCTCATAAGATTGCATTAAAAGTCTAGCTTGAAAGTCTACGAATCAATGAACACCCAATAACAAAAGTAAGCGGAGGTAGGTTCAACTGCTGAGGGATTTCAGCCCATCAGACAGGACGGATGGACAAATGTTGACAGATGAAATAGTAGGAGAAGCTGTTCAGCTTGATTATTTGCTAGATGAGGCTGCAGCACAGGTGAGACTGGCTTGCTGTTTAGAACCTGGACACACTCGCAGCTTGCTGTTGAAGGGATGGAGGGTAGAAGGGGAAAGAGTAATTGCAAACAGGAAGATTCATCCAAGATGTATCTGTGGAAAGCTGTGCCAGGTGCATTCAGTCTCCCCTCTCCTTTCCTGTTCACAAAATGGCAGGCATAATGATTACACTCTAGGGAAAGATGTGGATGCTCTTCTTTAAGGCTGAAATTTCTGGAGCAACCAAGCCTTTTAGGTTGAGAGTGGTGGCCCAGGGTAGAATTTTTTTTTTTAAACTGGCACCTGCGAAGCTCATGGCCTGTGGGTTACTGACTCTCCCATTCTCATTCTGCATAGCCTGGAGGGAAACTGCTGGAGAAGGAGCCCACCCACGTACAAAGACATCTGCCTTCCCCTCTGGAAAGAGGCCTATTGGGAGAACATGCCTACAGACTCACAGTAAATGAAATCCATTCCATTCGCTTAGAATAACCAGCTTATGCCTTAATTTCTCAACATAAGAAATACACAAAGATAGCCAGAAATGAGGGAAACAAGAGGTTGAATGAGAATGGCCAAGATAATAAAGAATAACTGATCCCAAAGGAGAGAGGATTGCTCATGAACAAAAGAGAAAAGTGTGCTTTATGAAAGGAACAATTAGGGGATATGATTGATCTCAAGGGAATAAAAAATGTGATTGCTACAACCAAGACCAGTAGTGGTCATCAACTAAACATAAAATTTGTGTTCCTCACACAAAATATATAGTTATTGAGGGAAGCAGTTGTTGAATCAGGAATTGTATTTTATGGTGCCACCCCCCGTAACCCCTAGACTGCATCTAGGTGAGACCAAGTGACTGTTTTCACGAAGGGAATGTGAGCAGAAATGCTGTGTGACAATTGCACGTCAAAGCTGTTAAGAATCAATTTTGCTTCCTTTCCCACTTTCTTCTGTAATCAGGAGATTGGATGGTGGAAGAGCCTGGAGTATGGAAGGATTTGGGATTCTTGAATCTTCATATGGGGAGAAGCTACCCAACACAGGGGGCACCTGTGTTTAAAGAGTTTCATGGGCATGAAGTAAATTATGGGAAGCCATTCATATTTGTGGGTTTATTTATTACAGCAGCAGGTAATATCCCAACTAATACAACAGACAAGATTTAATTTAAAAAAAATCACTAGGAGGGTGGAATGGTAAACTGAAGAAATCTCCTAGAATCTAGAACAATTAGGGAGAGAAAAAGAAAACTTTAGAAGGTATAGGAGACATGAGGAATTCATCCAAAAGGTCTAAACACCTAAAGGTCTAAACACCTAAAAGAGTTTCAGGAAAAGATAATATAGAAAACTGTAAGGAGAGAATGAAAATGATCAAAGATAAACTACAAAAAAAGTTCACAGAGCTAAAGCCAGAGTTTTCAGACTGAAAGAGATCAAGAGGTTTGGCTAAGTCCAACTTTAAGATACCTACATGCAAAATTTCAGAAGGTTAAAGCTAAAAGGAAGACCTTAAATGTCAAAGCAGGAAACAGCAGATGATGCACAAGGGAAAAGAATCAGACTGCTGTTAGGTTTGTCAACAGCATCATTGTATGCCAACAAACAACAGAGCAATGACTTCAATGTTTTGAGGAAGAACGTTTTTCAACCTAGGTTTTAATCTAGCCAACTCTCAGTCACTTGTGAGGGTAAAACAAGAGTCTATCTAGACATTCAAGAACTTAGAAAATCTACCTCTTATGAACCCTACCGAAGTTATTTAGTCCAACAAATTGAGAGAAAAATCAGGACAGAGGCAATGTGGAATCCAAGAAACAGTGGGTGTGATGTGAGCTAAAAGAATCACAGAGAATCTAAAGATTGGAGCCCAGGTCTTATTAGGGGAGATGGTTGATGTGTGCATTGTTTAAGACTGCTCAAGTAGGATTTTCTGTTGTTTGTATTTCAAAGTATCTAATTCTGTACATAGGCTTTCTCTAGAAATTAAAAATCATTGCCCTAAAATAAGTCTGACTACTTCAGCTCTTTCTCCCCTCAGGCTGAGCAGTTGTAGATCTTTTGGTCCATACCTTCTAGAATCTGAGACCAGATATTTTTCACTATGGCTTTCTTGGTACTCTTAATTTCCTGTTTCCTGGGCTCAAATATCAATCCCAGGATCCCTAACATTTCTCCAATGGAGCTTAGGAACCTGTGGACTCTGCCATTTTCTGGACTTCCCCAGGTAGGCACACAGATTAGTCTCCTAGATTGAACCCTACTCTGTTTTTTCCAGAGCTTGCAAAACAGGAGTCCCTCAATGCTCCAGGATAAAAATGGTTCTGTGGGTAATGCTTTCTCCATTCTCCTCTCTTGGAGACTTCTGTAGGGGATTAGCATATTAACAGCTTAGAATCCTTGTAGTGAAGAAACCTAATGATTAACTTTGCTTAATGCACTATCTCCTAAACATAATTGACCACAGAACCTTGCCTCGCCTTTTTTTCTATTAACATACTTTAACACCCCAAGGGACTAGGTTTTCTTAGGACACATTTTGACCAAAGCTACTCCAGCAACAATGCCAATCTGTAGAGTGGTATGTGGACCCATCACTTGTTTTATCTGTGATATGCTTCTAGATTATAAGCTACTACATATGTCAATTCACGTTGCTTTGGATTGTATTTGGAAGAGGCAGCCATTCTGTAGGTCCCTGATCCAAGATTTCCTGCACCAAAACCCAGCGTCATTGCTACAGCAATGATGAAGGCTGGGGACCCATTCTGAGTTCTGGGTGTCTTGAATGCTATACCTGATGATGTATGAAGATGATATAAAATCATGTCAAGCAACTTCAAAAAGATAGAGTGGAAATTACACATATGCCATGAAAGTAAAAATAAATGGGGGTGACCAGAACAATATGTATGCAGAAGCTTAATAAATATTTTTGATGGTGACATGATGATGATTCAAAATAAAGAAGCTCAGATGCACAGGATCCCAAGGGGGTGGAGTGGGGCAGGGGCGCGGAGACTCTGACAATGAGATAATTGACTGTGAGCTTGCTCTTGTGATAGAATGAGTGCCTGGTCCTTGCCTTCTGGCAGCTCTCACATGAGTGGTTCTGCGGTTCCCTGTGGTCTGCGGAGGGAGGGGGAGGGAGATGTGTAGAACATCTGGTTAATGGAGAAGATGGGATGCTCTGGTTTTGCTCATTCCTTTGAAGCTAAATTTTAAAAGGGAAGTTAAATTAATTAAATGCAGTAGGACTTTGCTGCTTTCCTTACAGATCAGGTTCTTAGGGCTGTAACATTCACTGGGCACTGAGCATTCACCATTTGGCTATTCATATCTACATGAAAGGCAGTGTGCATGGCGGTTCTAACATGGACCGACTTCTGTTTGAATCTGGCTCTGCTAATTGCGTGCTGTAATTAAACTAGTAATTGAATAGTCAGGTCACTTTTTGAGCCTTAGTGCTCTTGACTATAAAATGGGGCTAGTATCTTCCTCATAGTGCCAGTATGAGGGGTAAATAAAATCGTGCCTATAAAGCTCTTTGTGCACTACCAGGCACATAGTACTCAGGAAATAGTCATTTTCCTTAGTAGTTGATGTTTTGTCTTCCAACTAACCTGATCTTTGAGGGTATGGATTCTCATCTTTAATCATTGTATCCTAAGGCTTGGAGCCGTGAACGTAGTACACAGCAATTAATTGTTAGTTGATAGTCCATGATTATGCAGACATAGCTTAAGGGACAATATGGGTAATTATCCATTTAACCTGGAATATTTAGTCTCCCAAATGGAATTTTTGTTATGGTCTAATTTGGTTAGTTGCCTAATTAACCCTTAAATAACGACCACATCTATCATTCGCGAAGACTGGTATTGGTGCTTTTGCCCCCCTCCCCAAAAAGCAGATCCATTTGCTTTAATGCAGTAATCTAGAATCTAGTTTTTCATCCTTTGCTTACATACGCCCGGGGAGTGTGCAAAAGATCCAGCCCTCAAGGGGGCAGAGTTCTCCAAGTGGACTGCCATATGTACTGAATTGCGAGGTAAACTTCCCAGCTCCTCACCTCACTCTGCCCCTGTGGGCCAAACCAGGCTGGCTGGAATGTATTAATGAAGAGCTCAAAAGTCAGACCATCACCTCACGGTCACACATATCTACAAAACATGTGACACAGAGAAAACCACCTCTGGTTGATGGACTGCAGTTTCCACTTTCCAGCTGGACTTGAGCATGTCACATAGAGCAGGGCTCTCGGGACCTGCAAAGCAGCAGTCAGTGGGGCTGCTGATATGCCCAGGCCTCCAGGTAGTGGCAGCAAAGGTGAATGGCAGGAAGGGAGCCTTCATGGGGGTCCCCTGGATTCTTCTGCCTGCCAATCCCAGCAGCCATGTGGCATCAGCCTCCCCCACCCAGCAAGGCTTAATGGCCATGCTCTGTTAAAAACAGAGTCCCAGGAAAAGCATTAACATTCTGAGCTCAGCTGTGTCATCCCAGTTGCCATGGCAATGCTGGGAAATATATTTTGTGTCCGATGGTTATTTCTCCACGCTAATGAAATGGACATTTTTCTTCAGTGAATTGAATCAAAACTAATTGAGTAGTAATCAGTACAGACCCTGAAGTTCAGGGAAATGTAGTCTGACTAGTGCTTTGTAGAAATGCAGAAACCATTAACTATCTTCAAATGAGATTTTTTTAATTAGTAGAATCTTAGCAACCTATTACAGGAGGGTGTGAGTGTTATCATACAAAAAGCTCCTCATTTGTTTAGTGCTGGGAGGGGAAATTTATTTTCAATTAATTCAAGAGCTGATAGGGTTCTATGGTTTGTTGTGCCCTCTCTCCTAATAAATATCCTAAACTGATGTGGACATTTATATATATATATATATTTAAAATATATTTACTAATATATATATATATGTGTATATATATATATATATATATATATATATATATATATAAATGTGTATTTGCATTGTATTTTGGATTCTCAGATGCTTTCAGAAAAGTGTGGTTTTTGCTGAGACCAACTGTTCCTGAAGCCTACTGAGCAGTGAAGATAAAAAGGTGATTTCCTTTTCCTTGTTTGTTTTTGATATATCTCAGAACTAAGTCTGTTCAACCTCAAATTGCACTATGTTATAAGACACTACATGAAGAGATGGCTAGGAGCCATTATATTTATCTACAAATAATTATTTGATTAATCCAATAGTTCTTTTTGTTTCTGTTTGGATGGTGGGTGTACATAAAAATACAAGCACAAACCCATCCCCTAAGAACATCATGTATATTATTACAAATGGTTCTTTATTTCCTTTGAATATGGGCCTAACTCACAGCAAAGAGACATTTGGTTATATGCAAATGAATATCCCTTCTCTTCACTGCAATAAACTCGAAAGTTGTCTCTAAATTTGTAAGACTGCTGGCTTGCCAGGGTTGGTCCCACAGTGGGATAGGGGTAGCTAAATGAGTTCCCAATTTTGGATGTCCCTATTCTCTTTATTTGTAGAGTCTGTTGAGACGTGTCTGAGTTCCCTTTGCCCTCGGAGCATTCTTGTGTCACATGGCCTCGGGGAAGAGGACCCTTTTCTCCCTCTGTGAAGACATCAGAAATGGGGCATGTTCCCGAGGTTACAAAGAGCCCTTCCAGGAAGGCCATCTTCTTGAGGTTGCTATCAGAGCCAGCTTAAGGCAGGTGGGGTTTGAGGAAATAGACCCCAACATTTGGTGAATGGACAAACAGAACAATCATTTCCCTGGGACTCAGAGTCTAATTCTCCCAGCCAGCACGAAATTCACATTAGAAGTGGATTGCCCTTAATTTTTAAGAACAGCCAGACCTGCCTGCGCACGTTAGTATTTCCTTGAAGTGAGCTAAAGCTGTTGGGTGTCTGTCTTTCAGCCAGCTGGTGGGACCAGTTGCAGCGGAAGAAACAGCTAAAGGGAGAGAACAGAGACACTGTTCCTACACACTCTTCCCTACACACCTTCAGCTTTCATAACCCCGGGGTCTAAAGTGGGAGAAGCTGCTTTCCTGTCGCCATAGCAACCTCCGTGCATCACCGTGGGATCAGGGGGTTGAAAAGCAAGGAATGCCAAGCTTGGAGGAGTTCGGGGTAGGAGACAGAGGATGGGTTTTTGCTAGAAATAAACACAATAAGGTGGCAGGGCAATAGAAGAGAGTGGATTTATGGTTTATGACATTCCTAAAATATCTTTATTTAATAATGAAAACTTCATTATCCGGGCCCGGGTTGAAGTGTTGCTATGGGCCCTCTGAGGATCCCAGCAAAGATCTTTCATCTTGACAGAAGTTCTAAATTACAACATTAGTGTTCTAACCGAGAGGCTGTTATTGCCTATTTGGTCTGTCCAGGGAAATGAGACACACGTTGCCGGAGAGTGGGTTATTGAAATCTAATAGCTTGGAATATTAAAAATGGGGGCTGGGTTGAGGGGAGGTCCCTCTCTCTCTCCCCATGAGCTGGGGATAAATTAAGTGATAAACCTGAGATGTTTACCAAAGTTTCATTATTTTTCGGGGAAAAAAAAAGTAATTTATCTTTATTATGGCCAAAGCCATTACTACGTTTCACATCATTAAGAAACCAACGTAAGGAGACCCTTAAAGCTAATTTTCAGACCAACTATATGAACCTATTATGCCCTTTATTTTCATCCCTGGTATTTCTACCTCCCTTTCAGCCGCACAGCCTGACCTCCAAAAAAGTGTTTGGTCTTCGGATGTTTCAAAGACAATTAGGTCTAACTGGCTCCCGGTGTTTGACTAATGGTCAGAACGGATAGCTCTCCAGATCACAGTTCAATTTCCACTCCTTCTGGCGGGGCTGGAAAATGGCCTGGCTGGGCCGGGAGAATCAGAAGAGGCCCACACGGGCAAGCCAAGGGCTCTGGGCCCTTCTGTGCTTTGCCTCCATGCCTCTCCCCTCTTACCATCCACCAGCCCCCCAACCCCACCAACACACAAACACACTCACTTTCATTTTCTTTCTCTAAGGCCTGTCTCCCTAACGGGAGGGCAGCACTCCCAGGTGGGCTTACCATGTAGCAGGCACTTTGATTGGTGCTTTCCATGTATTGTCTCATTCAAGCCTTGTGCCCACCTTCTGAGGTGTAACTCAGAGGTCAGCTTCTGAGTGAGGCAGCTGGAATAGAGAGATGGGGTAATGGAGCTAAGTCCACATAGTAAATACCTTATAGCACTGGGCCTTGAATTCAAGCCATTTCACTCAAAAGCGCTGACGTGCTGCCCTTCACTGCTATACTGTAGTGCCTCCCAGGCATAGGGTGTTAAGACTTTTCTCCTGCCATATTACCCACATATTCCCATGCCCATTCCATTAAGGCTTTCCTTAAGACAAACCCGGTATTAAACACTCCCTTGCTTTAAGAAGGAGGTTGGATTCCCCTTTGTAAAATAGAAATGTATTCCAGGGTGATAGGGTGGCAAGTTTGCTGCCTAACTTGGGTCAACGGTGATGGGTCCTCTCTTTCTGGTGAGTAATATGGCACAAGATTTGCTGGAAATACTAAATGAGATATGACATTGCAAATGGCTTTTGGAGCCATGGTACTAGATGGGGGTTGTTATCACGATGAGCTAGAAGGGTGTTAACCAGCACATAAATACTGAAAACTTCATTCATTGGCAGATGTCAGGGTCTTGAAGGTTATAGAGTGGGCTGGTCAGGGTGGCTGGGGAGAGAGATGGAGGAAGGCCCTTGGCTTAGGGCACAGCTGGGCGTGAGCCAGGGACGGGGCACTAGGCGTTTGTGTGTGTGTTTGTGTATGTGTGCACATGCATATACCAGACGGGCACGCCTTCTGGAAACAAAGGGAATATAGAGGGTAAACTGAAGAAAGGTAGTCGCCTCTGATGAAGGGAAAAGCCAACACTGAGAACTGAACTTTCCTTTTTTTGTTCTTTGTCATTTATTCAGGGCAGGGCCTATGAGTCGAATTCAGTGGTTTCCCAACCTGGCCAAGGATCAGACAGCAGACTTAACCTTCCCGGGCGCTACTCGAGACTCCGATTTAGTAAGACTAGGGCAGGGCCTGGGCATTCAGTTTTTCTCAGCATCTTTCTGGGTGATATACCCACCGCGAGCTCAGCCTGAGGGTCTGTGCAAACACGTGGCTCGCACACGCTCCCTTTCCTCCCTCTGCTGGCCTTTCCTCCCTGTGCAACTGCACCTGCTGAACTGACTCACCAGGGCTCACCAGGGCTCCCAGGGCCAGCATCCCCTCCTCAGAACGCCTTCCGACCTTGTCTGCTTTAGGCTCCTTTGTTATGCAATCTGGAGAGCTGTGTTCTCCTCCTCCCAAGCACTTAACTCGATTTTAATTATATTCTTAGAAGGTGAGATTCCATAAACACGAAGCCGAGACTATATTTGTTTCATGGAACACCAGTTCCTCTCCAGCACCTAAAACAGACCAGAACATGGTTTGGTGATTAACAATGTATGTAATTTTTATTGTTTGTCTTAGCTTGGGTTCCCTAGACATTAGGGACGACTGAGGAACTTAATAGTTCTTTATTAGGGAGTGCATTGCAGTGGAAACGACATGAGGATAAAAGAAAATGGAAGCAGTAAAAGGAGGAAGGGCAGGCACCAGGAAGCCTTGCAGAACCAGCTACAGCTTTGTAACAAGCACTGCTGATGGTCTTTGCTAGGCTTTCTGAAAGGCCTTCCGGATTAACTGTGTCTCTGGGGAGGTGTGGAGGGGACTTGTCTGCCTCCTATTGGTCAGAATTCAATACCGGAGGCAGGAACTGCTGTGCCCTTCTCAGCGGTGTCTTGGTGTCAGGTCTAGGTCATGGTGGCAGCCACAGCGGCTGGGTTCCATGACCCTCAGTGGCTACACTGGCTACAAAATGCGGCAAGGTGTGGATTTGGGTGAACAAATGGTTTCATCCCAAGTCCCTGGGCAGGCTGGTTGACTCTGCAGGTTCAGTGTCCAGGGTCAAGGTGGATGAGCAGATGATGATGGGGACCACCGTGACCATGACGGTGAAGGTGATGGGGATGGGGATAGTGCTGCTGAGGTCATGACTAGGACAACCAATGCTTCATGATCTCCACATGGGGTCCTGCAGGGAGCTTTACAGAGAATTCACATGCACAGAGATAATGCTAAGTATCCACTGAGAGGGATTTAGGGCAAGAAGTACTCATTCTCAGCTTTGCCGTCCTGAGGGGTCCTCATCACTTCCACCCTGACCACCCCAAGAGCTTCTTCAACTGTTCTCACTTCCTCCGTCTCTTTTCTCCACTTCTTCTACCTCTTGAGCTTCCTAGGACACTGCTTTCACTGGGTCTATCCTTTGGTCCCTTTATCATATTATGTCAACTGAAAAACCTCTACCTGTCAGCCAAGACCCTTCATCATAGAGCCACACTTCCTATTCAACTTGGTTTTCCAGGATGTCCTTTTTAATGGGCTGGACTCCTTGTTGTCCCACATACATGCTTTTGTTTGCTCTAAACTTCAGGTCTTTTTAATTTTTTTAAAAAGATTATTTATTTATTTGAGAGAGAGAAAGATAGAGAATGAGCAGGGGGAGGGGCTGAAGTAAGGGGCAGAGAGAAGTAGGCTCCTCACTGAGCAGGGAGCCGGATGACTTGGTTGGGGGAGAAGCTCCATCCCTGGACTCCAGGATCCTGACCTGAGTTAGACACACACTTAACCGACTGAGCCACCCAGGCGCCCCCTTTAGGTCCTTTTAAAAAATGCCATTTCCTTTCTAGAATGCAACAGGTTTTCTCCTGATCTCAATCCATTCAGATCCTTTCTGTCTTCCATCTCAAGTTTCATATCCACTGTACATCTTCTTGTTATGTGTTGAGTTGTGTCCCTCCAGAAGATGTTCAAGTCCTAACCCCTTATACCTGTGAATGTGATCTTATTTGGAAATGGATCTTTGCAGATGACTCAATTGAGAGGAGATAGTTAAAACAGACCCTTATCCAGTAAGACTGGTGTTCTCATGAAACGAGGAGATTGAAAGGCAGACATGCATACAAGGAGAATGCTATGTGAATGTGGAAGCAGGATCAGGGCAATGCTTCTTGGAGCTAGGGAATGTCAAACACTGCAGCAAAACACCAGAAGCCATGGGAGATGGAACAGATTCCTTATGGCCCTCAGAAGGAGCCAACTCCGCCCATACCTGGATCTGGGACTTCTGGTCTCCAGAACTGTGAGACAATATAATACATTTGTTTTCTTTCCTTTTTTTTTTTTTTTTTTTTTTTTTTTAAGATTTTATTTATTTGAGAAAGAGAGAGAGAGTGCAAAAGCAGGCAGAGGGGAAGAGGGAGAGGAAGAAACAGACTCACTGCTGAGCAGAGCACCCAATGCAGGGCTTGATTCCAGGACCCTGGGATCATGACCTGAGTCAAAGGCAGATGCTTAACCAACCGAGCTGCCCAGGCACCCCGAGACAAAACATTTCTGTTGTTTAAGCCACCCAATTTCTTGCACTTTGTTAGAAGAGCCCTAACAAACTAATACATTTTCTTAGACTTTTCTAGTTCTTGCTGCTTTTCTCATTCAATATTTCTAAAGCATCCAGTCTTTGCCTCACAACTTAGCATGTAAATATTCTTGCTTGTATTGTGAACATTAATTATGTCCATCACATGTCTTGTTTCCCAGTTAAACTGCAAGATCTTCAAAACTAGGGACCCTGGCTGATATATAGTTCCTAATCCAGAATTAGCGAATAGTAATTGTTCAGTAAATGTCTCTTCCTCTGTCAGGCTGGGTCATATGAGAAGTAGGCCTGCCCAGTAATATGAAGTTCTTTTTTATCTTTTATCTTTAGTTACAATATGTGAGGCCAGTGGATAAATATTATTTGAGAAATCATGTTGCAAGTACTAACAGCCAGGTCCAAACTGAGTTGCCGTCTTGGCTAACTACTTTAAGCAAGAGCCAAGGTATTTAGTTCTGTTGGTGCCAAGAGGCCAGGGATACAGGTGGCTGCCTCCTGTTCTCCCAGATGAATACCTAAGGCTGAATGCAGGCTCCCTTGGCAGCTATTTCACTCATTCCCAAGTAAGGCAATGCCAGGCATATTTCAAAGAGGCAGAAAAAGGATGAGTAATATTGTGTTCCCCATTCTTCTCATCTAGAGGGTACTGAGACTTGCCTCATGGATGGGGCAGGTAGACTGAGCTATCCCAACATTCCTGGTCCTGGATTAGCACTATTCACAATAAGCATTTGGGGTTCTAGGCAGCCAAAAGGTGCCTATATTTTAACCCTGAACGTCTCTTGTCTCCAGAGCCTGAAAAGGACCCAGGGGGATTAATAATCTACTGGTAGACCTTCTAAGACCTGATTTCTTGGAGCCAAAGACCTGCTATGTCTTCCAACATATTTTATGTCAGGAAACCTGGCCAAGGAATGTGTCTACACCTGGGAATGGCCTCTTTTCTTGATGGCTTTTTGGGACTAGGTTTGTCATGAAAATACACAGGTTATTAAGCAGGAGATAGTAGTGACTGTCACTTTGCCAGCATCTTCCCAGCCTGGCTCAGATAACTGCCCACTTCTGAGGACAGCGTCTGACCATGAGAACTGGGCCAGCTGGACCCTTGTTTCCATTCAAAGAAGGTCTGAGGGAAATGCACTATGGTAGTGCTCCCAGAGCAGCGGCCTCCGCAGACCAGGTGTTCCCTCAGCTTCCTTCTAGTTCACGTCCCCCTTTGTCCTTCATGTGCTTCTCTCCATCCTGCCTCAGGAGAAACACTTCCTTTTCTTTTTTTCAGTTATGCCTTCTGAGCTCTTGTCCTACCTTCTGAGGACCATGTAACGTGAGTTTTAAGCTGTCTGTAGAGCTAGGCTTTCGACCCCGGCCAACTCAGGATGTTCAGCATGGTGAGCTTCTGCAGTCCTGGGGAGAAGCACTCACCAGGCAGTTGTGAGTGACAAGGAGAACAATCCTCATGAGAATTGCCAGTGCTGTCTAAAGCACATAGCGTGTCACCCTGAAAATGACACGTGACTATAGCTGACAGGGGGTGAGCTTCTTCAGAGAGTAAAAGAGGTGCCAGGAGCATAGGAGGAGCAATCCCAATCACTGGGACCTTCAGGAATGTATGGGTAACTCCCTCTTGTTCAAAACTATTTGGATAAAATAAAATATACCCATTTGGGGGGGGGGGGTTAAGGAACTGAACGATTTTTTTTTTTTTTTTAAAGGGATCATCAAAAGTAGGAGGGTAGAGTGATGGGAAGGATTTTTTAAGGATTGGAGAATAACTTCAGCTTAAGTTATGCTTTTCCAACTATGGGTTCGAATCCTACCTTTGCTCCCAGTTTTTCCCCAGGAGGACAAACATATACAGATGGGGGATGTAAGGCTATCAGGCTGAGAGGAGGTCTTCCTTCTGGGATCCAAATTAGAAGAATGGTTTTGTGACACTCTCATCCCCTAGGAGTCCCAGATTTTCCATATGTCATTTATTTGTTTACTTGGGTGACTAAATTTCCTTGTAGACCAGGAAGTTAAAAGTCAATTGAGGACTGAACTCTCTAATCTCTCTGGAAGATAGGGATGCTTAACACTAAGTTGGGTTCTCCAAGCATTTATAATGCTGTGTCACCTGGTAAATCTTTGCAACTCATTGGGCCTGTTACACTCTTGCCTGTTCTTATTGTGTTCTTTTCTTTGAAAATGAGGACCATGTCCAGTGAAGTGGAGAGTTACAATGAGTCACTCTGAGTGACAGGTACAGTAGAGATACTTTTATGTTTGGATGGATCCTGGCATAAATGACTTAACCTTTTCTAAAGCTAAGAATCATTTACTTTTTGGGGGGGGTCAAATTTTGAGTAATATAGGGGTGTACCTAAAAGGATAGATTTCTAAGAATAAGCTTGATAAGATAGATTGGCTTTGGAGTTGAGTTCTTACCTCTCTTTCCATATGGAATGCAAGTATGTTTGAGCTATTAACACTGCCCTACTGAAGTTTTCATGACAATTAAGTGAAATGGGAATATGAAAACCAGGGTTGATACTTACAAAAGCTTGGAATTAAGGCCCTCCTCAACTTTTGCATACAAGCACCTCTTTTCCTCAGTCCTGTTAATAATACCTAGCCTGAGGTTGGGCATGAAAGTAGATTATCAGTATTCAGAATCCTACCTTCTTCGATCTCGGTTGATGGAATTGATTAGATGATTTACACCCTAACCTCAAAGTTCTACCCCAGACTCCATCAGTGTTTCCCATTCTCCTTCTCTAGATCTCCAAGTCTGATGCCCAGCCAGGGTCCCAGCCAGCAGAAGTCCATGTGTGGATGGAGAAAGTAAGGTTTGGGGTCCTTAGGAAGAACCCAAGCAACTGCAGTTTTAAGATGAATGCCATCCATCTTGTACCTCTGGCAGGCTGAGGAGCCAGGTGGAAGGTTTCATCTGTGGCACCAGGCAACTGTGGTGTTAAAGGAAATGTTGAGAGTACAGTTATGTCCTTAAGAAGCCTTGGATTAGTGAATGTGGGTTTTTCAAGCACTCCTTCTCGGTTCCCATTAGAGTGAGACCCTCCCCTGAATTGACTCAGAAAAGCCCCATGGCCTATGATTCAATCTAGGCTTGCCACTCACTGTGTGACCTTGACCATGTTGTTTGACCTTTCTATGTCTTGATTTGCTCATCTGTAAGGGGCGATAATATGGTATCTATTTCATGGAAGGTGTGTGGAATATGTATAAAGTACTAGCACAGCATATCTAGTACGCTCTCAGTAAATGTTATTCGGAGACATTATTATTATTTCAATGACCATATAGAAGAGAAGGGCCATAACTCAGCCAGAGGAATTATCTTGTATAGCAATCTATTGCTTTATGTACACTCGTTATGGGGAAGGGGGTGATTTTGCTTCACCAAAAAATGCAGCACAGGAGAATTTTAAACAGCATACCCTCCACTACATTTAAAATATGACTCATTTCTCCAACCTAATTTATACACTTTATTTAGAAACACACCTTTTGTTAGAGCAGCACACACCTGCAAAATATATATTAACAGCATCTGCTGCAGAAACTCGAGAAACAGGAAGAAATTGAAGGAGCTAATATTAATGAAGTACCAACCATGTGTTAGGGGGACATACATTATTTTATTAGTTCTTCTAAAGAGTCATATAAAGAGTCTACTCTTGTGTCCCTTTTATAGATAAGGGCATCAAACTAAAAGAAGTAAAATTTCCAAGGTCAGAAAGCTGGTAGATGTCAGAGCTCTGATTTGAACCTCTGCTGATGCTCATTTTATTAGACCATGGAACTCCTGACAAGGGCCATCTTTATTCCCTTTCATAGTCTTTTCCTATGCCCCCTTGTTACCCCTATCCCATTCACCAATCCTGCTGTCCTTGAACTCTCACCCAAGGACCTTCTGTGCTTCTCAAAGGAGAAAAATGAGCCTCACTGGCTTAGGAACACATTTGTTTGGGGTGTGAGAGAACAGCATGATGGACAATAGGAAGCAAGGATACAATGCTGTAGTGCAGCTTAATTAAATTAGCTCAAGATAATGGTATATCCTGAAATGGGAACACATCCATTAATGCTGTTATTATTATCAAGGACACGAATGGCCCATTGAGGATTGATGAGAGAATAAACTGTCCATATGCTGTGAACCATAAGGAAACAATTGATAGGAAAAACCTCAGCGAGGAACTTTGGATGGGATTGATAATGCACCCTCCACGATAACACACACACACACACACACACACACACACACACACACACACATCATAAAAGGGATGTATGCTTGGCATCTGGTTAATCAATGAACTGTGAAGGGACTGAGACAATAAAGTGAGCAGGTTCCACATTAATATTATAATATGATATGTTTATAGGATGGGAACACTCAAAAGTGATTCCAGCAGCTATGTCTAGGAACTATTTTAATTGAGTTGGTGTTCTGCAACAGAAGCACAGACTTCATCCATCACTCAAAGAAGAGGGTCATAGGAAGGAAAGAGTTGGGGCTTGTCTGCCCCCATAAATGGCCTTGGTTTTTATTAGGTGTAACCTGTACAATGCATTATTGAAGGCATTGACTACTTAGTCAGAGAGGTTGTTTAGGAAGACACAAGCTTTGGCAGCCCTATACCCAAAGGATGTTAAAATAAAATATGCATACCTTAATGCCTTCCTAAAGCCATAAGCCTGTTCTGGTTCATTGGGGATCCATCTCTGCCTGTATGATCTATGGTGTTATGGACAGAGGGGAGCTAGAGGCAGCCAATGATACCCATGGAGCAAATCCGGAGAAGAGGAGATGTATTACAGGCACAAGGAATGATTTGCTGCTGAAAAGGGCTCCATTAGCCCAGGAAAGAGGTTATAGGGAAAAGGTTCACAGCATAAGGATACAACTATGTGCCAGGGAATGTCATGAAGGGCTGCCAAGGGTGAAACAAAGGGGAACTTCCCACCTGGAAAATGTTCCTCCTGATAGCAATCTGTTCCAAGTGAAATCAAATGGTTTGCAAAAATGTGCTGGAAATCACAAACGTTTTGTGGGTTTGGGATGTGAAATCACTCAGTGATCAGGTCTTATGCATAGAGCCCTGTGATGGCTTGTCAGTATTGATCTTGACTCTTGATAGGGCCCACTGGGTTTGCTCTCAGGCCCACACATTCGAAATGGAGACTTTCTCTTCAGCCTGTTTAAGTGAATGGAGCAGGACTCACCGTCTGATACCCACTAGCCTCTGCTGCCAAAGCTCTGACATGTCTCTGAAAGTGACCCAGCGCCAGACTTCTCTGTTAGTCTACTGCAATAGCCTTAACTAGGATGAGGGCTGGGGTCTACCACCAGTTGAATTGTGTGCTTATATGAAACATTTCTGGGGTATCTACTCTGTGCAAGTTCCATGCTGAGATGACCTAGACGGGCTCTCTCTTCTGCTCACAGAACTTATTTACGGCTGGGGCTGGACCAAGTTGGGTCAGCAGTTATAGCAAAGTAGGATCAGTTCTAAGGTAGAAGTATAAGTTACCATGGGAGCAAACAGCAGAGACTCTCCATTTAGACTACAAGAGTGAGAAAGGCTTCCCAGGGCAACACTGTTGAAGCTGGGTGGGGGCGGGAACTATTTCACAAAATTGCTCATCAACCTTTGAATGGGCAATGTTAGCTCTTCCGTAGCAGACCACACCTCCACCCCTTCCCTTTGCCTCCTGAGGAAACCAGAAGAGGTTCCTGAACGGTCCGTGCTCTCTCCTATCTTTGAGCCTTTTTATTCTGGTGTGACCTTCTCACAAGTCAATTCCTATCCATCTTTTAAAAATCTTTTCATCACGTAGTCTACAAAGGCCGGTGTGCATGGTGGTTCTTGCCGCCACCGAGCCAACCAAGATTCAGTCCGACTCTGCCCCTGAGCTCTGAATCTTCGGGGCCAGTTATTTTACTTTAATGAGCCTCATTTTTTCATTTGCAAAATGAGGACAAATCCAAGTAGTTACTATTGGGATTTGAAGGGACCGACTTAATGGTGGCCCTCCTTCCCACCCAAGTTGTGAAGGAATTGCAGTACATGACAAAATAATAAAGCAGATCAGAACCTGAATGTCCCTTTCTTCAGTGATTAAGCTGGTACTAGAGAAAATGGTTGCTACTCTGTTTTATTGGTTCTAAGATGTACTTTCTGTTCACATTTAACATCATGTAACCAAAGGGGCATTTCACAGTCAATAGCATCTTACAGTCGCTGCTGGCCAGGATGAGGTGGCGGTCAGGACAGAGTTGTTGCTGTCTACACACACATGAACTGGGGTTATTCTGGGCAGCAATACCAGGTCACGGAACCTCCTGATGTTTTTGTCAATAAACTATTAAAGACCACTTAAGGAAGGACTATAAGTCCTGGTTGTTGTCTAAAAACCTCCCACTGACACCTTCTAAAAGGTAAAGATGTCAGTATTAAAGTCTGCAAAGGGATGTCTACAGCTTGGAAGGAAATTCCAGAGCAAGAGGAGTCCCATGTTCTACCTCACGGGCAAAGAGGAAAATGTAATATTGTAAATTAAAGATGTAGATAACTCTGAGTCAAAATGTGATTCCAAAAAGTTTGACTCTGAATGGTAATTTTTTTTAGAAAAATGTGGTCAACTTCTTTCCCTTTTTATGTATACAAAAGAGTGATATGTCATAAATACTGAAATATGTCTAAATTAAACCATCTTATTCAATAAGTATTTAAAAATTCCAAGTAAGAGAAAGGATTGCATTGCTTAGTTGTTCATGTTTTACTTATTTGTGGTACATAAAATAATGGGGCAGCCTTCCAGTTGATGGTATTTTTCCATGAGATGAAATACAATGTATCTGCAAGCAAGCAGTCTTCCAGATGCTTCCAAAAGCCGAACCATACTGCTGAGCCAATTTATCCATGAGGACAACAGCCAGGTGCTTTATACTCTGTTGAGGCAGAGCAGAATTATGTTTCCTTTGGGAAGCTTGTTTCCCAGAAAAGGGAAACAGAAGAAGGAGCTAGATTACACATCTAATTCCTTCTTCCAAACTCACAAATCAGATTAAGTCACTCTCTCTCTGTGAGGAGGATGGGGAGGGTTCAGGAGTGTTCTATACATGGAATTCCTTCCACATGGAAGGAAAGATGAGAAGTGGAAAGATGTGTCTCATAAGTTTCGTGTGAAAGTAAATAAAATGGGTAATTAAAATATAACTCAATTGGGGCACCTGGGTGGCTCAGTGGGTTGAAGCCTCTGCCTTTGGCTCAGGTCATGATCCCAGGGTCCTGGGATCGAGCCCCACATCGGGCTCTCTGCTAGGCAGGGAGCCTGCTTCCCTTCCTCTCTCTCTGCCTCTCTCTCTGCCTACTTGTATCTCTCTGTCAAATAAATAAAATCTTTTTAAAAATATTACTCAATTGTCCTCTAGCATTCGGTGTTGTTGATGAGAAGCTTGATGCCATTCTGATTCTTGTTGTTTTATCATTTTCCTATTTTATTTTGCTCCCCCATCCTTTTGGGAAGACTTTTATTTTCTCTTTAGCCTTAATAATCTGAGATTTCAAAAATATCTGTTTAGGTATGGGTCTTTATTTTTCACTTCTTAGGATTTTTTTCCCACTTAAAATTTGAAATGAATGTGTCTGTTCATTTCCAGGAAATTGACTGTTACTTATTTGACAATCTTCTCTCCTCTGTTTTTCAGATTTAAATTTCTGGAATTCCTCTGATTCAATGCTGGATCTCCTGGAATGAATGCCCATGTCTCTTATTTTTTCCATTTTTTTCCCACTTTTCCATTTTTTGGAGACTGTCCCAACTTCCGATTTCCAATAGTTTCCTCCCCTTTCCTTTCCTCCCCTCTCCTCTCTGCTCCTCTCCTTTCCTTTCTTCCTTCCTCTCTTCCTTCCTTCTTACCTTTCTACTTTCCCACATTCCTACCTTCCTTCATAAGCTGCATGCACGGTGTGAGGTTTAAACTCACAACCCTGAAATTAAGAGTTGCACGCTTTACTGACGGAGCCAGTTAGACACTTCCTCCAATAGTTTTCTTACTGTTTCTTTGCTCATAGGGCCTTACCCTTGTTTTATAGATGTAGTATTTTCCTGACCCTCTCTGGAGACTTTTGGTCAGGATGGAGGCAGTCAGAGATGTAGAGCAAAATGGGTTTGATGCTGGTATGGTGGACAGTTAATTCTACTTACGTCCTCAGTGCTCCCCTGTAGTGTAATGGTTTCTGATATCACTACCTCTTGGGGCAACACATCTCATGATGGCAACTTGAAAGCCTGCTGCCTTCTCTTCTCAGAAATCTTGGTTAGGAAGTCCCATATACCTTTTTGGCAGCCCGTGCTTTTCTGAATCAGAGCCTGTATTTACTGATAACTACTGTGTGTTCAATTTTCTCCTTTCTCTCCTGCTTTGAGTCAACATCTGGATCATGGTGCATCTTCAATATATGCTTGGAGAATGAATGGTTTCATTTAAATGAGTTTCAGTAATTGTTTAATACACATTTCTGTGGGAGGCCGCAATAAGGCTTGAGACGAGGACCAAACCAGGCCCTGCCTTGTGCCTCCTTTAAAGTCTGAATAACCTAACCAAAGGTTTAGGATGGGAAAAGTTGAGTAGCACTGAGAAAGGGTCTGTGCTATGTGTTGTGCGCTGGCCTACGTGACTTCCCACACGCTTGCTAAACAAATGAGAACAATTTGGTTGGGGTCATAAGTTCATGGCTGGTCCTTGCTGCCCTAGTACAGCCCATAAATTCCTTTCAGGTTTGCTGTATCAATACAGAACAATTGTACTGGCATCAGCCATTTGGCGTCATGAGGTCTGCTTATAGTTAATTGGGAACTTGTGGTTGTTTAACTAGACACAGATGTATTGCTTCTTCTATTGTAATATCACTATATATATGGTCTTAATGCTTTGCATAAACTTAGCATTGTTGGACATCCTCCTCAGTGCTCCTCCTGCCCCCATCTCTTTGCTTCTCCAGTTCTTTTCTTCATCCTCTTACCCTCACGTTCCTGGTCGATTTGTCGCGCCAGCTGTGACACATTTCTTATTTATGCGCCCAGCAGAATACAAAGTGTTGTGTGTTGTGAAACACGAAAACATTGACAACAAAAATGTCACATCCAATGTCATTGTGGAACTTATAGTTTAGTAGAGGAATTAAGCCAGCACAAGGAACAAAAGTCAAGAACAATACAAGACAGTATTCAGATAAGACATGTCAGAATGCAGACTTCTGACAAAGTGCTCAGAAGGGAGATGTTGCTAGATAGAAGTGTTGAGGCAGGCTTCAGGAAGGATGAGACCTTTGAAGGGGTCATTCACTTGGGGACCTTGAGAGGTAAAACTTCCCAGGCAGTAGCTAGGTGGACCTGTCACTTCCTTGTCATTGCCCATCACGTAGTGCTATTTACATTGCTTGTCTTCCTTCTAGCCTGTAGAGAAGAAGAGGCAAGTCCCAGGGCACTGAGTATGCTTTGCCACTTCCTGCTTGAATCCAGTACCAACATGAGTGTTGTTCATCTGCCCAGCAGTCTTCTGAGCTGGGGCAGAAGCTTCGTGGGAATATGGCCATCCTTTCCCCCCTCCTGGTTTCTGTTCATTTCTCAGGCTATCTATTGTCATCACTTTGATTTGTAATCTGTATTCCTATGATGCCTTATTGTTTTCTCATCCTTATTTTCCTTTTCTGCCTAATAGCAGGTGGCAGTCGCTTGGACAGGACTCAAACTACAGCTATTTCTCCTTCTGCATGGATTTCTTATATTATTTCTACAGAAAGCCATTAAATGTTGCTGTTGACATTTTCTTGTTGGCCATATGACAATAACAACATTCAGATCTCTAGCCAAACACCTGCTCAGGAAATATGTTGCTGAGAAACTTGAAGCCTTTCTTTTCTCTGTCATTCTTATCCCACACCCCTGGGCGACACTGACTCCAGAGCATGGCTCTAACGTTCATACTTTTAAGCCTGATACTCACATGGTTTATAGTCAGATCTGTGTCTACTTTGCCAAGGTCCTTCTTCCCTAGGTACCATCTCATATTTGACAGGGATGTTGAAATCACAGGGTTAGGTAAGGGTGGGGTTAGGACCCAAAACTTTCTCTGTTTTTTTGATCCATGTCAGTTTCTTTTCACCATCCAGTCTTCCTCTGCAGCCAATGGAGACGTCTCTTCCTGCTGACGTCCTGTAACATGCATTGCCCAGGCCTCTCAAGGGACTTTCTTTTGCAGGGAGGGGATGGTTATTTTGTTTTATTTTTTCAATGGTCATATAGTAAAATGCACCTTTTTTCTTTTAGAGTGTAGTTCCAGGAATTTTAACCTATGTATAGATTTGTGTAACTATCACCATACACAGGATGCAAAAGAGTTCTAGTATGCCCCTAAAAAAAATCCTTTGTTAGCCCTTTTTTATTGAGATATGATTGACAAGTAACATTGTATAAGTGTAAGGCATACAATGTGTTGATTTGATACACGTATCTATTGCCGTATGATGACTCCCACAGTGTTAGCTAGCATCTCTGCCCCATCACATAATGATTGTTGCTTTTTTGTGGTGAAAACATTTGAGGTCGAGTCTCCTAACAGCTTTCAAGGATATAATGCAGTGTTGTTATAATCACAACGCTGTGCATTAGATCCCCAGGACTTTCTCATTTTCTCCCTGCCCCTGTGTACCCTTTGACCCACATCCCCCCAACTCCCCCACCCCCAGCTCCTGGTAATCACTACTCTACTGTGTTTCTCTGAGTCTGGTTCTTTTAGGTTCTCAAGTGACATTTAGTCAAACAGTGCTCTGTATTCTTGGTTAACTCTGTCCAGAGTTGATATTCAGCTGGCATGTTCCAGCATGGTCATACCGGTTGTTAAAATATCAAAGGACTTCTGTGGTGGTGTGTAAATAATGGTGACTCCGAATCCTTGAGTAAACTGCTCCCACCTTTGTCCTGGCTGTCCCGGTCCCCAGTCCGGGACCTTCCCAGAAACTCCTTATGATATTGCTATTGGGTGTACACCTGGCCCCCTGTGAGACTCCCTGCCCCTACTCTAGTCCTATGGCTAGTGTTTGTTTTTACTGGTGGATGCCGCAGGACTGGGGTTGTTAAAGATTTTTGAATAGCAGTCATGATGTTGCCTTGTTGTTGTGTAAATAGCTGCGGGGCTCGTCAGCCTGTACCGCCAGAGAAATGGTGCCCTCACTCTCCTCACAGCCACAGCTTCAGGGCAGGATCCTTCTTACCATTGCTGGTGCCTTGTACGGTTCCTACCCTTCTCCCTTCACCAGTCAGGAGCTGGGTTCACTGCTTCTGCTGCTGCTATAAGGCACCTCCAGCCACCATCTTGTCATCCTCCTTGGGATGCTGCCCGCAAAGCTAATGTGTCCCATTCCCCCACCACTGCGGTACCACCTGTGGCCGCACACGGTTCCTCCACCTGGGCGGGCGCAGCTCTACCCACTGCTGCTCCCCGTTGAGCTCTTCACTGGCTGTCCCTCCTGTTTCAGATCCCCAGCTGTCACCTTTCACTTCCTGCAAACTTTCAGAGTTTCCCCACAGCAGTGTTACTTGGATGCCCTAGGCTTCAAGATCTGTTCATGCTTAGGCGCAAACTTTCCTTTTCTTGGAAGATGCCTGCGCATCCAGGAGGCTGAGCGCTCTTCTCCTGGCCCCGCCCCATGTCCCTAGATCCGCCTCATCACATCAGACAGATGTTTTTCTCCCCTTAGAGGGGATTGCATTCGAGCAGTGGATCCCACAGCCCTCCCCTGTGGTTTGACCTTCATCAGGCTCTTCCGCAAATCCATCCCGAAATTTCAGAAAAGTCTATTTCTCTCTGAATTCATGGAGACTTGAGGGTGGTGTTCTTCTGGAGAAGGTCCCTATTCCCACATGAACGACCCTGGGAAAATGAACACCGGAAAGAAAAACATCAGCCTCCCATCAGAAATGCGTTTGGAGTCAGCCAGGATGCCCTCTTGGCACTCTTACACCTGTCACTTTATTGGGGCAGAGAAGTTGTTCCCCCGCCCCCTTTATAGTCTCTCATATCATCTAACACAGGACGAGGCACCTCCTAGGCATTGAATATAACTTCACAGAGAGAATGTGGACATGGCTTCACTTCTCCCATGGAAATCGGGGCAGCTTATCCCACTAGGGACTCCCATTCCACTGTGTGCCATGGAGCTTCCGACATCCTGTGAGCCTCTTAAAATTATAAGCAAAGATTCTATATATGTGAGGGAAGCTATGGCTTTTCTTCCCTGAGGATTTTCAAACAAGTCTATGTCTTTCTACTTTTAAGGTAGATCTTAGGAATCTTCCAGGGGGCCATCTTACTCAGATGAGAATTCATGATCCTTCACCTCTCAAAGTCTGAGTCTGGAAGTATGTGGAAGTGGGTGCCCAGGGAGGAATAGGCAGCTCTCCATATTATTCTATCAATGCTTTGCTTACCTGCTGGTCAGATCTGGTGCTCTGTCTTGGCCTGAGCTTCACTGATGTAGAATCTGCTTTGTGGCTGCCTTCCCTTGTCCACTTGGCAGTCCACCAAGTCATGCTTATTTCCTGATCTGTATCCCTGTTAACAATGTCACCATGCATTTTTCAAATAGGCTGTCTGTGCTTGCTATTTAGATAATCTATTTTTGGGACTCTATAGAAGGCTCCCCAAACACATGCCTGAGTCCCTTTCTTCTGAATTACACTCCAAGGGGGCACTGAACAAAAAAAAGATGAGTCATGTTAATGACATCTTGGGTTGAAAACATACTTGAGATTCTCCTTTTGATGTCTTAGAAGCCTAAAATCCGGCCACCCTGAATCTATGATGCTTTTCCTAGACTAGGATATTGTAGAAGTAAGCGATGCAAAGTGGGAATGGGAATGGGGTCTTCAATTATAAAGCATTTCATCAAACTGATGCAATTAGAGAGCTTTTTATAGAGGAGCTAGCTTCTCCAGCATATGAAGTATCAGGAGCTGGCATTACCCCCTCCCTTTCGAAGCAGCCAAAAGCAGCTCACTTTTAGAGCAACAAAAAACAGTATAAGTACCCCAAGCACTTTAGGAGCTAAAATAATCACAACCCCCTTCCTACAATAACAACCTAGGAACGGGGCTAGACATTCACAAGTCTTTTCACCATCTTTGTATTCACTGTTTGTAAGAGGGGATAGATGGACAGAAAAAAAGAAAAGAGAGAGGGAAGAAACGGCAGTCAAAGCTCTCAGCAGGAGGCAGGCCTTCGATGGCGCCTCCCTCCTTTTCTTCCAACAGGGTGCTATCTGGATTATAAATTACCAACCCCAGGGAATCAGCTTGTCCCTTTAAGGCTATTAAAGGGACCAAGATGAGCCGGATTCCCAAATGAGCTTAGAGGATTACTGGACCAGGTGGAAGGTGACTGCCCAAGGGGGGAAGAGAAATTGGCTTTTAGTATATCATTTTGGAGTTGTCCAGCATTAATCCCCAGACTGATTTAAGCAGGAGGAATTTGAGATAGTAATGGCCAATTGGCTATTGCTTCTTCCTGATAACAGCTGGTGCTCTCACAACAGACACTTATCCCAGGTGTGGGGAATGTGAAAGGTGGGAGCCTTAGATGTGGGCAAGATGATAAAGGAGTGAAGTGGGTGGGCGGCGGGTGGGGGTGGGACAGGTTTGGGGAATGCAAGTATCATCTGCTTCTCTGACTGATTTCTGGGAAGAAAAAGCAGGCCTGCTCACATTCCATAGAGGGACTGTGGCTTTAGGGCAGATGCCCTCTTCAAAGGCAGGAGCTAATTTTCTCCCAGGATTAAGGAGAAGATTCATGAGGTCAATGGCGTGGGCTGTGCAGCCCACTCAGAGGCTGCCCTGGAAGCATCCATCAAGCCGGGGACCCGCCGGTCCAGTCTTGACCACTGGCAAATATCTATTTTAGGCTGACCCCATCCTTACTTGCTGGAGGCAGGAGATGTTATTCAGTATGTCAGGGAACTTATTAAACTACTAGATGGCAATTTTTCTAAGTTAACTTTTTTTTTCTTTTTCTTTTTCTTTTTTTTTTTTTTAACACATCCTTGGCATGTGAGCTCTGAGAGGATCTTAGGATGGGTTTTCTGACAGATGGAAACACTACCAGAGGCCTTCGGCTGGCTGGCTGGCTGGGTTAGAGGCTTTGCCGGCTCTCGTCTGGTCAGTCACAGCGCCCATCTCGCTCAGCGTGGCTCATGCTCTGGGGTCACCCCCGCAGCAGTGCCCCTTCCACACAGCGCCCGTCCGTACTTTCTCAAACAGCATAGCCATGAAAGGCCTTCGCTTAAACACGGCCAGAGGCTCAATTTCTGTCCTTGATACAGTCCTCACTCCTTAGCGCGTCTATTAGCTTCCTGATAATCCAATTCCAACTTTTTTGTCCAGCCTCTCTCCTATGGCATCTTGCTCTGCAGGTTCTCCGAGAAACCACCTGTTTTTCTGTGTGTAGGCGCCTCTCTTTCGAACATCGACTTCATGCTGCTCGAATCAGAATCCCATCTCCTCTGCCTTTTCTCAGCCCCCGGTTCCTCCGCGACCTCATTTGAAAATCTCCTCTTTCCTCCCACTGTGCTTTTCTCTCTGCCCTGCCCCATTCAGGCAGATGTCACTGTGTCCTCTGCTGTTCTCCCAAAGCATTTTTAATGGGTTTCTGCTAGAACATTAACCTGGACTAGACAAACGATATTGTGCCTTTTCATTTACATATCTGTCTTCTCCACAGTGGTGTTCTGGGTCTTGAGGGTGGTGGGGGGGGGGCGCGTTTTCTAAGACCACCAGTAACCCAGCCTCATCTACATTATTTTTTTCCCCCAGCTTCAACACTCAGCACAATACTTGGCAGAAAGATCCGCAGGAAATACTGGAAGAGAAAATGAATGAACACTTGCATGAATGTCAAAAGTGGGGCACAGACACAGAGATTTCGCATTCTTAGATAGAAAGGGCCTCCCGAAGGTCACACCACCCCACGCCCCACCTCGGTCCGCCCCCACCTCTCCTCAGGCAATTGGCACCTAGCCCTTGCCTTTTCTGTTCCATCACGTCTTGTTGCCCTCAATTGCTTTCGTCTGACGTTGACCCTGCTCGACAAGCAGATCAACTCCTAATCTGCCAGAGCCCCAGTTTTTCGGGGATGTTTGAAAGCTCCTGACAGAACAGGAGGAGAGGCAAACTGTCAACTCTCACTTGTCAGCTCTCTGAGCAGCCAGTCCAATGCTTAATTTGCACCTTGAAATCCCCCGAGGCCATCCGGGCTCTGATTGCTGCTTTAGGCCCCTTCAATGGTTTCTCTTCGGAGGTAAGTAGCTGAGAAGAGTGGAGGGTAGGGAATGTTCCCAGCTTCTTCCTGCATCCGGTGGTGGGGTGATGGGGTAGGGGTATGGAGCGAGGGTCACCGGCAGGGGTGGGAGATAGAAGCGACGGACAGACTGGTTTTAAGTTTCACATCCAGTTGGAGTACTGAAGGGGAACTCAAGTGGGGACACATTTGAAAAAGAGAGGAATCCGTGTGTATACAGCACTGTCCAAAGGGCTACAGAACATCCACACGGGGGGCGGCGGGGGGGGGGGCGGGGGCTAAGCCTGACTCGGTGATAATGAAAGAGGCAGCTAACGCAGAGAGATCTCCCCCGTCTACCGGCTTTCTATCGCTTAATCAAAACTGACTCCAACTACTGCAGCTGCAAAAAAATGTTCCCAACCTTCCATTAATTTCCATACAATAACCCTCTAATGGGGGAGCTGTTCAGGGGAGGAGGACAATCAATCTGGCCCTAATGACACACCCGAGACCTGGGGAAAATGCAAACTTGGAGCAATTTCATGGCAGGTGCAACCTTGGAAAGCATTACCATTTTTCTAAGTTAATTTGTTCCCTTGATATGTTTGAAATCCATATTTGTACTTTAAAGGTCTAAAATGCAAGATGATTAAAAAATATAACCGGATTTTTGTAAACCTTTCACCAGCAGCGGCAGCTGATGTATTAGCCATCTCCATCCGTCCTTCCCCTCTGAGCGGGGACCACTTTGCCTTCTTTTATCCTTTGCTGTCATCTTAGACACGGTTGAGTCTGTTTTGTTTACTATTTGGAGGTTCCTTCCTGGCTCTCCAGGAAATTGCAAGCAGACAGGCTGGCTCTCCACATGGGGTCTCAGACCCCTGAGGAGGCGGAGCAAGAAAAGGCCAGCCCCGGATTGGTTGCCGAGAGGCTGTGATGTCTTCTCCTGGTCTCCAGCTCTTACTCCCCGCCTGGCTTTTCCTCCCAGCCAGGTGGGTGAAGAAGGGTCTAAGGAAATGGAATCAGAAGTTAGCACTTGGCCTCCGTTCAGTTTCTTGATTTCTCAGTTTCACTAGGTCTTCCCCTGGCCTTGAAGCTGGTCGGGCATGGCAACTCGCAACTGGCTTCCAGAGGCATACCGGTGTCTTTCCTGGATGAACCTGGCAGTTCCCCTTCCTCTTAGAACTTATCCTAGGAAATAAAAGAACGAGTATTCTCCTCCACTGAAATGCCCCTTCTCTCTCTCTCTGTCTCCTTTCAATGCCCACTTGGAATAAAACGATTACGTGCACGTGCAGATTTCTGATCTCTAGACTGGTATCTTGCCAGAAGTTGAGTAAATTAGCTGGGGTTGTGGAGCATGAGGTCACTTCCTTCCCTCCCATCTACCTTTGCCTGGGGAACCCCACGCTGAAGGAACCCTGTCTAGACTCTTGGGGATTCCTCTTCCTGCTCTTCCAGTTACTTCTCCCTGTCCAAGAGCAGAAGTGCGTCAGAGCCCCAATGCTCTCTCATTGGCAGGGGGATTTAAACAGCCAGGACCTTACAAGTTCATTCAACCTTTAGAAAAAAGGTGACATTCCATTCTATTTAATGATAAGGTTTATGGATTAATCTAGAAACTCTGAGGATTTGGAGATGTGCCTGGAGATTTAGCTCTGAGGCTTCTGATGGTGGTTAGAGTTAAAGGTTGCATGGTGTTTAACCCTACAGAACCTGGTATTCTGGGATGAGCTGCCTTTGGAAAGAAGCACAAACCTTTGAGACCTAGAAGCTGGAGATAGTTTCTTTGGAACATTCCGTAACTAGCTAATTACAATATCTTGCTCAGAAAGAGAACATTAACGTTTGTCATGTACTTGGGAAATACTCTCTTTATTATTCTGCATCAGTACTATCCCTGCACCATCAGAATTCTCATGCAGCAGCCAGGAGAAGGTCCCTTGCAAACCCTCAACACCAGGGAGTGTACTTTGACAGAGAGTGCCAACTGCTAGACTCTGAGCTCCTCTGCTGCATTCATGCAGGTGGCTCCCAGCCAGAGACCAAAGATGACAGGGATGCTAAACACATTGAGCCCTGGGAGATACTGGACTCCAGATTCAGGCTTGGTGACTCCCTGATAACTCAGCTGAACCTTCCAGAGACTGTGTGGTGGTATGGGACATTTCCTTCTTCTTGGCTTCCTTGGAAGTCTTAGACTTGCTACTGGGTCTGATGGCTCCCTGGATCCCTTCCTATTTTCTCTCTAACAGAATTCCTTCATCATGTTTAATGTTCCCTTGGTGTGTCTCCCTTCCGGGACCTGGTTTAACAGACATAATCACAGGCACCGGGGAATCACATCTCTGGAAGATGAGAATTCAATTGGTTAAAGTTCCGTTTGCCTCTAAGAGCTCAGATAATATTATTCATTTTGTATGTAAAGGTACAACCCGAAATATAAAACAGGGCTCAAAGAACCCATTGAACTCTTAGACTTTTCCCCCGGTTTTGGAGCCTTCTTTTTGTGTGCAGAATTCACTTTGTTCCAGAAATGTGTTGCCTTTCAACTCCTCACCATGTGATCTGTGTACGATACGCTAGGTAACAGGAGTTGACATTTATTGTTAAACCTGCCTCTTGAATCACTCTGAGGGAGACCGTAAATGTCTCAGATGTGATTCCATATAGAGACTTAAAATGGCAATATTATCTATATGTGCAATTATGATTCTCCTATGCCTTTCAAAAGATTACAGTTGCTACAAAGAGGCTGCAATCTCTTCCTTGGTGAGGTAGGGTGAACAGTAAATTCAGACAAACACTGTAGGGTCAAGAAAACGTTATCCTGGTCCAGGGTCTGGGACCAAAGTTATTTATCAGGAACACGTTCCTTGATCCAGAGTTGAAATAATCTGGACAGATTCCAGGAATTGTGGTAGATGTTCCATGTGGCACAGCTGGGCATGTACCACTGGGCACATGCTAACATTTAACCTTTGCAGAGCACATATGACCCAATTTTGGTTCAAATCCCACTGGAGAAGCCAACCTATCCCTGCTAGTTGCTCTGCATATCTTTTTTGATATTCTGCCATTTATTATCATTGCAAGAAACAACAGTCGTGCAGATAGGGCTCCTGTTCTGATCTCTGCATTTTTCAATCCTTACTTTTCCTGGAGAAAAAAAAAATTGAGTCCTATTTCATTGGGATGGGTAGCATTTTATTTTGTAGCAGAAGGCAATATTTGACAAGAATATTCAATCAGAGAAGTTTCACCCATTCATGAATGACTTCTTCCATTCTTTGGAGCAAAACACCCCTGACATAGTTTACGCCTTTATAAGATGGAAGAATTTAAAAACATCTTTCTCTTTGTTTTCCTATTATTAAAGAAGTATTGCATGTCTGATTTCTGCGTTCTAAAATATTACCAGAAAACAACCTTGTGGCTCACTCTGAATGGAAACATTGTGACTGCTACTCTCTAAGCTTATTTATCTAGGGGGCAAGCTTGAGATACCAGGCATCATTTGTTCTTTCTTCCATATTTGTTTAAATTTGATCTAACAAATGTTTATTGAGGACTTGTCATATGCTAAGTGCCAGGGATTCTGTAATAAACAAAATGAACAAAATTTCTACCCTCATTGAGCTTATTCCTGGGGGGAGATGCAGTCAATGAACAAACAAATACATTTATAATCAGGGAATACCACCACTGTTTCCGATGGGTTAGCTGTAGGGATATTAGAAAAAGAGGAGCCAAGGATGGGTGCCAGGGGTTTAGCTTAAGAAGCTGGGTAAATGTAAAGACAAGGAGAGGACTGAGGGAGAGGCAAGTTTGGTGATTGGCTAACTGGGAGTTGGATCAAGATTCCTGTTTTGGGGGATGCCTGAGTGGCTCAATCAATTAAGCATCTGCTTTGGCTCAGGTCATGATCCCAGGGTCCTGGGATTGCGTTCCTCATCAGGCTCCTTGCTCAGCGTGGAGTCTGCTTCTCCCTCTGCCTGCTGCTCCCCCTGCTTGTACTCTAGCTCTCTAACAAACAATTAAATAAATAAATAAAATCTTAAAAATAAATAAATAAGTAAAATCTTAAAAAAAAGAAAGAAAGAAAGAGAGAGAGAGAGAATCCTGTTTTGGATATGTGACATACCCAAAACATGAGTATCTACCATGAGATACTCTGGTAGAGATTTCGTGGAAGGAGTTGGGTGGGTAAGTCTGGAGTTTGGCATCTGGATTGAGACTGATGATATATATTTAGGATGATACTTAAGGCTTTGGAACTAGATGAGAATCTCAGAAATGTGTTGATGGAGGCAATAAGTGTTCCAAATGCTAATTTTGGGGCTCTCCAACATTCAGTAGTCAGGGGAAACAGATTCATCAGAAGACACATTTACCATGTGCC
This sequence comes from Mustela lutreola, assembly GCF_030435805.1. NCBI lineage: Eukaryota > Metazoa > Chordata > Mammalia > Carnivora > Mustelidae > Mustela > Mustela lutreola. The sequence continues at coordinate 40,850,650 of NC_081303.1, forward strand.
AGGCACTAAGCCAAGTGGTGGGCTTATAAAGAAAATGTTAGCTTTCAGTTCTTTGAGGAAAGGAAATGTGTATAGTTTTCTTTGGATGCCCAGAATTGACCACAATAAGCCACACAGGACTTTGCTTAACCAAAAAGATAGAATGGAGGAAGCAGGCAAGGTTCAACGAGGAACCAAAGATTCTGCTGAGTTTAATTCTGTGCCTGTGAGATTCTATGTGAAAAAATTAAAATAAAAGTCATGACCCAGTGTGGGGAGGGATAGGCAAACAGATAAAGAAACTATCTTTGTTTCTTTGCCATGTGATTGGTTTTTTTTGTGTGTTTTTTTTTAAAGATTTTATTTATTTATTTGATAGAGAGAGATCACAAGTAGATGGAGAGGCAGGCAGAGAGAGAGAGAGAGAGAGAGAGAAAGAGAGAGGAGGAAGCAGGCTCCCTGCTGAGCAGAGAGCCTGATGTGGGACTCGATCCCAGGACCCTGAGACCATGACCTGAGCCGAAGGCAGCGGCTTTAACCCACTGAGCCACCCGGGTGCCCCCATGTGATTGTTTTTCAAAAGGAATTCAGTTCTGAAAGTTTGGGGAATGTAAGAAGAGCACAGCTGCTTCTGACCAGGGCTGCCACCAGAAAAGGTGATGCTTCAGTGGAAAAGAGGGAGATGGATGGGTTCTCACCAGGCAGACAAGGATGAAGAGGGCATTTGTCAAATTACCAAAGTCTAAAAACTTTGTTGTACAACTTGGTGTCATTGTTTCCTGGGTGGAGTGAGATTCTCTGCTACAAACTCCCTATAGTTGCCAAATGTGAGCTCATCCTTGGCTCATTTTCCACTACAGTTAATATTTGTCTCTTTTAAAAACAGATTTAAACAAACATTGATTTAGTGCCCATCTTATCCCTACTTGTCTTCAAGGGCTTCGAACAATGGAATGAAAAGCAGTAGTTAACGGTCAACAGGCCAGGCCAAGATGAGAGCATTCTAAACAGAGATGTGAAGATGGGTTACAGTCATCTATAGACAGGAAGAGTGGATTCTGACCAAGGCTAAAGGGAGGCTATAGAGCAGAAGCAACACTAAGTTGTTAAATGGGGGTTTATAGAATGAGGGAGTGGTCTCTTTCAGGCTGAGGAAGCAGCAGGAGCAGGAATAAAGGTGATACAATGTTTGGTGTGCGAGGAGCAGTGAAGTGTGACTGTCAATGTTTGGAGGGATGCTTCGGGGAGATTTGGCTCAAATGTTGTTTGCAGTCAACTCGTGGAGGGCTTAGGATACCATGCTGGGGTGTTTGGCCTTTAATCTGTAGGCAACAGTGATGCTCTATCACAAAGGAGAGAGAACTTTTCAGCAACCCCTCAAAGATCAAGTCAATAGAAGAAAATCCTGGGTGAGGCTGGGGAATTTTCTTATAACTAAAGAGAAGGGTAAGAGCCTTACATCCTCCCTTTACTGAGAAGTTTTTATAAATCATTAATAATAACTTTTAAAAGTCCCATTAATTCTTGCTTTTAGTTAATTAGTTTGAGGGTGCTAGACTGACATGATGAGTCATTGGGTTTCTCCAAGTGCTCTCAGAGATACTGCTATATCTAAGACTTACAAGTAAAGCCTGAGGCTGATCATAGGACTTCAGGTAAAGAGGGTGGCTTGCCAACACATTTGTCTCTTCTCCTTACTTAAGCCTCCTGAAACAACCACGAGGAGCCGCAGAACAAAGTGACTGAGAAAAGTGACACAGGTGGACAGACTTTAAGTCCCATTTTCATTTACTATCTGGGACACATGAGGCAGACGATTTTTGAATCAATGAAGAGGTGAAAAAAATAATTAGGGAAAGTGTTTGGCAAGATGCAGAGCTGCTGGGGTAATAACTGGATCACTGGAGAGGAGGCGGCTCTGAGCTCGGAGCTTGCAGAGGGCAAATGCTGGTGTTGCTGGGAAAGATCCTGCCCGCTCTTTGTGTCTTGCTGCCTCTCTAAGGCTGGACTGTGTAATCCTGTTGTAGTTGTTAATCTTGTTGCAGTTGACTCTTATCCAATTCAGCATGCTTCTTAGATCCAGAAACAGGCAGGCTCTGTCCTTGTGTATCTATCTGCTCTGCCCAGTTAGAGACTGTCATAACTGCCCAAGAGGAATTCACTGGATCCTGTAAAAGCTTCGTGTTCAGTCCCAGCCTCAAAAAAGAGGAAACATTTCAAAATTTTGACCCTGTGACTTGCCCCATGGGTTGCGCTGACTGTAGGAAACCACCCTGACCTTCAGCTTCGATGTCCTTGAAGTGAATGAAATTGTGGCTGGTCATTCAGGGCCATGGTTTTATTGTTGTTGTTGTTGTTGTTTGTTTTTGTTTTCTTAATTCCTCGTTATTTCCCTCCAAGATCTTAAAAATATGATTCTTCTTTGAGAGTTAAAATAGTAAACCCAAAACAAAGCTTATGATTGTCCATTTGTAGAACAAACTGGAAAGATACTCTGTCAATGGGCAGCTGAGTGATCTAGGGATAAAAAAGGAGGGGAGGCTTTGACTGGGTGGCCTTCCGAGGCCTGACGAATTAGTTCTTCCTGAAGAGACCATGGTATGGTGCTTAGGAGCATGGCCTCGGGACTACAGCTCAGAATTCAAACACCTGCTGGCTTTCGGGTGACTTTGTGTAACCACTTATCCTCTATGGGAATCCATTTCTTCATCAATTAAATGAAGAGAGTTGATATGTCTCTGGGCTTGTGCACTGATTAATGAGGTGATATCTGTAAAGTGTTTAGCACTGTGTGTAGCACATTTAACTAGCGATCCTGCATGAAGCTGAAAAAGGAAGACACCAAAGGACCGGAATTCATCATTCATCTCACACATCCAGATGGCTGAAACACTGGTGAAGGAAAAGAGCATTCATGTCCCTGGAGAGTTAAGCTTGTGGGACAGGTACAGTTTCTCAGGATTCTCTAGCTTCTATGACTCCTCCTTCAAGGTTCCCCATTCCCACTTTATATACTTACCAAAACGATGATGTGGTAAATCATTAAGCTTCTAGGTTTGCTGGTGTCTGGAAGAGGGAACTCTAAATATAGGATTCCAGTATTCTGGTTACTTAGCAAAGAGTATTTTCCTTCTAAATGCATGAATGGCAATTTTGATTTATACATTAGTCTCTTGTGAGTTTAGCGTACATGAGTCACCATCCAATCTTGATTCTGTCTGGAGGTGAACTCAAGTGAGACCTGTGCAGTCATAATTTTTTCCCGCAATGTCTCCATTTATTCCCTCTATTTTTGTCCTTTCCAGGGACGATCTATATCTACCTGACATTGGTTTCTCTCTGTAGATTCTCCCACTGTTTACCTTGCCCCATTCTGTGGCCAGTCAGACACCTCTCTGGTGTCTGGAGCCCTGCTTTGTATCATGTGCTTTACTGATACAGGGGTCTTCATGGCTCCTTTAGCTGTGGGGGATCAACAATCCAAAGGGACACACTGAGCCCAAATAGGTCTGATATCAGGTGTCCCCAGCATACAAACATATTTCACTGATGCATCCATACCTATTGTCTTCATGGGCCAATTTCTTCTGGAATTAAGGTAGTTTTCCTCATGTTGGAAAGAGGATGCAGCTCATGCCTCTGGCCCTCTGAGAGGTCCTTCCTCTCTCTCAGACTCAGTCTGTTAGAGTTAGCAAAATTTCCCCAGATTTCCATTTTACTTTCCAGATTCTGGAAAGTGATTCTTTCCAGATGATTCTTTCCAATGATTCTGACAGAGGACCTAGTTCAATGTCTAGGAAGTAAGAAATCCCCTGGCTTCCCTGAGATGTCAGCTGCTGTCCCCTGTCTCCAGTCAGTTGGTTCTTTAAGACCTTACTAGAATTCATCACAGATACTGGAATTTCACTTTTCAAAAAGATATATGTATTTTCAGGTAAAGTCAGCTTCTGCCATTATCACGTCCCGTATCACATTCAGCCTTCCACAACCTCAGGCCCCAGATGTGTGCTTTCATTACTTTCTGGCCAGTCGCCCTGGTAGGTTACAATAGTTTATTTCCTTTTGTTTTTTCCTCCACCCTTCTGCTGCTTTTGAGATGATATTTACTCAGTAAAATTTACCCATTTAACTGCACAGTCTGGCGAGTGTTTGTAATCACATACACTTGTATAAATCATCAGCACAATCTAGACAAGGCAGCTTCTCTACCCTATCACGTCTCTGTCTTCTGCTGCTTTTGAAAGGTGGCTAAAAATCCTTGAAAACATCACCCTTAAAGATCCTTTCTAGGGAAACAACTTAGGGGAAATTTTATTTAAAAACTTTCACCTGGGTGACATGTGCAAAGTTCTGACTTTGGGACACTTCCAAGTCTGAAGTTCCTTTTGTATTTCTGAGCTTTTTCTCACTGTTAAGGGCCACATTTGCCATCTACATCTGCTGTCGATGAGGACTCTATTTGCGATGGCAGGTGTCTTGGGTGACAAACCCACTGGCCTCATGCCCTCTCCACTCCGGCCAGATGCTGTTTTAACAATTCTTGGTCAGGTTCAGAATTCAACTTTCAGTGTCTGGTCTTTCCCTAACCAATATACTGAATGAAGTTTCACAGACCTTAGCAGCTATGGAAAACTGCTATGCAGAGGGGATACACTCTTTTCAGTCCTTCCTAGGGTCTGTCATTCCATTCAACATTCCAGCTCTTCTTTCACTGAGAAAATGGAAGTGTGTGTTTTTCCCATGTTTCCTTCACTGCTTACCAGTATCTGTTTGATATGATTATATGTGACCATAGTAGAGAAATGATGCCTCACTGGATTTCCATTTTCATTCATTCATTCATTCATTCATTGATCAATAAGCATCCAGTATGTGTAAATATGTGGCTTACATATGGCAGACCTCTGCCAGCATTACACTTTATGGTAGTATCTAATTGGATCCTGAAAACAACACTGATTTGGGGTTGCTTGGGTGGCTCAGTCGGTTAAGCATCTACCTTCTGCTCAGGTCATGACCCCAGAGTCCTGGGATCGAGCCCCATCGTGGGCTTCCTGCTCAGTGGGAAGTCTGCTTCTTCCTCTCCCTCTGCCCTTCCCCTCCCTGCTCTTCCTCTCTCACTCACTCTCTCTCTCTCAAATAGAAAAATAAAATCTTTAAAAGCAAGCAAGCAAACAAAACAAAGCTGATTTTCACATTTGGGGAAATTGGGTGGCTTGCTTAAGGAAACGGATGACCAAGAAATGATGGTGCCATATCTCAAAATCTGATTCTCTCAGATTGCCAAGATTATATTCCTTTCCCGAGTTGGTTGTGTTGCCAGTGTGATCCCCTTGTGGAGATAAGCAATAGGGATTTGGGTCTATGAGTCTGATGTCCAACGGAGATGTCTCAATCAAGAACAGAGATGCAGGAGTCATTGACATACAGATGGTCTTGAAAGCTATGCATGTAGATGGGATCACCAACAGAGAGGGAGAGAAAGATAAGACTAGAATTATAGTCCAGACATGGTCTACTTCTAACATTCTATCCTCCTCTGGACTCCACATGGTTGTATTATTGCTTTCTTTGTCAGCTGTCTGTGGTATTACAGAAAAACCTAATCACAGCTTTGTCCCTTGGTATCCTTCTGTTGATTTGAGAGACTTGTAATAGTTCAGGGCTGTGCTTCTACTCACTCAAAGGAAGAAGAAGGCCCTGCTGGGTGCCCATTTTCTATACTCCCAGGCTGTGCTTAGGTCTTGAGTCTGACTTACCCCACACCCATTCCCTCACCCACTAGGGGTCTATTACATGCTTGTTCCTCCCCTACAGCCTTTTCCATTGCTCAAGAAAACTTTTCCTGATCTAAGACACCTGTCCTTCTCTACTTGATTGAACCTGGGCAAGATTGAAATTTACCATGGGGTTCCATTACTCTGGGAAATCAAAGTATGGAAAACTCCAAAACAAAGACAAGAATGCATTTAAAAGTATATGTTGTTGATCATAGTTTATTTATAATCAAGTCAGAGACTTGCTTATCTGTTCTTCCTTATGGAACTTCCTCAAAATTTGCTCTTTCTTTCTTTTTTTTTTTAATTCTTTTTTTAAAAATTTATTTATTTATTTTCAGAAAAACAGTATTCACTATTTTTTCACCATACCCAGTGCTCCATGCAATCCGTGCCCTCTATAATACCCACCACCTGGTACCCCAACCTCCCACCCCCCCGCCACTTCAAACCCCTCAGATTGTTTTTCAGAGTCCATAGTCTCTCATGATTCACCTCCCCTTCCAATTTACCCCAACTCCCTTCTCCTCTCTAAAACCCCTTGTCCTCCATGATATTTGTTATGCTCCATAAATAAGTGAAACCATATGATAATTGACTCTCTCTGCTTGACTTATTTCACTCAGCATAATCTCTTCCAGTCTGGTCCATGTTGCTACAAAAGTTGGGTATTCATCCTTTCTGATGGAGGCATAATACTCCATAGTGTATATGGACCACATCTTCCTTATCCATTCGTCCGTTGAAGGGCATCTTGGTTCTTTCCATAGTTTGGCGACCGTGGCCATTGCTGCTATAAACATTGGGGTACAGATGGCCCTTCTTTTCACGACATCTGTATCTTTGGGGTAAATACCCAGGAGTGCAATTGCAGGGTCATAGGAAAGTTCTATTTTTAATTTCTTGAGGAATCTCCACACTGTTCTCCAAAGAGGCTGCACCAACTTGCATTCCCACCAACAGTGTAAGAGGGTTCCCCTTTCTCCACATCCTCTCCAACACATGTTGTTTCCTGTTTTGTTAATTTTGGCCATTCTAACTGGTGTAAGGTGATATCTCAATGTGGTTTTAATTTGAATCTCCCTGAGGGCTAGTGATGATGAACATTTTTTCATGTGTCTGATAGCCATTTGTATGTCTTGATTGGAGAAGTGTCTGTTCATATCTTCACATTACCTGATTTCAAGCTTTATTACAAAGCTGTGATTACCAAGACAGCATAGTACTGACATAAAAACAGACACATAGACCAGTGGAACAGAGTAGAGAGCCCAGATATGGACCCTCAACTCTATGGTCAATTAATCTTCGACAAAACAGGAAAAAATATACAGTGGAAAAAAGACAGTCTCTTCAATAAATGGTGCTGGGAAAACTGGACAGCTAGAAGAATAGAAGAATGAAACTCGACCATTCTCTTACACCATACACAAAGATACACTCAAAATGGATAAAAGACCTCAACGTGAGGCAGGAATCCATCAGAATCCTAGAGGAGAACATAGGCAGTAACCTCTTTGATATCCGCCACAGCAACTTCTTTCAAGATATGTCTCCAAAGGCAAAGGAAACTAAAGCGAAAATAAACTTTTGGGACTTCATCAAAATCAGAAGCTTCTGCACAGCAAAGGAAATAGTCAAAAAAAAAAAAAAAAAAAAGAGGTAACCCACTGAATGGGAGAAGATATTTGCAAATGACAGTGCAGACAAAAGGTTGATATCCAGGATCTATAATGAACTGCTCTTTCTTTCTTAATAGTGTTTGCCAAGCCCCACCTCAATTCTATATTTAGAATTTTGGGGATTCTCCCTCCAGCTTGCTCCTGTGGGAGGCCTAGATTTATCCTGTCTTGGTTTGGGGTTAATGAGAAGCTTCTAGTGGAAGATGATTTTCACTTTTGTATATCATACTTTGGACTCCTGTGGCCCACTAATTAGGCTGTTTATCCCACTTACATATATTTCATTTAGTCAGAGATGCCTGAATGTCTTCATTACCCGAAGGAGATAGCATAGGCTAGGTAGATCTCCAATCTTGGGACTGTGCTATGTACTTAATTAACGTTCATCCTGCGAGAGAACTCAGGGAAATCGAGAATAGGAAATGTTTGTGTTTCCTTAGAAAGACTTGAGTTAGATATTTAGAACTTTTTGACCCTGAAAAGGAGCCAGACCTCCTAAAGCAAGGGACTTATGGCCATGCTTGCTGATATTTTTTTTTTTTTTTTAAGAAGAGAAAACTAATCACTTTCCAAGGACAGTTTAAATGTCATCCTGCCTGGAGGAAAGGCAATGGGCTAAGAGACTTCTCAAGGTCTTTCTTAACCCGAGGATTTTTGTAACGACTCACCCAGAAAATGGGCTCCTTGAGTAAAAATCAGCTAAGCTGGACTTTCCCAAGTAAGAACTTGAAAACACTGTTTCTTGTTAAGTGTGGAACTTCCAAAGATAGAGGAATCCCATCACCTTCTCTCAGATCTTCTGTCACTGATACAAGCAAGTGTCATTGCTCTCAGACTTCTGAGTGGCTCCCAGGCAACGTGAAGAGAGTCAGGAGATTTCATGCTCATTCTCTGGCTGGGTGGCAGGGTATCATAAGCATCTGGGAGACATGTGGGAGGCCCCTCATTCTGGCTCAGGAACACATTGGTGTTTAAGGGTTCTGCTTGGCAGACTTGAAGATATGCCTGGCTCAGCTCCTGACTACCAGTGGCACGAGAGTCTGGAACCCCACAGAGCTCACATCATAGAGGTTAGAAAGGAAGGTGCTAGAGTCCAGCTGGGTCTACTTCTTATGAACTGAATGAGCTTGTCTCAACGACTGCGACACTTGAAATTCAGTTTGCAGTTTTGCCTTTTGTAAAATTGTGGTGACAGTGCCTACTTTCAAGAAGCCTGGTGAGCATTAGAGGGCATCACTTATGAATATGGGGTGGTCCATCATCATCTACCTGTTCAAGGCTGTCGTCAGTTTCATTTTCTTATTTGTAGAATGAGGAGATTGGGCCAAGACAGGAGATATTTTTCACCCTTGAGAGTCCACGAGGCAAGTGCTACTTTGTCCACAGTGCCATCGATTTCACTTCCTCCTCCCATTTTCTTGGGAACCCCACAGTTTCCCCCAGCTACGGGGCTGGCTGTCACGTGGCCTGCTGTGCTGACTTCTCCCTTACCCAATGCACAGGGCACCTCCTTTGTCACTCACTCCTCCACATGGTGGTCCAGGGTTTGAGGAAGGATCCTGTCAGGTCTACAAGTATATGTTCTCCTCCTCCTGGGCCATTTATCCCGTCAAGCGCTGAGCAATGGCCTTGCCAAGGCTTCCTCTCCTGCAAACCATCTGCGAGACTGCCTGACATTCATAAGTTCCGGAGCTGTTTTTCCCTCTGAAACAAAGTCATCTCCAAACTTTTACATTATAGATCATCCCAGAGCTTTATTTTCACCATCACTGAGCTGGAAAGGGGACTAAGATATCCCATATTTTCCTCCTCCTCAAAATCAAGCTCTCAAATAAAAACCCTTCTGATTCTCATCTTTTTCATTTGCTCTCCTAATGCTCAAATGAAAACGAGACTTTGCCTTTTGATTTTCACTCCTTTGTCAATTTTCCAGTGGCTGCCAACCCAAGAGTGCTGGGGACAGGCTTCGGCAAGTCCTGGGCGAGAACGTGATGGTGGCAGCGCTGTCAGCAGGCGGACGGGCAGCCAGGCTGTTCTCTCGGTGCCAGTTTTGCTAATGCCCCAGGACTAGTTTGACTAAATACCTTTCACAACAGTGAGGTCCATGAGGCAGCGTGAGAGCCAGATTCTTCTAAATAGCACAAGTGGGCATGGTGTGCACATTATCAGGGGCAGACCAGAACTTCAGAACCAGTGTAAATTTCCAACTCCTCCTGGGCTTCTCTGTGCTTTCAGGATAATTTAACCTTGTGATCGCTGGGAGAATGTAATCAGATATCCTAATCTATGGGAAGATGCTACTAATTGATTGTGTTGACCCTAGACAGGGCATTTGCCATTGGAATGAAGACTGCACGAAAAGTGTGCTTAACCTCCGATATGCTTCTCTAAAGATGCAATTTCAGTCCGTCTACTAGGCAGACTGAGGAAGATGTATTTGCCCTGGAGTGTGTCCCAGGTGTTTCTGAAATTTCAAATCACATGTGTAAGGTAGCCATGGAGCTCTATATTTCAACCTGATTTTACGCATGTGCACAGAGACACACACACATACACACGCTTGCACCTGCTCTAGGTGGGGGTCTCTCCCCAGCCTACTTGATACCCCAGTGGCCCAGACTGGCAAGAGCTTGTTTTATTACTACATGATTATTAAGCTTTGCTCTTTCTTTCCTTTGAACTTTCAAGATATTGGTTTTTATTCTACGTGGTTCTTCATTGAAGGACAGGAGAAATTTATTTGGCGGGAACGGTTCTTTGTTTTAAAATTAAATTGCCTCTATCCCTTTGTCTTCTTCCCTTAGAAGCACTTATTTACGTGTGTTCTCACTATTTCTTGTTTTACTTTCTTGCCTTTTTCCTCGTACTTTTCTCTCCCTTCCTGTGTCCTCTTTCTCTTTCTTATTCGCACACATACACACACAGTCACTTTCTTGGTTCGATCTCTTTGGTCTGCATATAAATAATTCCTTCTGCCATGGTCTATAGCACTGAACTGAAGCGATGTCACTTGAATTCTCTCATGACCATTGCCCCCTGGGAGCCAATTATTGTTCGTGGTTAGAGAGGGCGTCTCTGGATCTTAAGGTTCTTTTGGCTTCTTTTCCTTAGCTTAGATGTACAAGTTCTTTTGTGCTTGGAAGTTTCAGTTCAGGCTTTATTGACTCCTACCTTGGGATTTTTTTTTAATGGAGAGTAACTACTTCTATGCTTGAGCTAGAAAACTTTGGTTAACCTTATTAAATGAGTTAACTTGGCGATGCTGATAGATAGAAGTGGTCCAGATTTTGTGGGGCCTAAAGCTAATACAAGAAAATGAATTTAAAGTTACAAATAAAAACACTATATGCAGGACCTTAAAAGGGATCTCTGCAAGGGAAGGGCACAGAAGCTTAAGCTCCCCTCACTTCATGATAAATTTATTTCTGGTAAAACAGGATCCTCATTGCAAGACCCTAAAATAGTTTATTTCTCCCAACATCTTGTTTGCTTTACTATAGTTCTTTATGATACCCTCTGTCATCTCCCTGCCATGTACCCACTTACATTTAAAGATAAGAGAATCGGGGCCCCTGGGTGGCCCCTGGGCTCTGACTTCGGCTCAGGTCATGATCTTCAGGGTCCTGGGATCGAGCCCCACATCAGGATCTCTGCTCAGCGGGGAGCCTGCTTTCCCTTCTCTCTCTGCCTGCCTCTCTGCCTACTTGTGATCTCCCCCTCTGTCAAATAAATAAAAATAAAATCTTAAAAAAAACACACAAGAGAATCGCTATTGGATTTTGATCTAATTGCTCAGGTCACTCTGAGTCACAGTTGCTCCTGAATCATGACTTTGGCTTCATTTTCTGGCCCCACTCCTCTTGGATTTCCTTTCTGTCTCTCTTTGGGTCCGATCACTTTCGACTCTTCCTTTTCTAGATTGGATTAAACTGCCCTATATTTCTGACTTCTGTAGAAATCTCCCGCTGTACTCTCAGCCCCAAGGAACCTAAATCCCAGTCAAATTCCAGTCCCTGGGAGGTAATATCTAGAAAGGCTTGATCTGTTGGTGTGGTGAGAAGTGGGGGGAGAGCTTTCAGACAGGTATAGAGCTTCAGTGACATCCATAGTGAGTCCAGGCCAATCCCCTGACTTGGCTCCATTAGTCATCTTCTTCTACCATAAGAGAGAGAGAGAAAAAAAAAATGATCTTTTTCCCTTTAACAAATACTGCAGTCTTACATAATGCAAAAGCTCAATGTCTCCAGTTGAATCATGCAATATCAGGGGTGTGCCCAAGGGGCTCTGGAAGCACAGGTGAAGGGAACTGAACCCATCCTAAAGATTCTGGAAGGTTACTGTGCCGTTTCACAGAAGACTGAATGCCACGTCAACCAGTTTGAATTTTATCTTTAGGAAAAGGGAATCCACTGGCCAGCATGGTGGCTTCATCAGCTTTTGCTTTTAGAAATCTCCTGCTAGCAGCTCCTGGAATATGGGTTGGAACAGGCCGTGCAAGAGACCGGAAAAGCAGTTGGTCAATGACTGCAGTTTGAGGGAGAGACCAGAACACTGTTGGCGGGAAGGGAAAGGAGGCATAGGAGCTACGAGGTATGGGTTCGATACTTAGGAAGTAAAGTAAGTAGATCTGAAGAATCCAGAGCCTGAATTCTAAGTCACAGTTCCTGGTAGAACTACAGAAGTTTCCATCTCTTTCCTGCCCACCTCACTCTATTTCAACCCTTTTGTAGCCACGACAGAGAGACGATGAAGGAGGCATGACATGTTTCTTTTTTGTAAGATGAACCGTGTTTATTTGTTAAGCTGTGTTACCAAATAAGGCCAGCGGCAGGTCTGAGGTGAGTGACGGAAACTCCACTGCAGGGGACCCCAGATTCTAATCAGCTAGAGACCAGGCCCATCTCTGATGGCTAGGTGGGCTTCTCAACTCTCTGCCTTGCCCAGCTGTTCTGTCTGTGCTTGCTTTCTCTCTCAGGCTGCTGATTTAAGAGAGCAGCCTTGCCTTTCACTAGTGTTTACGACGGGTGAGACACGGGCTCTGGGGACTGAGAAGCGCTGTAATTCACAGAGCTCACGGCTCCCACTGGGTGAAGCTCAGATATATAAAGCCTGGTCTGGAAGCCAAGGCCTCCCAGATTCTCATCAGACAGACCTGATTCCTCTCCTTGCAGTGGCTTTTATGATCCATCCTCGTCTGAGATGACAAAGTTCCTCATTGTCCACCAAAAGGTAAAAATCCGTAAGAGGCAATTCAATTTCACAGGTCATAAAGTTATAGGTCCACTTCTCACACTTCTTCTTCTTGTTTATTATGGCAGAAAACTTCTGAGTTCACCATCTATATTTTGTCAGTGGATAGAAATTGTTTTATCCTACATGTTTCCCCTGCATCGTGCCCCCCTCTCTCCTCAGCCTGGCCTTGCTTGTATCTCCTTCCGTTCCTCACCCAAGAGATCCCTTAAATCAAGGCTCGCCACTTCCTGGCAGATAAAAGCAATCTGCCTGTTCCTGAGGCTGGGGATGCATTTCCGCTAGGTGATGGGATTTGGGGTGGAGCGAGGGGCAGAGGACATAAGTCAAAGGAGGGGCACATGCTTCCTTCTCTGAGCAGCACCTAAACAAACTCCATAGTTTTTCTTTTCCTCTGGGCCTTCATAATTTTACATACACAGATGCAATGTTTCCATCCTCAGGAGAGTAAATATCTAGTTCTACATGTTTATTATTCCCTTTTTTCTTTTCTTTTTTTTTAAACTGTATTTATTTATTTATTTACTTACTTACTTAGTTAGAGAGCAAACAAGCATGGGGAGGGGCAGAAGGAGAGGGAGAGAGAGACTCCCAAGCCGACTCAGTGCTGAGCATGGAGCCCAATGAGGGCTCGATCCCAGAACCCTGAGATCATGATCTGAGCTGAAATCAAGAGTTGGATGCTTAACTGACTGAGCAACCCAAGCACCCCTGTTCTCTTATTTCTATGCACCTGGTGAGGAGGCATGTTTCATGGTATCAGTCTTGCATACAGCCCCTTGATGGAGGCATTTTCTGTCACTGGTGACTTCTTGCTCCCATGGCCATGGTTGACTGACCTAGGAATAAACCCCTGACCAGAAGGTAGCCAGCTAACTCATTACCTGACTGAGGATGTAAGACTTGGGCCAATCAGATTCTCCTTCTTGAGAATTTGGGTATTTTTTCCCCCATCATTTTATTATAAAAAATTTCGAACAGATGAATCCCTGACTTCTACCCCTGGAACTAATAAAACACTATATGTTAACTATATGTAATTGAATTTAAAATAAAATAAATAAGTTTTGGAAATTCCAAACATTTAGGAAAATTGAGAGAATTATACATTAACTACCTATACACCCAGCACTAGATTCTGTAAGTAACGTTTCAACCTGTTTTCTCACATCTCTATCCATCTAGCCATTCTTGTAGTGATCCATAAATACATAATATTTTTTAGGAATGTCAGAGTATCTTGCGGAAATCACTACACAAGGAAACATGGCATAGAGACTGTTGTGCATTGGTGGAGAGTGTTGGAGCTAGAAGGTCACATAGAACTAGGGGCTGGAGGTGACTGGGTCTGAGTCACCGATAGCTGCTAAATGGTGGGTCCAGTTTGCAGAGAGAAGGAAAAGGAGCAGACATGTAGAGAAAAGCAGAGGCTTGTAACCACTATGGGGCACAGAGATGCAGAGAAAAACCGCTTCAGTTCAAAAACCTTTCCAGTGCCAGGTTATAATTTCTATGGGGACTAGCTGTACTTATTTTTTTAATTTTTGTGGTTTATTTGGATACAATAAGATTTCTGGGTCTTTTATAATATCTCTTCTTAAATTTTATTTATTTATTAATTTAGAGAGGGAGAGAGCGAGGAGGGGCAGAGGAAGAGATGGAGAGAGAAGGGGGAGAGAATCTTTTTTTTTTTTTTTAAGATTTTATTTGTTTATTTGACAGACAGAAATCACAAGTAGGCAGAGAGACGGGCAGAGAGAGAGAAGGGGAAGCAAGCTCCCTGATGAGCAGTGCGCTCAATGTGCGATCAGGACCCAAGCCGAAGGCAGAGGCTTTAACCCACTGAGCCACCCCGGCGCCCCAGGGGGAAAGAATCTTAAGCAGGTTCCACACCCATTGCAGAAGAGAGGAAGAGAGAAGGGAGGGAGAATCTTAAGAAGGTTTGCCATCCAGGCCATGGGGCTCGATCGCACAACCCTGAGATTACAACCTAAGTCGAAATAATCAGGAGTTCAGAAGCTTAACTGACTAAGCCCCAGGTGCCTCGATAAAATCTCTTTTTACTCAAGCTACTTTCAGGCAACCTAAAGACTCCCACTTTTAACACCCTATTTATTTCAGCATGGTCCCTGGGCTCCTACGTGGTCCAGTGAGGATTAGGCACTCTGAAGACATGGTTCCCTCTTCTTGAAATGCTCTGGCCCCATGATTCCATGGCAGACAAGCAACACCTCTTGCTTTAGTGGCCAATTTCTGTGAAGCCTTCCTTCACTGCCCAAGGCAGAAGGAATCAATCTCTTATTTGAGCTCCTAGAAACCCTTATACACATTCACACTGTATGGATCTCAACATTGTGTCTGAGTCCTCTGTAGACTGTGAGTCACAATGCAAGTGATGTAGTCCTTTTTTTATCACCATGAGCTAACAATATTTGGCACACAATAGACCTGGAGTAAACGTAGTAAGGTTGATGTGCATTTTCTTCCATTGGTATGACTGGAAAGCCTTCTGGACCTCTTCTGCTAGAGGCTTGCAGCAACCATGGAAGTGTACTGCTCAGGTGTCCCTGCAAGGGAGAGGCTCCCACAAGGAGCACAGTGAGCCGACAGTCTCCAGCTACAGTGTCCTAGGCTCTGTCATGGTGTTCGAGCTGAAGACCCACATTCTTCCAGCAGCTCCTGCCAATGACGGAGGACAGGACTATGTATGTGGGTGGAGTAATGGGAGCTTCACATTTCTGACCAACATGGGGCTGGCCAACACTTTCTCAGGGCTGCTCTGAGTCTGAGGCTCTTCTTACCCAATCCTCCTTCCTTCCTTTTCTTCTTCCAGAGTTGGCAGACCTGCATCGTGGCCTGAAGACCACCATGTTTATTTCTGTTCATTTCCTCCGTTATCTTTCACAGGTATTATCCCCCAGTAAATCTCTTGCATTTCAAACTGTCTTCGTTTCTGCTTCTTTGAGAACCCAAAGTGACATAGCTATAACTATTGCTGCAAATGGTTAAAAAAAGAAAAAAAGAAAAGAAGAAAAGAAAAAGTCAGGTGGTAGGTTGGGGTTTGGGAGCTAGATTCCTGATCACCATCTGGCTGTCCAAAAGGATCTCAGCTAGAGTGGCCTAGAGTTCTTGCAACAAAGTGGCAATCCAATTGGTCGGATTTCACTAGTTGTGATTTTGGAAACTGTCCCCCTAGAAGGAATGCCCTTCCTGGTGTGATGTTTCAGGCACTGGAAAGGTATAAGGTAACAATGCACACAGGACAATAGAATTGGCTGCTTATTACTGCGTTGCTGTGACCTCCTACAGAGGGATAATGAGAAACCGAGGCTAGTTAACAAACAGCTAAAACATTAGCGTGTCGGCCAGAGAGCTTTTTTGGTAGCTTAAAAAGCTCATTATCTCCTGCGGCAGATAATTAAATGAGGAGGTAATGTAGGTTCTCATAGTTTTAGTTACAGAGCTTCAAATACTGAATTTTCAGCCAAAGCTCAGCTCTCATATGGTTATAGGGACATCTGGGTGAATATTCTGGGGATTTGTACCTCCGTACCTCTGTAAGCTCCTCTGAACCCTCAGAGCATGAAGAGGTTAACTACTTCTCCTATTAAGAGATAGCATTTCTCCTGGTTAGAAAGACACGGCAGAGACCTTGCTGCCATAAGGCAACGGGTTCCTCCCTCAAGAGCTATACTTCCTTTCCCGGTTGCCAGATTGAGTACCAGACCAAAATCCTACCCTAAACTACCTGGGGGAGTGTTGAGCCTGATAAGGAGGGAAAAGACTTCTATCCCACAAGAGATGCAAGACTTAGCCACTGTTTCCTGGCGGAAGCCATCAAAGTGGATATGGAAGATGTCCAGAGGCTGGAACCTGAGACTGAATAAGAAGCATTCACTGACTCAGGGTTCCTCTCCCAGGATGTAGTTTCCTATCCCGGAAAGGATTTGGGACAAACTCACTGGCAGAGTGAATCTTAGAAGCCCCAAGGAAATGAGAGCCCGTGCGGAGCAGAACAAAAATGCCTGAGCTGATGTAAAAGATGGTGTAGGAATGATTTAGGAGGTTCCGAGAATGGAGGCATTAGCAGGGACCAGAATACCCAGTGGAAGATGATGCTCCATGGGAGGGCCAAGAGGATAGACGCACTCTTCGTGAAGGCTCTCAAAACTGTGCTTAAGAGGAGGGTGCAACATCACTAACAAGTTCCGTGGTGGCTGACCTCCGCAGGTCAGGGCTGGCAACAGGCGAGGCTGTCACAGAATTTGGTTTCTTAATGTAATAGAAAGGACAGGACCCCAAAGCAACAGAAGCCAGGTAGCAGTTCTTAATCTTCGGAAGCTGGTATGATTGGTGGGGGGAGGGCAGCCAAGGGGAACTGACCTACCGGGAATGAGAGAGCTGTTGATTTCTTCCTGGAATCTTTGCTATGATGAGAAAATCTTTGATTTTATTTTCCAACCCTGCAAGTTGTTTGTTGACTTTCAATACTTGTTTTTAATTCTGTTTATACTGAAGACAATTCTTACCTGAATTCATACCTCTCTTGTGGTACTGTATGAAATACAGTCAGCAGAAGCCAGTCATGTTTCCACATTTTGCCTCAAAATAGTTCAATTGGACCAGCTCATTTGGTGCTTTTTTTTTTTTTTTTTGGTTTTTCAGTTGATCACATGAGACAGTTTAACCACGTTTCATCCCCTTACAGGACAGCCACGTCTTCAGTGTTATTTAATAACTTCCTTGAGTCGGGTCCATATATTTTAGGTGTTTGCTAACCTAAGCGCCCATTTCGGGTCCCAATATCTGTATCAGTCAGCTTCTGCTGTGTAATAAACCACCCCTGTATTCAGTGGCATATAATAATGGTCTCTCGTCATTTTGCTCACAACTCCGTAGGTTAACCTGGGTGCCAGCTTCACACTGTGTACTGGCAGGCTCTGCTCCACACTGCAGGCCCTTGGCCTCTGCTCCCTGCGATCCTTTTATTTGGGAACCCATGGGTTACCCAAGGCACATTCTTCTCATGACAATCACAAAAGCCTAATTGAACAAACCCCACTGCACAGACACAGCTTAAGTCTTTTCTTGTATCACGTTTCCTAATCTTCCACTGGACAAAGCAAGTCACGTGACCAAGCCCAGTGAGCTGTGGAATGAGGAAGTCCATCTTCCCACAGCAGAAAGGACAGGAGGAACTATTTCTGTAACACTAATCTGAACTATCATAGCTACACTAATTTGAGGATGTTTTCTTACACATCTACATAGAGTTCTTGGATGTATATATGAGTTTGGACTTTAAGGCAGGGGAGTAGGCCTGAGACAAGCATTTTGGAGGTAGTAGCATAGAGATGTATCTAAAGTCATCACCTAGGATGAGGTGTCCCAGGGAGTGTGTGAAGACAGAGAGCAGAAAAGGCCCAGTTCTGAAAATTGGGGCAGTCTGGCTTTCAGGGATTGATAAAAGAGGAATCAGCAAAGGAAATAGGACGAAAGTGATCAATGAGGTAAGCGGAAAACCAGGAGACCGCAGCGTCTGAGAATATTTATAGAATTCACTTCAAAAAGTATTTAGGTGAACATTTGATCCTTAAATACCCATGTGAGGAAGGAAAAAAGTAAAAAAAAAGGTAGAAGTTAATAAGATTAACATCCAACTTAAGAAATTAGGAAAAAAGCAACAAAATAAATAGCCAGGGGGAAATGATGAGAAAGTAGACATGAGTGAAACAAAAAACAAAGATAGAGTAAGAATGACTAGCAATATCAAACATTATTCCTTGGGAAAACTAATTCAGTTGACACAACTATGGTGAGAACCAATTCAAAAGAGGGGAGGCCCAAACAAGTAACACTAGAAATGGGAAGGAAGTCAAAACTGCACGTGTTACAGAGTTACAAAGAAGAATGTAAAGATCTTACCATCAATTCAGTGCCAGTAAAGTTGAAAATGAATGATATGGGCAAAACACTCCAACCCAGTTATCTAATCTGAATCAAGAAGATTGAGAAAGCTAAACACTATAAAAATTAAAAATATTGAAACTATCGTGAAATCTTCCCATAAATATATCACCCAGAAGGTTTTTTTTCTCTTTTAATGTCAGTTGTAACATTAAAAGCAGAACTATTTCTATGTTTACACCTGAACTATTGTAGAATATAGTCAAAAGGAACCCTCTTTAACTCATTTGTGAGGTTAGCAAAATTTGATACTGAGAACTAAACAACAGTAAAGGAAATTACTATTCTAGGCCACTACCTCTTATGAACATAGATGCAAAATTCCTAAACAAAATCTTAACAAATCACTTCTGCTGCATGAAAAAAAGATAATGTGTGATGACATTAAATTCTGCAATTTAAGTTTAATTCAACACTAGACTAGCAATTACTAGAATTCAGTGAATTAGCGAATTAAAGGAAAACATGAAAAAATTATATTTCATATAGATGCAGAAAAACGTTTTTTGGATGCTGCACATACTTATTATTTTAAACAATACTCTCAGCAAACTAGCCAAAGAAGGAAATTTCTTTAACAGTTAAATGTCATCTGCAGAAAACCTAAAGCAGCAGTGTTATTTTAGTGGTGAAATGCTGAATGCATTCTTAATAAAATAGACAAGGGTGTTTGTTCTCACCACTTTTATTTAGCATTGCAGTGAAAATTTTAGCAGAGCAGAAAGGAAGGAAAACATAATAAAAGGTAGAAGAATTGGAGAATAAGAAACAAAAGTGTGATTTTTTAACAATTATATTACTATGTAGAAAACCTACAACAATCGAATTTATTAGAATAAAGAGTTAAGCAAGGATATTGGATATAGAATCAATATACGAAGATTAACTGCATTCCTATACCGAACAATGCACATTTAGAAAATGCAATTTTAAAAGGAATCGTTTGGGGGGTGTCTGAGTGGCTCAGTGGGTTAAAGCCTCTGCCTTCGACTTGGGTCATGATCCCAGAGTCCTGGGATCAAGCCCACATCGGGCTCTCTGCTCAGCAGGGAGCCTACTTCCTCCTCCCTCTCTCTCTCTGCCTGCCTGTCTCTCTGCCTACTTGTGATCTCTGTCTGTCAAATAAATAAATAAATAAATAAAATCTTTTTTTAAAAAAAAAGGAATAATTTCTTCTAGCTTCGGGTAATAATAGGGTATTTTAACTGAATTAATCATTCATTCCTCAGATAACTATTAGAAAATAGAGAAAAAAAATATTTTTAGAACTGTCCAACTTTTTTCAAAAAACGGGAGAGTGACCAAAACCAGGAAGAAACTAGCAGGGAGTCGACCCTGGAAAGATGAACTATGAGTTAAATATTTTAATATGGGATGCTCCCCCATGCAGCAAAGCCCCTTGGGCAGAAAGCCACAGCCTTACCAGCTTAATGCATTAGAGACCAGAATTTGAGACAACTAAAAAAAAAAGTAAAAATAAACAAGTGGAACATTAGATGGGAAATCCTAGATGGTAAGGCTCTTCAAAGGGGTGAAACTCCAAATCTGTATGTATGTGTGTGTATATATATATATATATATCACTACCAAAATCCTTGGATAACCTTTCCTCTCACAGGGAAGACTCCGGAAGAAGGTGTGATAAAAAAACAAAGAGAAACCGTGGACGCTGAAACAACTGAGAAGAAACTTAAATTTCTGTCCTTCACAGGAGAGACAGAATTTGGAGTTTGAGTACAGCCAAAGTAAAAACCAAAATTACTCTTCAGGGTACGATAACAGAATGCAGATTCTATACAACTTCCATCATGTCCAGAAGCAATCAATTATCAAGAGACGTGTGAAAGTAACAGAAAAGTCTGGCCCATACACGAGAATAAAAGAAGGCAATAGATCCCAACTCCAAGATTATGCAGATGTTACAGTGAGTAGATAGGGACTTCCAAGCAGCTGCTGTGAATACGTCCAAGGATTGAGAGAAAGATTCATTCATAAGGAACAGATGGGAAAGACAATTAGAGACCTAAAGCCTATAAAAAAGAATAACATGGAAATTCTAGAGCTGAAACATATCATAACTGGAATGAAAAATTCGTTTAATGAGTTTAATAGCAAATAGAAAAATCAGTTAACACAGAGCTAAAACAATAGCGATTGCCAGAAGGGAGAGGGTGGGGGATGGGCAAAATGCCTGGAAGGGAGCAGGAGGCACAGGCTTCCAGTTAAGGACTGAAGAAGTCACTGAGATGAAAGGTAGAGCAGACAATGTCATCAGTGGTTTTGTACTAGCATCGTATGTTGATAGATCAGACTTCTACTTTACAGTGAGCAGAACATAACAGACTTTTCAAATCACCATGTTGTAAGTCTGAAACTAATGTAACATTGTGTGTCAATTATGCTTCAGTTAAAAAACACAAAAACAATAGAAATTGCACAACTTGAGAAGGGAAGACAAAAATATTAAACAAAAAGAAACAAAGCTTTCCAGCATGTATAGCAATATTAAGACATCTAATATTTGTGTGATTGGGGACCCAGAAGAAGAGGTAGAAAATGTGGCAGAAAAAAGTATTTGAAAACATATTTGGTGAAAACTATCAAAACAGAATAGAAAATTCAAAAATATGGGGCACCTGGGTGGCTCAGGTAAGTGTCTGACTCTGGATTTCAGCTCGGATCATGATCTCAAGGCTGTGAGATTGAACCCCACGTCAGTGCTGGGTGTGGAACCTGCTTAAGATTCTCTCTCTCCCTCTGCCTCCCCACCCTGCTTTCTCTCTCCCTCTCTCTAAAAAGAAACAAAACAAAACTAAACAAAACAGAAACCAAAATATACCCGCAGTTAATTGATTTTTAACAAAGACACCAAAGCAATTCAATGGGAAAAGAAATGTGTTTCAGCAATTGTGCTAAGAAACCTGAATATCTATATGGGAAAAAAATGAACCTCAAACCCTTAGCATACAAAACAACTTACTCAGAGAAGTAAAATTAAAAGCTAAAACTGTAAAGCTTTTAGAAAAATAGAGAACGATCCCTTTGCAACCTGGGGTTAAAAGTTTTTCTTAGACATTGAAATAGTAATTATAAAAGAAAGTAACAGATAAATCAGTTATCAAAATTTAAAATATCTACTTATCAAAATAAATTGCTATTTAAATAAATGGCGAGGCCACAGACAGGGAAATGTTTTATACATAGACACACAATCCAGTGAAAGTAGATTAAAGTTAAGAAGTTCTGTCTTTCAAAATGCAGCATAAAGAAAGTTAAAAAGGCAAGATACAAATTTGGTGAGGATACATGTAACACATACACTTACCCAAAGATCAGTATCTAGAATCTATAAGGAACATCTCAAGAATAACACAAAATCCATAGAAGATGAATAAATGATAAGAAGACAGAGATTAAGAATCCAATAGAAAAATGGGCAATCACTTCTCAGAAGTACCAAATTAAAAAAAATCAACCTCTTTAGTAGGAACATACTAATTGAAGCCATAATGAAATATTTCACATTTAATAGATTGACAAAAAGTTTATAAGCCCAACCAAATCAAGTTTGACAAGAAAGTCGATCAATTAGAAGTTTTTTTTTCCTGTTAGAACTCTTATACACAGCATTAAAAAGTAAAAATTGGCACTAATGCTTTGAAAAAACTTAACGTTACCTAGTTTACTTGAAAAGACACATGCCTTTTAACTTAGCAGCTCTCTTCCTTGCTGTGTACCTAGAAAAACTCTGGTTCATACCATCAGGAGACAAATACAAAAATGCTCATACTAGCAGTCCTGTAATGACAAAGTATTAAAACCAGTTCAGATATTTATCAGCAATAGAATGAATATACTGTTGAATGAGTGGAGTACTCTACACCAGTGAAAATAAACCAGCTAGGTCAATAGACAGCCACTAAACAAATCTCAGCAAAATGAAATTGAACAACAAAAAAGCAAGGAAGTGGTGATGCAACATGGAGGCTTAAATGGGTAGAAGAAGAATAAATGAAACAAGATGGGATTGGGAGGGAGACAAACCATAAGTGACTCTTAATCTCACAAAACAAACTGAGGGTTGCCGGGGGGAGGGGGTTGGGGAGAAGGGGGTGGGATTATGGACATTGGGGAGGGTATGTGATTTGGTGAGTGCTGTGAAGTGTGTAAACCTGGTGATTCACAGACCTGGGGATAAAAATATATGTTTATAAAAAATATATGTTTATAAAAAATAAAAAATTTAAAAAAAAAAAAAAAAAAAAAAAAAAAAAAAAAAAAAAAAGCAAGGTCCAGAAACACACAATGGCACTCCATTAAAAGAAGTTTAAAAACATGCAGAACTAAAGGATATATTGTTCAGAAATTTCACAAAATAAAAAAATAAAAGCAAGAGACTGATAAACAGAAGATGCAGGGCAGTGGTCTCTAAGAGACTAGGGCATGGATGAGGTTGGTAACAGGGACAAAGGCGGCTTCATGAGTAATGGGAATGTTCTACCTCTTAGACTGGCGTGTGAGTAAGTGGATGTATTCACATATGCATAAGAATATTTGTATTTATATTCATTCAATAGTAAATAAAATATGAATATATAAATATAATTAGTAAATAAAAAATTAAAAAATACATCTCTCTTGGTAGTGTTTACTAACCTTGTGACATTCATCACGATCACAGTTCTGGAACTGGAAACCCTTTCGGGACATCCAGGTTCAGCTTCCAGAACAATTTAACAGGGGTTTGTATGTTACATCCTTGTTCCTGTCTCTCAGCCCTAATTCATTCTCTACTTCACAACCTCCCCTCTCCTTTATCAGCACAAAAACACATGCTATCAGAAAGCACTTAGGCATTATCAAAAGAAATGTTAGAAAAACTTAAAGATGAATTTAACCTTTTCTCTTGAAAAGTTTTGAGATGTTTGTTTTCAAGGTCTCACTAAGGGTTGTGCTGGCCCTTCGTATAACTGGCCAGTCAGCACTTGAGAACTCATATCGGGGTGGAGGCTTTTGAACCCTCAGCCCCAAAATAGACCCGTTACAACCATACAAATCTTTTTAACCATACAGCCCCCAAAGATAAGGTCTATATAATGAGGTGGGGGGAGATAAATAAAATAGTTATATTATTCTGAATTTTTTAAGGTCAAAGAAAATGCTGGTTATCACGAAGTATCCATGTTTCATAGGTAAGGAAATGTCGGGTGTTGGAGGAACAGGAAAGTACTGTCCTGGATGATAAATGGAAGCAGAATGTAGGTCAAGCTATGCCGACAGCAGGTATGTCCCTTACACAGGATTAATATAGGTCATACAGATTTATGTCTTCCTAATATCTTTTTCTTTCTCTGCTTCTCTCTCTCTCCCTTCCATTCTCCCTTCCTCCCTCCTACCTTCCCTGCTTCCCTCGCTCACTGTCTTCAGAGCAAACAGAACCACGGCAGGACACCCCGCTGCCTGGCACTAGGGGGTATGGGGCTCCAGATAGTGGTAGAGGAATCAGCAGTGGAACCAAAGGAGCCCTAGAAGGTGATAGGAAACCAGCACCAAAAGTGAGACAGAGGATTACTCAGTCTCTAGTGTTTGTTTGTTTTTTGTCCTCTCTATCTAAAAATACGACCTTCACACTGAAAGAAAGAGAACAAACACAGCTCGGGAAGAATTAAATCCAAGAAAGGTAGGGGACTGTCAGAGAACCTGGAGGTCCCAAAAGGGTCCAAGTCCCCAGGTTCAATAAACCCCAGGAGTTCTGACGGAACTTGTATTGGTCTTGACCCAGCTGCTGTTCTGCATCTAGGACCAAAAATATCAGCTGCCCAAGCTGGAGAAGTAGGTGCTCGGCTACAGAAGCTCACGAGAAAAGATTCGGGGCTATTCGTTGCCGGCGTGGTGAATGCACCAGGCATAACAAGAAAATGCACCAGGCATAACAAGAGATAGCAAAGTGACGAATGTAATCTTACGCTGAGCTGATGGGAGCGTGATGCCCAGACAAAGAGCGTGTAATCTGCCTCTGTTTATTTCTGGCATTTCAAGAGAAACATTGACACAGTGTGAGTATGTATGCTCTGTAACGAAAGATCGGTCAGAGGAGGTTGAATAAATTGTTCGGAGGACTGGAGACCGCACCACAGGAGGAGCAGGTGTGGGGCGTGTTTATAATCGTGAAAAAACACGAGCCTTGGCCATGAGGAAGGAGTCCAGTAGCTGTCTTCCAATATTTCAAGGACTGTAAAGTACAAAAGTGATGAGACATTCTTCATAGCTTCAGAGCGCAGAACCAAGAACGGTGTTTGGAAGTTATGGGGAAGGAAATTTCATTCCGTAAGAGAAATTCTAACAATCTCTTGAATTTATGTGATGCTGTACCCTCCACCTCGATTCTTCTGTGCATCATCTCACATTAGGAAGAACTCCCGAGCAATCGGTGATTGCATGAGCGGCTAGGCAGGTTTAAGCGGAGACTAATGAATTGCATTAGACCATCGGACGGCAAGATCATTTCTAACGCAGACTGCGAATCCAGCGAGAGCTACTTGCAAGCCAGCTTCTGAAATGAGAAGAAACAGGGAACAAAAGCACAAGACCTGTAGCGATTCTTCTTGTCCATCTCAACTCAAGCTTTTCAAAGCAGAAAAAAGTGAAAAGATCTACGTCTGTGTTCACTGTAAGGGGAAACTGGTTGGTTAGGCAAATGCTAAGGCAAATGCTTATGCCCTTTGTCTTGGGGTTTTCAAGAGGATGTTGGCCGTCTCTCTCCTGGTGCTTTCTGCACTGGCTAGGAAGATGGACCGTAGCACTTATGGGGTTCCTTCTCACTCCAAGATTCCGTGAAAGCTAGATTTCACATGTGGCTTTGCTATTTCCTCAAATGGCTTCAAAAAGCTGTTTTCACTCTCTGGGCCTCAGCTGTCTTTCTCATTAAGTAAGACTATTGTCAATTTTTTTTTTTTTTTTTTAAGAGAGAGAACTCACATTCTACAATTGCAAGATTTTGCGGACGATTTTAAGAGCTTTCTTTTTCCACGTTCTATCAAAAAATAACTGATTTTTACACATATAGAACTCAATTTTTGGTCCTGGTAAGATCACAGTCGTGTCTGGACTTCTCTGAACCTCCTCCTGAAAGCCAAATAGAAAATCAGGATAGTGTAAGAAAATACATATGAGTTATAGTTTAAAAATACTAAGTGTGGGTGCCTGGGTGGCTCAGTTGATTAAGCCTCTGCCTTCGCCTCATCCCAGAGCCCCAGGACAGAGCCCTGCATCTGGCTCCCTGCTCAGCAGGGAGTCTGCTTCTCCCTCTCCTTCTGCCCCTCCCCGCGTTCATACTCATTCTCTCTTCTGCTCTCTCTGTCTCAAATAAATAAATAAATAAATAAAATATTTTAAAAAATCAAATAAAAATACTAAGTGAAAAGAAACCCTCCTAAACCTCAGAGTACTGGTTGGTGGGATCCAAACCGCATCCAGAGCAATGGTACCTGAGAGCAAGCTGCCGTGGTGTGGGGGTGGCCACTGGGTGGGACACGAATGCCTGATGGATGGTTCAGAAGGTGGGACAGGAAGGAGATGGGGGAAGGGAGGAGAGGCTCCGGTGCAAACTCATGCATCCCCAACAAGCTACGGAACCCCAAATCGTCTATGAATAGTCACCCTCAAGAAGAGAAAGCCTTGGGACGCCTGGGTGGCTCAGTTGGTTAAGCAGTTGCCTTCGGCTCGGGTCATGACCCCGGCGTCCTGGGATCGAGTCCCACATCGGGCTCCTTGCCCCGCGGGGAGCCTGCCTCTCCCTCTGACTCTGCCTGCCACTCTGCCTGTGCTCGCTCTCTCTCTGACAAATAAATAAATAAAATCTTTAAAAAAAAAAAAAAATAAAGAAGAGAAAGCCTTTCCTGGGAGGGAAACTGTCTGAACAGGCCAGAGAAAAACTGCGAGTTGGACGTTCTGATATGCGAAGAATTCCGGATGAGAACCAGCACTGCTCAGCGCATCGCCAAGAGAGCCAGTTGTGCTGGAGTCCAGCAGACTCTTGATGTGTCCAGCCGATATCCTTTCCCAGAAATGCAGCTTCTCATTCTGAGGGGGAGGGCGCTAGGAATCAGTGACCTGAGCAGGGCAGTAACACTGGACAGTTGAAGGGAATGGAGGGTGGCCTCAAAGTAATCAGATCACAGAAAGTAAGGTATCAGCAAAAGCCTTCATCAAAGAGCAAGACCACAGCCTTGCAGCAGGAGCTCTGAGCAACACGGGCCTAGAAGTAGAAAACCTTGCCTGGACTTAGGACCGAGAGGCAGATGGGCTATATGTTGTGTTCTTCACATTAACAAGGGAAGAGGAGGCCTGGGTGTAAACTCGGAGAGCTTCCCTAGCTCCTCTCGGGCCCCCACCTGCCCCAAGAACTTGCCGCCTATAGTCCAGGGAAAGCTGTCACCTTTAAACATGTGACACGCAGGAAGGCGTAGACTTAATACAAAGACATAAGAAAACAAATAATAATGAAGCAAATATGAGAGTCCAGGAATAATCCCAGAGAAATACGAACACTACGCAGATGAAAACCGTAACCTGAGATATTGGAAGGAGAGAAAAGAAATTAAGGAAATGATAGACACTTTGAAAGAACAGAATAAACGAGAAATAGAAGAAATAGGTAAATAGCCAATGGTTATAAACTGAGAACTCACAACACTCAAGAAAGAGTAAAAAAAAAAAAAAAAGTTCAGAAATAAAGACTAATAAGAAGGAATACATGAGAGGTTAACTCTGTGGAAAATATAGGAAGGAAATTCGAAGGTAGGAAAGAAAAATGAAGGGAATCAAACAGAAGTAAAGGAAGAGATAAAAAGGCTTTGGGGGAAAGTGAAAAATACAAAGATAGGCAAAGGTAAGATAATAATGAAAGAAGTAAAGAAAAGACACAAACAATGAAAGAAAAAGTCCCTTATGAAGGAAAACTAGACTTAACACTATAAATCAGGAGAAATTCCCTGACATAGGGAATGCTTTAAAATCCACATATTTAACTGGAAAAATGAACTCATAACACCAAAGCTCTCTATTAAAGACTCTTGGGTCAAAGGGAAACTACAAAACAAAATTGTAGAATTTCTAAAAGTAATAATAATGGAGATATTATATATTTGGAAAACTCAAGAGAACCAATGAAAAACACTACTATAACCAATAATAGAATTTAGGAAAATAGAATGATATAAAATCAAATGACAGAACTCAACAATCATGTCATAAAGAAACAGTAACAATTCAAAGTTTTAATGGAAGACACAACCATTTAGAACAAAAGAAAAAAAAATCAAGACATAAACTTAATGAAATATGCAAACCTTTTATTTAGAAATCTTGGTTTTTAAAGATTTTGTTTATTTATTTGAGAGAGAGAGAATGAGAGAGATGATGAAAGGAGAGAGGTCATCGGGAGAAGCAGACTCCCTGCTGAGCAGGGAGCCGGATGTGGGACTCGATCCTCAAACTCCAGGACCATGATCTGAGCTGAAGGTAGTTCCTTGACCAACTGAGCCACCAGGTGCCCCTAGAAATATTTAATACATATCTACAAGATACAAAAGCGAAATAAATAAGTGGAAAGCTATAGCATCAAAAATGATAAGGGGGATGCCTGAGTGTCTCACTTCGTTAAACGTCTGCCTTCAGCTTGAGCCATGATCCTAGAATCATGGGATCGAGTCCCACATTGGGCTCCTTGCTCAATAGGGAGCCTGTTTCTCCCTCTGCCTGCCCCTCCCCCTGCTTTTGCCCTCTCTCTGACAAATAAATAAATAAATTATTTTTTATAAATGATAAGAAAAAAGGATAATCGATAAAGCAAGTATAAAACCTTGACAAGTATTGCATATGAGTGAAGACTATATCAAGATTATACCATCTTCTCTATTTATTAGTATGTTTGAAAATTTTATAATAAGCTTATTTAAAATTGTTAATTCTGGTGTTAAAAAGAAAGGTATTTAGGTTCTAGCTCCATACTATCAAAGCACACCTAGATTAATTATATAAGTTAATAAAAGTGATTTGATTAAATTCTTACGGTCAGACTTAGTTAAGCTCAACCTCTTTAGAATCCTTACTTTATAATATAAAGTTAATTGTACATGCATGTTTTGGATACTTTAAAGTGGTAGCTGTTACTCTCTAC
The DNA here is from genome assembly GCF_030435805.1 of Mustela lutreola. Lineage (NCBI taxonomy): Eukaryota > Metazoa > Chordata > Mammalia > Carnivora > Mustelidae > Mustela > Mustela lutreola. The sequence continues at coordinate 40,879,485 of NC_081303.1, forward strand.
TCTTTTCCAATTTTGGCCAAATGAAGAGTCCCATTTCTTCCTGCCTCAGCAGGAAGGTGAGTTGAGAGACAGAGAGAAAATTTCCCAGATCCCCATAGCTGCTGGTGGGAGGCCTCAAGTTCTTAAAATGGGAGGAACGTTCCAGAACATCTTATCCCTACTGTGGGTCTACATGGGGTCATGTGAAATGCAGATTAATGTCTAAGCTTCTGTCCATTCTCCTCTGAAGTGTTACCATTGAAATGGTAAACCTGCTCAAATATTCTTTTATATTAAAAAAATTAAAAATCTTCATCACATTCTATGCTTACTTATCCTGACTGAAAATTCCAGTTGGATAATTTTATCTTTCCTTGGAGTTAATGTTTGCTATTCTTGAAATAATAGGCATTAATGCTGTTACAGTGGTCTTCAACAAAACAAAACAAAGCAACAGAAAGCAAAACATGAGCTGACTTTTTAGTACCTACTGGACAAAGTTTAGCCTCCTCACCCTGGCATCCTGGCCCCAGCATCCCCACCCTCCTAGGTATGGCTCTAATATATCTTTTTCCCTGATATTGTCTATCATGTATCAGAGCACTGATAATGTCCATAATTTAGACAAACAAAGAAAAAAGAGAGAGAGAGAAAATTATAAATCTAATACTTGTTAAATGTTGTTTAGTTCAAAAAATATGTGTTTAATATACTTCTTATTTAACCCCAATAAAAGCCTTAAAAGCTGGGCATTATTTACTTCCGTTTTATTTTTTTTAATGGGTAAAGCCATGCTGGAAGACCTAGAGCTTTGCCCAATATCAAAAGCTAACATGTGATAAAGCCAGAATTTTTATTTTGAATTCTGTGTTCATCCTACAGTAATATGTTACCGCTAAACGAGGTACTCATTAATCTGGGAGAACATTCTGAATTGAACCGCGTAATTTTGCTACCAGACTCCTTTCTTATGAAACACCATTTTCCTCTCCATCCAAGTCCCCCAAAGTTCTGTTTTCTTCCTTCCTTTCTCCCTCCTTCCCTCCCTCCCTCTTTCCCTTTCTTCTTTCCTACCTCTTTCTCTCTCTTTCTTTCTTGATTCCTTGAAATTCTTCCTGATCCCTTGAAGTTGTTGTCCTCTCTTTCCTTTGAACCAACACAGGGGGTTCTGTGGTTTTCAGGGCACTCGACATATTCCACTAAACTGTTTTATCTGTACGCTCGTCTTTTAGGCAGAGCCTATATCTTACTCATGTTTTTGTCCTTTCCATGTTGCAAGTACAATGGCACATAGTAAGTATTATACTTTTTTAAAAAAAGATATTTATTTATTGGACAGACAGAGATCACAAGTAGGCAGAAAGCCAGGCAGAGAGAGAAGGAAGCAGGCTCCCCACTGAGCAGAGAGCAGGACCCTGGGATCATGACCTGAGCCGAAGGCAGAGCCTTTAACCCACTGAGCCACCCAGGCGCCCCTAGTAAGTATTATACTTAACAAATGTTTGAGCAACTACATGGGAATCTGGTTTAAAATAATCGAAAGACCCACCTTCCTTCTGAAACAGTTCTTGCCTTATAATAGAAATTCACATGGTAAGTAGAAACCATTTTTGTAATAAGTAGACAGATTCATGTGAAGCCTAAAAATAAAATAATACTGCTAATAGTTATAATCAGTGACATAATAATAATGGTAATCTTATAAACCTGAATTATAAGGTTCCTTCCTTTCAGATTATAATAATTCATATCAGCCTCACTTATTTTCTCAATATGCCCATGAGCCAAGGAAAGGGTTGTCAGTACAGTGTTTA